>NC_142164.1:108667592-108972784 GCF_024610735.1 Ursus americanus
CAGTATGTAGCCTTTTCAGATTGGCTTCTTTCAATTAGTAGTATGCATTAAGTTTCCTCCATGTCTTCTCATGGCTTGATAGCTCATTTTTTTCTTTAGCACTGAATAATATTCTATTGTCTGGACATACTACAGTTTATCCATTTACCTTTTGAAGGACATTTTGATTGCTTCCAAGTTTTGGCAATAAATAATAATTTGGCAATTTATTAAAAATAAAAACCTGCCACAAACATCCATGTACAGGTTTTTGTGTGGATATAAGTTTCAAATTCATTTGGATAGATACTGAGGACCAATCATATGTTGAGTATTTTTAGCTATTTTTTTAAACAGTGTATCAAGTGCGAGTTTTAGCAGATTTTGTCTTTTTTTTTAAATATTTTTTTATTATGTTAGTCACCATACAGTACATCCCTGGTTTTTGATGTAAAGTTCGGTGATTCATTAGTTGCGTATAACACCCAGTGCACCATGCAATACGTGCCCTCCCTACCACCCGTCACCAACCTATCCCATTCCCCCACCCCCCTCCCCTCTGAAGACCATGAGAGACTATGGACTCTGAGAAACAAACTGAGGGCTTTAGATTTTGTCTTTTAAGGGATTGGTTTGTTTCATTTAGGTTATCAGGTTCCGGCGTAGAGTTGTCCATAATATCCTTTTATCTTCTTTTTAATGTCCATGAGATCTTTAAATGTCCTTTATCTTTGAGTGATGTCTCCTCTTTCATTTCTGATACTAGTAATTTGTGTCTACTCTCTTTTTTTCTTAGTTAGCCTGGCTCGAGGCTTATCGATTTTATTGATATTTTCAAAGAAACAGTTCTTGGTTTTGTTGATTTTCTTTATCGATTTCAGTTTCATTGATTTCTGCTTGAATTTTTGTTATTTCTTCTGCTTACTTTGGATTTAATTTGCTCTTTCTGGTTTTCTAAGGTGGAAGCTTAGGATTACTGATTTTAGATCTTTATGCTTTTGCAATATATGCATTTGATGCTATAGATAACCCTTAAAGCACTGTTTTCACTGTGTCCCACAAACTTTGATAAGTTGTATTTTCACTTTTATTTAATGCAAAATATTTTAAAATTTCTCTTGATTTCTTCTTTGAATCATGTGTTAATTAGAAGTGTATTGCTAATCTCCAAGTATTTTGGTATTTTCCAGCTATCTTTCTGTTACTGATTTTACTTTAATTCCATTGTGGTCTGAGAGCACACATTATATGATTTCTATTCTTTTAAACTTATTAAGGTACATTTTAAATTTATTGAGGTGCATTTTATGGCATATAATGTGGTCTATCTTGGTGAATGTTCCATGTGAGCCAGAGAAGAATTTGTACTCTGCTACTGTTGAATGAAGTCATCTATAGATGTCAATGAAATCCAGTTGATTGATGGTGCTGTTGAGTTCAACTATCTTTACTGATATTCTGCCTGCTGTATCTGTTTCTGATGGAGGAATGTTGAAGTCTCCACCTGCAATAGTGGATTTATCTATTTCTCCTTGCAGTTTTATCTGTTTTGCCCATGTGTTTTGATGCTCTGTTGTTAGTGCATACACATTGTCTTCTTACAGTACTGACCTTTTAATCATTATGAAATGCCCCTCTTTATCCCTGATAACTTTCCTTGCTCTAAAGTCTGCTTTGTCTGAAATTAATATAGCCACTCCTTTCTTTTGAGTAGGTTAGCATGGCATATCTTTCTCCATTCCTTTATATTTCATCTATATGTTGTTTATTTAAATATTTAATAATTTTAATTATATTAAATAAATATATTAATTATATTAAAGAAATAATATTTGATATATTATTTATTTATTTTTGAGAGAGAACGTGCTCATGCATGTGAGTGGTGGGGGGAGGCAGAGGGTGAGGGAGAGAGAGAATCTTAAGCAGGCTCCATGCTCAGTGGGGGGCCTGATGTGGGGCATGATTCCATGACCCTGAGATCATGACCCGAGCCAAAATCAAGAGTTGGTTGCTTAACTGACTGAGCCATCCAGGCGTTCCTGTGTTATTATATTTAAAGTAAGTTTCTTGTAGATGACATATAGTTGAATCCTGTTTTTTTGATCTACTCTGACAATCTCTGTCTTTTAATTGGTGTATTTAGACCATTGATGTTTAAAGTGATTATTGATGTAGTTGTATTGCTATCTACAATATTTGTTACTCTGTTGCCCTTATTTTTTGTTCCTGTTTTTGCCTTCCATACATTTTCTGCCTTTTGTGGTTTTAACTGAGCATTTTATATGATTTCATTTTGTCTCATTTTTTAGTATATCTACTAAATTTACTTTTATAGTGGCTGCTCTAGAGTTTGCAGTATACAAGTACAGTGAATCCATGTTCACTTTATTTTTTAATTTAATTGTATTTTTAAAGGTTTTATTTTTAACTTATCTCTGCATGCAGCATGGGGCTTGAACTCACAACCCTGAGATCAAGAGTCACATGCTCCACTGACAGAGCCAGCCAGGTGGCCCCAAGTCCACTTTAAAGTAATACTATACCACTTCATGGATAGTGCAAGTACCTTATAATAGCAAAGAATCCTAATTCCTCCCTCCCATCTCTTGAATCATTACTGTCATTCATTTCACTTATACATACATATAAGTAAGCATACATACATACATGTAAGCATATATAATCGCATACATTGTTGCCATTATATTTTGAGCAAATAATCTTAGAGCAATTAAGAATAAGAAAAATAAGTTTTTGCTTCTCTTATTTATTCTTTGATGTTCTTCCTTTCTTTATGTAGGTCCAAGTTTCTGACCTATACAATTTTCCTTTTCTCTGAGAAACTTTTTCTTTTTTTAGCATAGTTGACATAAAACATTACGCTAGTTTCACGTGTATAGCATAGTGATGCTATACATGCTGTGCTGTGCTCACTGCAGGTGTAGCTACCATCTATCTCAATACATTGTATTGTAGTGTCATTGACCATATTCCTTATGCTGTGACTTTTATTCCTGTGACTTACTCATTCTATAACGGGAAGCACTTTTAACATTTCTTGCAAGGTGGGTCTACTGGCAACAAATTCTCCTCATTTTTGTCTTAGAAAGTCTTTGTTTCTCCTTCACTTTTGAAGGATAATTTCAAATGGTACAGAGTTTTAGGTTGGTGGGTTTTTGTCTTCATACTTTATGTATTTCGTTTCGCTCTCTTGATTGAATGGTTTATGAGAAGTCAGATATAATTCTTATCCTTGTTTCTCTATTGGTAACATCTTTTTTCCTCTGGCTTCTTCTGAGATTTTTTTTTCTTTATCTTTGAATTTCTGCAGTTTGAATGTGATATGCTTAGGTGCAGTGATTTTTTTTTTTTTGGTTGTGTTTTGTTTTGTGTGTGTTTTTGTGTTTTGTGGGGTTGTTTTTTTTTTTTTTTTTGCATTTATCCTGCTTGGTGTTCTCTGAGCTTCTTGGTTCTGTGGTTTTGTGGCCAACATGTGCCTCAGTTAATCCATCTGCGAAGTAGGGATTATAATAGCTACTTCATGTCGTGGGAATTAAGGTTAATTCAATATGTGACAAGCACTTAGAAGAGTACCTGGAATGTAGTTAGTACTATGTAAGTGTTAGCTAATATTTAATCAACACTTGCTAAGCAACAGGCCAAGTGCTTTTCATACAGGATCTCATTTTTTCCTCACAGCAATCCTATCCTCAGGAGGTACCTATTATTACCCCTGTTTTACAGATGAGGAGATAGAGGCTTGTCTGCGATCACACAGATTGTTAAGTGGCTGGTCTGTAAGTCCTACGGAGGTCTGTCTGGCTGCCAAAACCATGCCTTAAATTACCAAGGAACAGCACCTCAGAAGAGGGTTGGATTTTGGTTAATCTCTGTGGTCCCTTACATAACTAAAACTCTATTGTATGCAGTTTGAAATAATGCCAGAATAATAATGTGGTAAAGTGTACAGGCTTGGGAGCTGGAAAGCCTGTGTTTAAGCAAGTCAGGCACACCCTGTGTTTCCCTGCTGTGGCATGAGGCTAATCCACCTACCTTTCCTATCAAATTGTTTTGAGGTTTGAATGGGCTACTGTCTGTAAAACATTTTGCACAGTGCTTTGTAACTGGTACTGGCATATTGTAGGTGCTCAAAAAAGTTAGATAATAAAATAATTGTTATTTTAAAATCTTCTCTACTAGTTATAGTATTGGAAAAAGTCATGAAATGTCTTGATTTAGAGGCCCCCAAGCTATCCAGGAAGGAGGGCATATGGTAGGAAGCTGTTGATGTGGAACTGGGCTAGAAGAGGTCAGACTAGCTGACATAATAGAACCCAGGCCTTGGGCTGCGCAGAAGTCTTCCTGGGCAAGAAGCTGAGATGACTCTGGTACGCGGAGGTTTTATTTCTAATGCTGGCACACATAAGAGAACTGGGACAGTCTCGGGCATTGTGGCAGGGCTCTTATTTATGGTCAGTCTCCTTCAGGGGAAGGATTAAGTTGGAGGGAGTATTCCCAACATGGTTGGTCCTGATTAGAGAAGGAGCAGATGACCTTTAATCTGGACATCAGCCATGCCAGTATTAGGACTACCTGTTTTCTGAGCTTTTCAGAGTAAAAGGGCTGGCCCACTGATATGACTTCGGTGTGACATTTCTTTGAACTGGGTGAAGGGATCTATGCTTGTTAGAATTAGAGGTGACACCTGCTCTGGGGACCATACCTATGGGACATGATAAAGTGGGCAAAATTCCTGTGACTCACATTTCACTGTGTGTGTGTGTGTGTGTGTGTGTGTATGTGTGTGTGTGTCTACAATTCTGGTACTGCTATTTCATTTTCCTCTGAGGAAACGGAGGGATTAAAAGTAGCGATTCTCCTCCCTTGCTTTGGCTGCCTGAGGAGCCCTCCCTCCAAAACCGTGAATTGTAATCTCAAAGCTCCTTGCCAGCTTCCTTCAGTAATCCCTGCTCATCACACATTATAGTCTACAGAGTCACTGATATGGTTTTCAGATATCTTCCCTCAGTTGGCATGGACAGAGGGCATATTATGAGCCTGGCGCTGTGTTATGATCTGAGGATACAGAAAAGAATGATATAAGGTCCTGGACCTCAGAGAGTTGAGAGCACTTAGGGTGATGGGACCTTTAAACAAATAAGTACAACACTGTGTATTGGGCTATCAGAAAAGTGTCTTCGTTTGGCTTTCCCCCAAAACAGGCTGTGGGAAAAGGATTTGCGTGTAAGTAGTTTATTTGGGAAGCGATCCCAGGAAGCGCTGGTAGAAGAGATCAGTGAATTGAGGAAGGGAACAGAAGAAAGCCTATCCAGGTAGTTACTACTATAGGTAACTCGGGTTCAACCTCCCCAGGGAGCTCTGGGCGCATAAAATATGCCTTGCTCTCCCCACCAAGAGGCCACACAGCTAGGCCAGTTAGCCATCACATCTCTCTCCGTCAGTGTTTGAAGACTGCCTCAAGGGAGATTACCTCCTTAGCACTACTCCACTGGGCCAAATACACTCTACTCTGGTGGGCAGATATATGGCCTCAGGTGCAGCCACTGGTGTTTAAAGTAAGCAGCCTTCCATGTAGAGGCAAAGGCTAAAGAGATGTGGCAAGGGCAACATCTGCTAAAAGAAGTATATTGGGCTTACAGTGAGTGCACACCGGGTTAGCCATTCCTGGCTTAGGTGATCAACAAAGACTTCAGAGAGAAGAGCTTTCCAGGCTGAAACAAAGGCATGGAGTGTTTGGAAGAATGTGATGAATTCAGTATGGCTGGCACTGGTGTCATAGGGGAGAGAGTGTTGGGTGTGGGAAAGTACTAGGCATAGGTGAGGATCAGCTCCAGTACTCCCCATGCCAAACTGCATTCCAGACTCGCTGGAGATGCATGGACACCCCAGAAGGGCTTTAAGAAGGCTTGTGACCCAGCCATGCTTGCTTTTTAGGAAGATCAGTCTGGCTGTGGTAGCCAGAACAGGTGGCTACTCCTTCCCCTTTGCTTCCTGGGGTTTCGTGTGTATTTCCTATTGCTCTGAGCATCAGCCCAGCCGAAGCAGTTCAAATCACACAGTTGGTGGTTTTCCCAACACTCTCATAATCAGCCTTATTATGTGCCTTCAGAGGTGGGTGATGCCTGTCTTTGGGGGTCTGGGTCACAGCCCCATGGGGTTCCTCTTCCAGGCTTCTAGGCTCTGATAACCCCAGTCTCTCCCTTCCATTACCCAACATCGCTGGGGTGGCCTCCGATTCCTACAGCTCCCATCTTTGTGTTATCTCAGCATCCCCTGTCTGCCTTTTGAGTCCAATACTCATTTCAGCAATTTTACCCACCTCCAATCCCTGGTTTAGCTCTGCAGAACTAACTGTGCTGCTTGTCTTTCTTCCTGGCCCAGGACCGATGCAGAGAGGCATAGACAACAGAGTATCTTGGGAGCGAGCTTAGCTGAGAGACCATGAGTTTGTAGTTTACACACTTGTTTGATTTTCCCCAAAGCTCTTGAGAGCCAAGGAATAGGCATGGAGAAGGCATGTGGTTGGGGTGATCTGTCCTTGATGGTTTGAAGAGGAGAATGTTCAAGAGGGCACATAAGCATCAGAGCCAGATGGACCAGATAATACCAACAGCAGTAGCCACGATGATAATAGAGAAACCTATGATTTTGCCTTTACTGTGTGCCAGGCATTATTGTAAGTGCTTTACATGTACTGTTAACTTAATCCTCATGACAACCCTAGGAAGTAGGTATGTACTTTTATTCTCCATTTCACAAATGAAGCCACCAAGGCACCAAGAGGCTAAGTAATGGGCCTAAGGTCAGATAACTAGTAAGGGACAAAGTTGATGTATGAACCTGGGCAGTTTCTCCCCTGTGGTTGGGGCTCATGGTCATTACAAGGGGTAATTTTCCTGCCTTACTGTTCTGTGAATCCACAGAAATATGACTTAATGTCTCCATGAAAATCTGTGGCTTAATGGTAAGGCTTTAGTGATGATGACACCTTTCTGAGAAGCCCTTGCAGAAAGTCAGAGAAAGTTGGGCTTAATCTATGAAGCTGAAGCTAAGAGAAAGCCAGAAGAGAAGGCATGGACTCCTAGGGCGTGGAGCTCCCCTTCTGCAGAGGCACGGATGGAAACGAGACAGAGGAGCTGAGGGTTTATCATTCTCTGAAAGCTTAATTAGGTCATTGGTGAGGACAGAATATTAAAAAAATCCCATCAGCTGAAGACCTATGGGATTTAATTTCCTCATTCCTGCTCCTTAGTCTTAGAATAAATGAAGCCTTTTCCTAGTTACAAAATGATGTTGAAAAATGATTGATTGTCCTAATGAGGAAAGAGAACAGCTGCCTGAACAGCAGATGTAACTTTTATAATCATTTCCTCCTCATTGGTTTTCTCCCTAATGACCCCGGCCCTGATGATAGTATTTAAGAAGGAGGGTGTGTGATGGGAAGAGGACTGGAATGATCAGGAAGCTTGGGTAAAGAGGGAAATGGTTGGCCTGACCCTCCTGATTGGCTGCATTTCTAACAAGCCCAAAGTCATGGCTGTTCTTCAGGCTGGTTAAAGGTGACAGAACCAGAGTCTGTGGCAACACGAAGTGCCAGGATTGAGGGCCAGACCTGACAGAAAAGCCACCCACAACTTTCACGTGTACTGAAATCTGTTGTAGCTTCACTGAGGCCCTAGGGTGAACCGGCATTTAGCAGCAAGTCGGCAAAGACACTGAAATGTGATAGCATATGCAGCGAGCCTGGTGGTTTGGAACATGGGTCCTGGCTGTAAATCCTGCATTCAGATCCCACATTCAAATCCCGACTCTACCACTTACCAGCTGTGTGACCAGCTGTACCTCTTTCCAGCTGTGTGACCTAGAGCCAATTTCTTAATCCCTCTGTGCCTTGGTTTCTAGCTGTGTGAACTTGGGCAAGTTTCTTAACCTCTCTGTGCCTCAGTTTGCTGATCTTTAAAATAAGGATGATAAGAATACCTGTTTCATGGGGTTGTTGAGGGGAATAAATAAACGTTTGTAAAGCACTCAGAACAGTGCCTGGTATGTAGCAGGTCTATTTATAGGTTTCTTAAATAACAGAAATGGCCTGCCATTCGCAAAAATGTGTCAGCCACATTTTTCTGCCATCTGCAAAAGTGTGATTCAGCAGTTGGTTTTCAATGCCTTCTACATTTTGGGATCTCTTTCTCTCTCCCTTCACCTTAGTGGCATGGGGACTCCCATTCCACTGTTCTTTTATTCCATACAAATATTCTACACAAATCTCAGTGGGGGCTAAAACCCCCAATTTGTGGTGAGATGCTAGTGACTCATAAACTTCATCATGTTCCTCTTCTAGGCCTTGAATCAAGGGGCTCATGGCATTTCGGGTACTGGCCGAAAGTGGTGGACCTCTCAGTGCCACTTCATACCCATTTTGATGACCAGTTTTCTGTGGACTTTCCTGCTACTCCCCACCACAGCTCAGAATTCCAGAACTTTTGGTTCTCCCATATGGAACCCCAGACCCACACTACCACATCCTGTCCAGGCACTCCCCAAAGCAGCTGTTTGTTTGGCCAATGGGCATAACCATTATTGGTTCTGGATATATTAGACCAGACCTGCGTGGTAATACCCTTGTCCATATTACAGGAGAGCTGTCCTAAATTTTGGTTTGGTTCAAGTAGATATAATTATCCCTAATGCTGTTGTTGTTTTAGATTTTATTTATTTATTTGACAGAGAGGGAGGGAGAAAGAGAGAGCACAAGTAGGGGCAGAGGCAGAGGGAGAGGGAGAAGCAGAGTCCCCACTGAGCAGGGAGCCCGACGCGGGGCTTCATCCCAGGACCCTGGGATCATGACCTGAGCTGAAGGCAGACACCCAACCAACTGAGCCACCCAGCACCCTAATTATCCCTAATGTTAAAGAGCAAAATTTCTTTTAGTTTTCAAAGCATTTGTCTTCATTTCTTTTTGCCTTATGATAGCTCCATTTTGCAAGTGGGAAAAATCAGTTTTGGCTTGGAAACTATGTTAAAATGGGTTCAAAAATATGGGAAGTTAATACCCCACATAGAGGAAGAGCCCAGTGGCAGGGTAGTGATCAGGCTTGGGTCTATCTCCTGAGAATCTCTCAGCTTTCCTCCACAGGGTGACTTGATTCTTGGGCTGCTAGAGGATACTGCAGCACCCCTGGGGGCTCAGATCCACACCCCAAAAAACCCAAGGAAGACAGGAACTGGCTCTCTTTTAAGAAGTGCCCCTAAAGTGTCGTTTCTGCCTCATTAGCCCAAAACTGGTTGTACACCAACCTCTGAATAATCCAGGAAGCTGGGAGAATACCGTGTGCTAACAGGCTGTCCAATCGCGGTCAAAGGGGCTGTAATTACATTTAGCCCAATTAGCCCCACCAGTAGTATTGGGGATCAGTCAACTTCCTTTCACGGGTGTAGGTGGGCTGGGGAGGAGAGACACCTAAACGGAAGTCTGCGGTATTGTCAGGAAGTGGGCATTGTCAGGAGAGTATTGTTAACATACAGTGTTATATTAGTTTTGGGTGTACAATATAGTGATTCAGCAAGTCTGTAAGTCACTCAGTGCTCATCAGGACATGTGCACTCCTTAATCCCCATCACCTCTTTTACCTGTCTTCCCCATCCACCTCTTCTGTGGTAACCATCAGTTTGTTCTCTATAGTTGAGAGTCTATTTCTTGGTTTGTTTCTCTCTCCTTTTTTCCCCTCTTTGTTTTGTTCTTCAGTTTCCACATATGAGTGAAATCATACGGTATTTTTCTTTCTCTGACTGACTGACTTTGCTAAGCATTATACTCTCTAGCTCCATCCATGTCATTGCAAATGGCAAGATTTCATTATTTTTTATGGCTGAGTAATATTTCTCTGTGTGTCTGTGTATGTGTATCTCCACATCTTCTTTACCCATTCATCTATTGATGGACACTTGGGCTGCTTCCATAATTTGGCTACTGCAAATAATGCTGCAATAAACATAGGGGTGCATGTAACCCTTTGAATTAGTATTTTTATATTCTTTGTGTACATACCCAGTAGTGAATTACAGAATCGATCATATGGTAATTCTATTTTTAATTTTTTGGGGAACCTCCATGCTGTCTTCCACAGTGGCCACACCAGTTTGCATTTCCACCAACAGTGCATGAGTGTTTGTATTTCTCCACATCCTCACCAACACTTGTTGTTTCTTGTGTTGTTGATTTTAGCCATTCCGAGAGGTGTGAAGTGCTATCTCATTGTGGCTTTGATTTGCATTTCCCTGGTGATGAATGATGTTAAGCATCTTTTCATGTGTCTGTTGGCTATCTGTATGTCTTCTTTGGCGAAATGTCTCTTCATGTCTTCTCCCCATTTTTTAATTGGATTATTTGTTTTTTGGGTGTTGTGTAAGTTCTTTCTATAATATGGATACTAACCCTTTGTCAGATATGCCATTTGCAAGTATCTTCTCCCAAATTGTAGGTTGTGTTTTAGTTAGGTTTATTCCTAGGTATCTTATTATTTTTGGTGCAGTTGTAAATGGGTTTGTTTTCTTAATTTCTCTTTCTGCTGCTTCATTATTGGTGTACAGAAATGCAATGGGTTTCTGTATATTGATTTTGTATCCTGTGACTTTACTGAATTCATTTATCAGTTCTAGTAGTTTTTGGGTGGAGCCTTCCGGGTTTTCTATATAGAGTATCATGTCATGTGCTTATAGTAAAAGTTTTACTTCTTCCTTACCAATTTTGATGCCATTTATTTGTTCTTGTTGTTGTTGTTTGATTGCTGTGGCTAGTTCTTCCAGTACTGTGTTGAATGAAAGTGGTAACAGTGGACATCCTTTTCTTGTTCCTGACCTTAGGGGAATAGCTCTCAGTTTTTCCCCATTAAGGATAATGTTAGCTGTGAGTTTTTCATATATGGCCTTTATTATGTTGAGATATGTTCTGTCTAAACCTACTTTGTTGAGAGTTTTTTTTTTTATCATGATTGGATGTTGTACTTTGTCAAATGATTTTTCTGCATCTTTTGAAATGATCATATATTTCTTACCCTTTCTTTTATTGATGTAATACATCACGTTGATTGATTGGCAAATTTTGAACCACCCTTGCATCCCAGGAATAAATCCTATTTAATATTTTGTTGAGGATTTTGGCATCTATGTCCATCTGAGATATTGGCCTTTATCTGGTTTTGATATCAGGGTAATGCTGGCCTCATGGAATGACTTTGGAAGTTTTCCGTCTTCTATTTTTTGGAATAATTTGAGAAGAATAGGTATTAACTCTTCTTTAAATGTTTGGTAGAATTCACCTGTGGAGCTGTCTGGCCCTGGATTTTTGTTTGTTGGGACTTTTTTGATTACTGATTCAATTTCATTGCTGGTAATTGGTCTGTGCACATTTTCTATTTCTTCCTGATTCAGTTTTGGTAGGCTATATGTTTCTAGGAATTTATCCATTTTTTTCTAGGTTGTCCAGTTTGTTGGCATATAGTTTTTCATAATATTCTCTTGCAGTTGTATTTCTCTGGTGTTGGTTGTTGTTTCTCCTCTCTCATTTGTGATTTTATTTTTTGAGTCCTTTCTCCTTTTTTTCCTTGATATGTCTGGCTAGAGGTTTATTCATTTTATTGATGTTTTTGAAGATCAGGCTCCTGGTTTCACTGATCTGTTCTATAGTTAGTTTTAGTTTCTATTAAATTTGTTTCTGGTCTAATCTTTGTTATTTCCTTCCTTCTGATGGTTTTATGTGTTTGTTGTTCTTTTTCTAGCTCCTTTAGATGTAAGGTTAGGCTGTTTATTTGTGATTTTTCTTTCTTTTTCAGGTAGGCCTGTATTGCTATAAACTTCCCTCTTAGACTGCTTTTGCTGCATCCCAAAGGTTTTGGACCATTGTGTTTTCATTTTCATTTGTTTCTATGTACTTTTCTTCTTTTATTTCCTGGTTGCCATTCATTGTTTAGTAGCATGTTATTTAACCTCCATGTATTTGTGTTCTTTCCAGATTTTTTCTTGTGGTCGACTTCTTGTTTCATAGGATTGGGGTCAGAGAAGATGCACGGTATGCCTTTGATCTTCTTGAATTTGTTGAGGTTTGTTTTGTGGGCAAATACATGATCTATTCTGGAGAATCTTCTGTGTACACTTGAAAAGAATGTGTTTTCTGCTATTTTAGGAGTTCTGAGTATATCTAATAAATCCCTTTGGTCCGGTGTGTCATTCAAAGCCACTGTTGCCTTGATACTCTGTTTAGATGATCTGTTCATTGATCAAGGGTCCGCTACTATTATTGTATTACTATCAATTAGTTCTTATATATTTGTTATTAGCTTTTTATGTATTTGAGTGCTCCTGTGTTGGGTGCATAAATATTTATAATTGTTATGTCTTCTTGTTGATTAATGATTATATAGTGTCCTCCTTTTCTCTTGGTACAGTCTTTGTTTAATTAAAAAAAATTTTTTTAAGTTTTTTATTTAAGTAATCTCTACACCCCATGTGGGACTCAAACTCACAACCCTGAGATCTAGAGTCGTGTGCTCTTTCGACTGAGTCAGCCAGGTACCCCTACAGTCTTTATTTTATTTTAATTAATTAATTTTTAAAGTAGGCTCCAATGCAGGGCTTGAACTCCTGACACAGAGATCAAGACCTGAGCTGAGATCAAGAGATGGACAGTTAACCGACTGAGCCACCCAGGGGCCCCTACAGTCTTTGTTTTGTCTGATCTCTATTTTGTCTGATGTAAGCATTGCCATTCCAGCTTTCTTTTCATATCCATTTGCATGATAAATATTTCTCCATCTCCTCACTTTCAGTCTGCATGTGTCTTTAGGTCTGAAGTGAGTCTCTTGCAGGCAGTATATAGATGGGTCTTGTTTTTTTTTTTTATCCATTCCATCACCCTGTGTATTTTGATTGAAGCATTTAGTCCATTTACATTCAAAGTAATTATTGACAGGTATATATTTATTGCCATTTTATTTGTTTTGTGTTTGTTTTTATGGATCTTCTCTATTCCTTTCTTTCCTTACTCTCTTCTTTCACCATAAGTTGGCTTTCTTTAGTGATATACTTGAATTGCTTTTTCTTTATTTTTTGCATATCTATTACTGGTTTTTGATTCATGGTTACCATTAGGTCTGTATATGACATCTTCTGCATATAGCAGTCTTTCTTATGTTGATGGTCACTTAAGTTTGAACCCATTTTTACTTCTCTCTTCCCCATGTTTTAGGTATATGGCGTCATACTTTTTAAAAAAATTTTTTATTATGTTATATTAGTCACCATACAGTACATCATTAGTTTTTGATGTAGTGTTCCATGATTCATTATTTACATATAATAACCAGTGCTCCATGCAATATGTGCTCTCCTTAAAACCCATCACTGGGCTAGCTCATCCCCCCACCCCCCCTCCCCTCTGAAACCCTCAGTTTTTTCCCAGAGTCCACAGTCTCTCGTGGTTCATTCCCCCTTCTGTTTAACCCCCTTCATTCTTCCCTTCCTTCTTGTACTGATCTCCCTGCTATTTCTTATGTTCCATAAATGAGTGAAACCATATGATAATTGTCTTTCTCTGCTTGACTTATTTCACTTAGCATTATCTCCTCCAGTCCTGTACATGTTGCTGCAAATGTTAGGTAATTGTTCTTTCTGATGGCTGAGTAATATTCCATTGTATATATGGACCACATCTTCTTTATCCATTGGTCTGTTGAAGGGCATCTCGGCTCCTTCCACAATTTAACTATTGTGGATAATGCTGCTATGAACATTGGGGTGCATATGGCCCTTCTCTTCACTACGTCTGTATCTTTGGGGTAAATACCCAGTAGTGCAATGGCTGGGTCATAGGGTAGCTCAATTTTTAACTTTTTAAGGGACCTCCACACTGTTTTCCAAAGTGGCTGTGCCAACTCGCATTCCCACCAACACTGTAAGAGGGTTCCCCTTTCTCCACATCCTCTCCAACATTTGCTGTTTCTTGCCTTGTCCATTTTTGCCATTCTAACTGGCGTAAGGTGGTATCTCAGTGTGGTTTTGATTTGAATTTCCCTGATGGCCAATGATTTTGAACATTTTTTTCGTGTGTCTGTTAGCCATTTGTATGTCTTCATTGGAAAAGTGTCTGTTCATATCTTCTGCCCATTTTTTGATTTGATTATTTGTTTCTCGTGTATTTAGTTTGAGAAGTTCTTTGTAGATCTTGGATACCAGTCTTTTATCTGTAGTATCATTTGCAAATATCTTCTCCCATTCCGTGGGCTGCCTCTTAGTTTTTCTGACTGTTTCCTTGGCTGTGCAGAAGCTTTTAATATTGATGAAGTCCCACAAGTTCATTTTATCTTTTGTTTCTGTTGCCTTTGGAGATGTGTCATGGAAAAAGTTGCTGTGACCGATGTTATAGAGGTTGCTGCCTATGCTCTCCTCTAGGATTTTGATGGATTCCTGTCTCACATCGAGATCTTTCATCCATTTGGAGTTTATCTTTGTGTATGGTGTGAGAGAGTGGTCAAGTTTCATTCTTTGGCATGTAGCTGTCCAATTTTCCCAGCGCCATTTATTGAAGAGACTTTCTTTTTTCCACTGAATGTTTTTTCCTGCTTTGTCAAAAATTAGTTGCCTGAAGAGCCAAGGGTCCATTTCTGGGTTCTCTATTCTGTTCCATTGGTCTATATGTCTGTTTTTGTGCCAGTACCTCTTTAAAGGCAGGGACTCAGCTTCTTATTGCCCTCTGGACTCTCACAGAGCTGAGCCTGATAATTTTGAAAGTTCTAGGCTTTAAGTCCCACTGGATGTAAGAACTCACAAAATTTGGCCTGTCTGATTTTCAAAGCCAGAAGCTATGGGATTTATTCCCCCCCCCCCACCCCAGGTGTGATAGTCTGTTTCTCACCCCTCTCCATGCCTGGGGCTCCCTCCCTCCAGTAGCCAGTCCCATGGAGTTAAGCTCCCCACTGCATCTCTGACCCTTCTTACCCTTTTAGATGTGGCCTCTTCTGTACATTTAGTTGTGGAGTTTGTTCTGCTGGTCTTTGGGTTGTTTTCTGGGTTATTTACACAGATATGAGCATATCTAGTTGTATCCATGGGACAAGGTGAGTTTAGGGTCCTCCTACTCCACCATCTTCCTTGCAAGTATCTTTTTCTCTGCTTTAAACTTAGAAACTTTGTTACCATATTGGTATGATTTAAGCATTTGTTTTAAAATTTGTGTTTCTTTTTTAATCATTAAGCCATTGAGAGATTATTTTTGTGGTATGAGCGAGGGGAGATAAGAATATAACTTTGGGGGGCATCTGGGTGGCTCAGTCATTAAGTGTCTGCCTTCGGCTCAGGGCGTGATCCTGGTGTTCTGGGATCGAGCCCCACATCAGGCTCCTCTGCTGGGAGCCTGCTTCTTCCTCTCCCGCTCCCCCTGCTTGTGGTCCCTCTCTCACTGGCTGTCTCTCTCTCTGTCAAATAAATAAATAAAATCTTAAAAAAAAAGAATTTAACTTTGGGGCTTTTTTTTTTTCTGATTTAGTCAACCCGTTGACCTGGGATAGTTTATTTAATTAATAACCCTTTAGTTCACCACTGATTAGTATGATCACTTTTGTTACATACCAGATTCTTATATGTATTTGTCTATCACCGTTCACTATAGCTTTAGGTGGGGTATGTTTAGATATAGATAAGGCCTCACTTCTTTTGATATGCAAAGTATTAACAAGGACTGACCAGACTCTACTGGACTCAAGTGTTTTCTAGAGAACAGAAACGGAATTGGTTTTCTACTAGCAAGTGAGATGGCACCTACAGTTCTCTTTGTGGAGGGGCTGGAAGCTAGATTGACCTATAGGCTTCTGGAGTTCCCAGGCAATTTAGTTAAAAGACAAAGATACTGCACATCTCACTAAACTGGGTCGGGGGGGAGTAGGATAATGGGGAATGACATGCGAAAGTTATTATTTCAAGATAACAAAGTCTAACCTCTTAGGAGTCTCTCTCTCCCTCTGCCACTCCCTCCCCTCTCTCTCCTTCTCTAAAATAAAAACAAAAACAAAACAAAACTTTTGCTGTATTAGCTAGGGAGATTCTAGATGCTATAAAAAGTATGCCCCCCAATTGTAGTGGCTTAACACAATAGAATTTGTTCTTGCATTCCTAACTATTCAAGGAAAAGTTCCTGGTCAGCAGATGGCGTTCCATGCAGTCATTCAGGGACCCAGGCTCCTTGCATCTTGTGTCCTTGCTGTCCCCAGGGCATCAGACTTAACTGTTCAGTCCTTTGCATTTAGCTAGTAGCCAAGTGGAAGAAAAGAAGATAGAAAGGCACACCTGCTTCATAATCCCCTGGGTTCAGAAGGGGCACACATCACTTCTGTTCACTTTCCTTTGTCAAAAACTAGCTATATTGCTCCACCTAGATGCTGGAAATACAGTATCTGGCTGAGAAGCCATTTCCTAGCAACAGTTCTATACCATGGAAGGGAGTGTATGATTTTTATTGTACAATTACCTGTCTCTGCCACATTTACTAAGCAAATTTTCAGGTATGTAATCCATGGGGTAGATGAGGAATTGTTATAATACAGAATGTCTCAACCTCTGCACTATTGACATTTTGGACTGAATGATTCTTTGTTGTGGGGGCTTGCCCTGTGCATTTTAGGATGTTTAGTAGCATGTCTAATCTCTTCTCATTGGATGCCAGTAGCATGCCTCTTGTTGTTACTGTTTTCTATTCATTGCCTTTGTTCTTTATTTGCTTGGTCTTCCACTTTTTTTCTGTCTTCTCTGGTTTTAATTGAGCATTCATATGATTCCATTTTCTCTCCTCTCAGTATATCAGCTATAATTTTTTTAAAGAACTTTTATTTAGTGGCTGCTCTAGAGCTTTCAGCATACATCCATAACTATTTCTAGTCCACTTTCAAATAACACTGTACTGCTTCATGGGTAGTGCGAGTCCCTTAGAGCAGAGTACTCCATTTCATCTGCCCAGTCCCTTGTAGCATTGCTCTCATTTATTTCACATATCCATAAGCTATATTTGCTAAGTATGTTGTTGCAATTATTATTTTGAACAAAGTGTTATCTGTTAGGTCAATTAAGAATTTAAAAAATAAAAGGTTTTATTTTACCTTTATTTATTCCTTCTGTGGCATCCTTTCTTTCCTTATGTAGATCTGACTTTCTGACCTATATCATTTTCCTTCTCTCTGAAGAACATCTTTTAACAATTCTTGCAAGACAGGTCTACTGGCTGTAAATTCCCTTAATTTTGTTTGTCTGGGAAAGCCTTTATTTCTCCTTCACTTTTGAAGGAAAGTTTTACTGGATACAGAAATCTAGGTTGGTGGGTTTTTTCGTTCAACACATTAAATATTTCACTCTGCTTTCTTCTTACTTGCATGATTTCTGAAGAAAAGTCAGATGCAATTCTTATCTTTGCTCCTCTATAAGTAAGGTGTTTTTTTTCTTTGTCTTCTTTCAGTATTTTTCTTTGTCTTTGATTTTCTGAAGTTTAAAAATGTATTTTGCTTGGTGTTCTCTGAATGCCTGGATCTGTGATTTTGGTGTCTGTCATTAATTTTAGAAAATTCTCAGTCATTATTATTTCAGATATTTCTTTTGTTTCTTCCTCTGTTTCTTCTCCCTCTGGTATTCCAGTATGTATATGGGACACTTTTGTAATTATCCCATAGTTCTGTTCTGTCTTTTCATTTTTTTCTCTTTGCATTTCAGTTTTAGAAGTTTCTGTTGATATATCTTCAAGCTCACTGATTCCTTCTTCAGCCATGTCTAACCTGTTGCTGAGCCCATCAAAGGCATTCTTCTTTCCTTGTAGTGTTTTTATCTCCAGCATTTCCTTTTGATTCTTAGAATTTCCATGTCTCTGCTTATATTATCTGTCTGCTTCTCTGTGTCGTCTACTGTTTCCATTAGAGCTCTTGGTATATTAATTCTAGTAGCTTTAAGTTCCCAGTCTAATAATTACAATATCTCTACCATATCTGAGTCTGGTTCTGATGCTTGGTTTATCTCTTCAGCCTGTGAGTTCTGCCTTTTGGTATGTCTTGTAATTTTTTGAAGAAAGCCAGACATGATATAATGGGTAAAAGGAACTGAGGTAAATAGGCCACTAACGTGAGGTTTTATGTTTTATCTGGCTAGGAGTTAGACTGTGTTTACTGTTTGCTGTAGCTGTAGCTGAAAAGGCTAAAATTTTCTCTGGTGTCCTTATTTTTGTACCACTGTTGCCTTTGGGTTTCCCTAGAGACTTCTTAAATAAGCTCTGAGATGTGCAGTTCTCTCAGTTGTATTCCTCTTATTATAGAAGAACCCTACTAATGTGGTGGTAAGGTGTCGGGAGTGAGACACATTTTATAATGCCATGATTAGGTCTTGGTCTTTTAGTGAGCTTGTGCCCCTGGGCTGTGACCTCCACAAGTGCTTTTCATCCCTCCCCACCCTTAGGTGAGACAGGAGGGGTAGAGGGGGCTAAAGTTGGGTGTTTCCCTTCTCCCAGGTCACATAAGCTCTAGTAGAACTCCAATTGGTTATGCTCTGACAAAATAGTTTTTCTTGAGGGTAGGACTTGTTAAGAAAAACAGAATGCTCTGGGCATATTTTTAAATGACCACTTTTCCCCTCCCCCTGCTAGAAGCAAATGGAGACCCCCCCCCCCCCCCGCTGCAGTGTTAACCGTGAGAACCTGATATGGCTCCTGAAGGTAAAACTCACAAAACTGTGGGCTCACCTTAGGGCTGGGCCCCCCCGGCATTTTAATTTAAACAACCTTGTCCGTACTTTGCCACCAACGTTTTATCAATTAAAGTGTATATTTTCCTGCCCTGGTACTGGTTCCAATAGTGGTTTCTGCTCCTGATAGTAAGCTGTGATTCTTTGTATCTGTCAGTTTGTTTCTCTGAATTTTTGGGTTTGCACTGTGACTTCAATTTTTGGATGGACTTAAGAGAAGTTGTTGATTTTCGGTTTCTTCAGGTTTTTTTTTTTCTTTTTTTTTAAAGATTTTATTTATTTATTTAACACAGATAGAGACAGCCAGCGAGAGAGGGAACACAAGCAGGGGGAGTGGGAGAGGAAGAAACAGGCTCATAGCAGAGGAGCCTGATGTGGGGCTCGATCCCACAACACCGGGATCATGCCCTGAGCCGAAGGCAGACGCTTAACCGCTGTGCCACCCAGGCGCCCCAGTTTTTTTTTTTTTCTTACTGTGACGATGGGAGTAGTGACTTCCAAGATCCTTACATGCTGGACAAAACCCAGAAATTTGCCATCCCCCAACTTGTGACATAAAAACTGCCAGGTTTTTTTTTCTGGAGAGAAATCGATCACCCTCAGTTGTGAATCATTGCTATAACACTATGTAGAATACTACATATAATGATATTTAATAATATATTTTGGTGGGAGAGAGCACTGTGGTTTCTCTTGGTGCATGGCATGGGGCTCTGACAGAGATTGGCTACATGCTCACCCAACCCATATGCTCTTCTTGGGCACTCAGTTAACTGCATTTCTCAACTCTTTCATCTCTATGTGGGGCCATGTCATCAGTTCTGGCTAGCTGAATGTGGGTGGAAGTTCTGTACATCACTTCTAAGTCTGGCCCCTAAATCATACCATGTGATCATTTGTATTCAGTCACTTTATTCATCAGCCAGCCAAATTCAGAGGAACCTAAGCATGTAGGAAGGATGGACTTATAAGGTAAGAGTCTGTACCCCTGAATCACTGCTTGAAGGAAAGCCACCTGGGAGAACCTGTCAACTAGAACACCCATGCTGGATTTTGTGTGAGAAGTAAGATATGTTAGAATTTGGAATTAATTACTGCAGCATAGTCTTGCTTAACCTTACTAGTTCAGGGGCTCAGAACACTTGATACTAAAGAATATGGCAACTCCAACTGCTGTTCAACATAGTACTGGAAGTCCTAGTCTCAACAATCAGACAACAAAAAGAAATAAAAGGCATCCAAATCGGCAAAGAAGAAGTGACACTTTCACTCTTTGCAGATGACATGATACTCTGTGTAGGAAATCTGAAAGCCCCCCCCCACACCAAAATTGCTGGAACCGATGCCAGAATTCAGCAAAGTCACAGGATATAAAAACAATGCACAGAAGTCTGTTGCATTTCTATACACCAACAATGAAGCAGCAGAAAGAGAAATCAAGGAATCAATCCCAATTACAATTGCACCAAAAGCTATAAGATACCTACAAGTAAACCTAATCAAGGAGGTAAAAATGTGTACTCTGAAAACTATAGATCACTTATGAAAGAAATTGAGGAAGATGCAAAGAAATGGAAAAACATTCCATGCTCATGGATCAGAAGAACAAATATTTTTAATATGTCTATACTATGCAAACCAATCTACACATTCAGTGCAATCCCTGTCAAAATAACACCAGCATTTTTCACAGAGCTGGAACAAACAATTCTAAAATTTGTTTGGAACCAGGAAAGACCCCAAATAGCCACAGTAATGTTGAAAAAGAAAACCAAAGCTGGAGGCATCACTATTCCGGACTTCAAGCTCTATTACAAAGCTGTAATCATCAAGACAGTATAGTCCTAGCACAAAAACAGACACAAAGATCCATGGAATAGAACGGAGAACCCAGAAATTGACCCTCAACTCTGTCATCAACTAATCTTCAACAAAGCAGGAAAGAATATACAATGGAGAAAAAGACAGTCTCTTCAACAAATGGTGCTGGGAATATTGGACAGCCACATGCAGAAGAATGAAGCTGGACCACTTTCTTATACCATACACAAAAATAAATTCAAAATGGATGAAAATCTGAATATGAGATAGGAGTCCATCAAAATCCTAGAGAAGAACACAGGCAGCAATGTCTTTGACCTTGGCCGCAGCAACTTCTTGCTAGACACATCTCCAGAGGCAAGGAAAACAAAAGCAAAAATGAACTACTGGGACTTCATCAGGATAAAAAGCTTTTGCACAGCAAAGGAAACAGTCAACAAAACTAAAAGACAACCTACGAAATGGGAGAAGATATTTGCAAATGACTTATCAGATAAAGGGCTGGTATCCAAAACCCATAGAGAACTTAGCAAACTCAACACCCAAAAAAACAAAAAAATCCAGTCAAGAAATGAGTAGAAGACATGAACAGACATTTTTCCAAAAAAGACATACAAATGGCTAATAGACACATGAAAAAATGCTCAACATCACTCAGCATCAGGGAAATACAAATCAAAACCACAATGAGATACCACCTCACACCTGTCAGAATGGTTACAGTGAACAACTCAGGAAACAACAGATGTTGGCGAGGACACAGAGAAAGGGGAACTCTCCTACACTGTTGGTGGGAATACAAACTGGTGCAGCAACTCTGGAAACCAGGATGGAAGTTCCTCAAAAAGTTAAAAATAGAGCTACCCTATGACCCAGCAATTATACTACTTGGTATTTATCCAAAGGATACAAACATAGTGCTCCAAAGGCACACCTGCTCCCCAATGTTTATAGCAGCAATGTCCACAATAGCCAAACTGTGGAAAGAGCCCCGCTGTCCATCGACAGATGAATGGATAAAGAAGAATAGAATAGTCCATATTGTGGAATATTGCTCAGCCATCAAAAAGAATGAAATCTTGCCTTTTGCCACAATGTGGATGGAACTAGAGGGTATTTTGCTAAGTGAAATGAGTCAGAGAAAGACAAATACTATATGATTCCACTCATACGTAGAATTTAAGAAACAAAACAGATGGAGAAAGGGAAAGGGAAGGAAAAAGAAGGTAAAACCAGAGGGAGGCAAACCATAAGAGACTCTTAACTCTAGGAAACAAACTGTGGGTTGCTGGAGGGGGAGGGAAAGGCAAATGTGAAAAAATGTGGACTAAAGAAGTGTTCTCCAAAGTGATGAGGTAGGTTTTCTAAGAATATGTCCTCCACTCAAAGTCAGGTACCTTGATTTATAAATCTGCACACAGAAGAACTTGACCAACAAAAAGGAGAAAGAATGTCCTTCCTTTCAGGCTTTTTTTTTCCTGTGTAGCTGAAGATTTAAATTTATCTGTCATTTGTGATTTAACATTCCTTCACATGATTTAAGTAAAAGGCAGGTGCTATTCTTTTTTTTTTTTTTTAAGATTTATTTATTTATTTATTTGACAGAGATAGAGACAGCCAGCGAGAGAGGGAACACAAGCAGGGGGAGTGGGAGAGGAAGAAGCAGGCTCATAGCAGAGGAGCCCGATGTGGGACTCGATTCCAGAACGCTGGGATCACGCCCTGAGCTGAAGGCAGACGCTTAACCACTGTGCCACCCAGGCGCCCCGGCAGGTGCTATTCTAAAAGACAAAATCAAAAAAACCCAAAGCATAAAACCAGTTCTTCCTTTTTTTCTTAAAGAATTTGATATTAGATGGAAAGAAATTCTTAAAACCTAGAGCTATCTTTTTGTGCATATCACAAGTCTACCCACTTTTTCTTCTAGAATGAATTTTCCTTGCGTTGTGTCTATTCAGGCAGGCAAAGACACTGTAACAGACCATATATATAGTTCTCCTGATCAAATGTGCATGGATTATAGAATGTGCCCGTTATGGAGTGCACTTTGTGTGAACTTTAAACTCATTTCAGTCCCCAGGTTTTATTATTGTTTTTTTCTCCATATAATTTTCTCTAAGTTTCTACTCTGTTCAGGGAACAACTGAGAAGGAATGTGCAGGTAAAATTAAAACCTGCCACTTCCCATATAAAATACGTAATTGGTACAACACAGTTTGGCATTTTTAAAGGCAGCAACTTCAAATTCTCTTAAGTAGTCTAAGAAAAAACAAGGATTAATTTAACCCTGTGACCTCCAACCCTTCACATTCCACAGGATTTTTATTCTAATTAATGGGAAGGATTAAACATCTGGATGTTTGGCCTCCATCTAACATCTGCCATTCAGTTGACTTAGTTTATTATCTGCATATGTCTGAATGAGTTCCTGAATCTCATTCTTCAACTTCTATGAAAAGCAACCAAAATAAAAAATCTCTTCTGGCTCCTGCCTTGAAAAAGAATGTACTGGTCAGCATTATCAGAATCAGACTATGGGGAAGTATGGTGCACACTGCCTTATAGCTAGATACCTGCATTCGTAGGTGTCTAACCGACACGCTGGAGCCTTACAGAAACTCCAAAGAACTGAGGACTGTTGAAGGATTGGAGTTTGCTGATATGTTTTTTGAAATTGTAATTATTTACAATACATAGTTTTACAGTAGTGGGAATAAATGCACATTGTTAATTGATATACATAAACCCTGATGCCTGTCCCTGCATTTCCTCAGCTCTTCCAGATTTCTGGAGTTGCCTTTTCTTTATTTAAATTCAATTTTGTTAACATGTAGTGTATTATTAGGTTCAGGGGTAGAATTCAGTGATTCATCAGTTGTATATAACATCCAGTGCTCATTACATCACATGCCCTCCTAAACGCCCGTCACCCAGTTACCCCTTCCCCTCCCCTCCCTCCCCCTCCAGCAACCCTCAGTTTGTTTCCTAGAGTTAAGAGTCTCTTATGGTTTGCCTCCCTCTGGTTTTACCTTCTTTTTCCTTCCCTTTCTCCATCTGTTTTGTTTCTTAAATTCTACGTATGAGTGGAATCATATGGTATTTGTCTTTCTCTGACTCATTTCACTTAGCAAAATACCCTCTAGTTCCATCCACATTGTGGCAAAAGGCAAGATTTCATTCTTTTTGATGGCTGAGCAATATTCCACAATATGGACTATTCTATTCTTCTTTATCCATTCATCTGTCGATGGACAGCGGGGCTCTTTCCACAGTTTGGCTATTGTGGACATTGCTGCTATAAACATTGGGGAGCAGGTGTGCCTTTGGAGCACTATGTTTGTATCCTTTGGATAAATACCAAGTAGTATAATTGCTGGGTCATAGGGTAGCTCTATTTTTAACTTTTTGAGGAACTTCCATCCTGGTTTCCAGACTTGCTGCACCAGTTTGTATTCCCACCAACAGTGTAGGAGGGTTCCCCTTTCTCTGTGTCCTCGCCAACATCTGTTGTTTCCTGAGTTGTTCACTGTAACCATTCTGACAGGTGTGAGGTGGTATCTCATTGTGGTTTTGATTTGTATTTCCCTGATGCTCAGGTTTGTTCAAGCTCTGTGAAAAATGCTGGTGTTATTTTAATAGAGATTGCATTGAATGTGTAGATTGGTTTGGGTAGCATAGACGTTTTAACAATATTTGTTCTTCCAATCCATGAACATGGAATAATGGGTTGATATCTGAAATGTGTTAAGAACTCATACAACTCAAAATAATCCAATGAAAAATGGGCAGAGGACCTGAATAGACATTTTTGCTTTACTTTTAATTAGAAAAAATATTGTATTAAAATATTTATTTTGATTACTGAGCTTTTTATTTTTTTATTTTTTATTTTTATTTATTTTTTATAATTTTTATTTTGTTATATTAGTCACCATACAGTACATCCCCAGTTTTTGATGCAGTGTTCCATGATTCATTATTTGCATATAACACCCAGTGCACCATGTAATATGTCCCCTCCTTAATACCCATTACCGGCCTCTCCCAGTCCCCCACCCCCGTCCCCTCTGAAGCCCTCAGTTTGGTTCCCAGAGTCCACAGTCTCTTGTGGTTCATTTCCCCTTCTGTTTAACCCCCTTCATTCTTCCCTTCATTCTTGTACTGATCTCCCTGCTATTTCTTATGTTCCATAAATAAGTGAAACCATATGATAATTGTCCTTCTCTGCTTGACTTATTTCACTTAGCATAATCTCCTCCAGTCCCGTCCATGTTGCTGCAAATGTTGGGTAATCGTTCTTTCTGATGGCTTAGTAATATTCCATTATATATATCGACCGCATCTTCTTAATCCAGTCATCTGTTGAAGGGCATCTCAGCTCCTTTCACAATTTAGCTGTTGTGGACAATGCTGCTATGAACTTTGGGGTGCATATGGCCCTTCTCTTCACTACATCTGTATCTTTGGGGTAAATACCCAGTAGTGCAATGGCTGGGTCATAGGGTAGCTCAATTTTTAACTTTTTGAGGGACCTCCACACTGTTTTCCAAAGTGGCTGTAGCAACTGGCATTCCCACCAACAGTGTAAGAGGGATCCCCTTTCTCCACATCCTCTCCAACATTTGTTGTTTCTTGCCTTGTCAATTTTTGCCATTCTAACAGGTGTAAGGTGGTATCTTAGTGTGGTTTTGATTTGAATTTCCCTGATGGCGAATGATTTTGAACATTTTTTCATGTGTCTGTTAGCCATTTGTATTTCTTCATTGGAAAAGTGTCTGTTCATATCTTCTGCCCATTTTTTTATTTGATTATTTGTTTCTCGCGTATTTAGTTTGAGACGTTCTTTGTAGCTCTTGGATACTAGTCTTTTATCTGTAGTTTCATTTGCAATATCTTCTCCCATTCTGTGGGCTGCCTCTTAGTTTTTTTGACTGTTTCCTTGGCTTTTCAGAAGATTTTATCTTGATGAAGTCCCACAAGTTCATTTTTTCTTTTGTTTCTCTTGCCTTTGGAGATGTGTCATGAAAAATTTGCTGTGGCCTATGTCGTAGAGGTTGCTGCCTATGTTCTCCTCTAGGATTTTGATGGATTCCTGTCTCACATCGAGGTCTTTCATCCATTTGGAGTTTATCTTTGTGTATGGTGTGAGAGAGTGGTCAAGTTTCATTCTTTTGCATATAGCTGTCCAATTTTCCCAGCACCATTTATTGAAGAGACGGTCTTTTTTCCACTGGATGTTTTTTCCTGCTTTGTCAAAGATTAGTTGCCTGAAGAGCCGAGGGTCCATTTCTGGGTTCTCTATTCTGTTCCATTGGTCTATGTGTCTGTTTTTGTGCCAGTACCATGCTGTCTTTGTGATCACAGCTTTGTAGTATAGCTTGAAATCAGGCAATGTGATGCCCCCAGCTTTGTTTTTCCTTTTCAACAATTCCTTGGTGATTCAGGGCCTTTTCTGGTTCCACACAAATTTAAGGGTTGTTTGTTCCAGTTCTTTGAAAAATGTCATTGGTATTTTGATTGGGATGGCATTGAAAGTGTAGATTGCTCTGGGTAGCATAGACTTTTTTTTTTTTTTAGATTTTATTTATTTATTTGACAGAGACAGCCAGCGAGAGAGGGAACACAAGCAGGGAGAGTGGGAGAGGAAGAAGCAGGCTCCTAGTGGAGGAGCCCCATATGGGGCTCGATCCCAGAACGCTGGGATCACGCCCTGAGCCAAAGGCAGACGCTTTAACGACTGTGCCACCCAGGCACCCCAGCATAGACATTTTAACTATGTTTATTCTTCTGATCCATGAGCATGGAATATTTTTCCATCTTTTTCTGTCTTCTTCAATGTCTTTCAGGAGTGATTTGTAGTTTCTAGACTATAGGTCCTTTATGTCTCTGGTTAAGTTAATTCCAAGATAACGTATGATTTTTGGTGCTATTGTAAATGGAATGGATTCCCTAATTTCTCTTTCTTCAGTCTCATTGTTCGTGTATAGAAATGCAACTGATTTCTGAGCATTGATTTTGTATCCTGCCACATTACTGAATTGTTCTATAAGTTCTAGTAGTTTGGGGGTGGAGTCTTTTGGGTTTTCCATATAGAGTATCATGTCATCTATGAAGAGAGACAGTTTGACTTCTTCTTTGCCGATTTGGATACCTTCTATCCCTTTTTGTTCTGATTGCTGTTGCAAGGACTTCTAGTACTATGTTGAATAATAGTGGCGAGAGTGGGCATCCCTGTCGTGTTCCTGATCTTAAGGGAAAGGCTTTCAGCTTTTCCCCATTGAGAATGATATTTGCTGTAGGCTTTTCATAGGTGGTTTTTATGAAAGTGAGGAATGTACCCTCTATCCCTACACTCTGAAGGGTTTTAATCAGGAAAGGATGCTGTGTTTTGTCACATGCCTTTTCTGCATCAATTGAGAGGATCATATGGTTCTTGACTCTTTTCTTGTTGATATGATGTATCACGCTGATTGATTTGCAAATGTTGAACCACCCTTGCATCCCAGGGATGAATCCCACTTGGTCTTGATGGATAATCCTTTTAATGTACTGTTGGATCCTGTTAGCTAGGATCTTGTTGAGAATTTTGGCGTCCATATTCATCAGGGAAATCGGTCTGTAATTCTCCTTTTTGATGGGGTCTTTGCCTGGTTTGGGGATCAAGGTAATACTGGCCTCATAGAACGAGTTTGGTAGTTTTCCTTCTGTTTCTATTTTTTGAAACAGCTTCAGGAGAATAGGTATTATTTCTTCTTTGACTGTTTGGTAGAATTCCCCAGGGAATCTGTCAGGCCCTGGACTCTTGTTTTTGGGGAGGTTTTTGATCACTGCTTCAATCTCTTCATAATTAATCGGTCTGTTTAAATAATCAATTTCTTCCTGTTTCAGTCTTGGTAGTTTATAGGTTTCCAGGAAGGCATCCATTTCTTCTAGGTTGTTTAATTTATTGGCGTAAAGCTGTTGATAAAAGTTTCTAATGATCCTTCCTATTTCATGGGAGTTGGTTGTGATCTCTCCCCTTTCATTCATAATTTTATTAATTTGGGTCCTTCCTCTATTCTTTTGAATAAGTCTGGCCAGTGGCTTATCGACCTTATTTATTCTTTCAAAGAACCAGCTTCTAGTTCTGTTGATCTGCTCTACTGTGCTCCTGGTTTCTAATTCATTGATCTCTGCTCTAATCTTGATCACCTGCCTTCTTGTGCGTGGGTTAGGCCTGTTCTTGTCTTCCAGCTCCAGCTTCTTGAGGTGAGAATATAAAAACTGCATTTTAGATTTTTCTATTCTTTTGACTGAGGCTTGGATGGCTATGTATTTTCCCCTTAGGACTGCCTTTGCAGTGTCCCATAGGTTTTGGACCGATGTGTTTTCATTCTCATTGGTTTCCAAAAATTGCTTAAAATCTCATTTTTAATTCCCTGGTTTACCCAGTCATTCTTAAGCAGGATGGTTCTTAGTTTCCAAGTGTTTGAGTTTCTTCCAAATTTTTCCTTGTGATTGAGTTCCAGTTTCAAAGCGTTGTGATCTGAGAATATGCAGGGAATAATCTCAGTCTTTTGGTATCGGTTGTGACCCAGTATATGGTCTATTCTGGAGAAGGTTCCACGTGCATTCGAGAAGAATGAGTATTCTGTTGTTCTGGGTGTAGTGTTCTGTATATATCTATGAGGTCCATTGGTCCAATATGTCATTCAAAGCTCTTGTTTCTTTGTTGATTTTCTGCTTAGGTGATCTGTTGCTGAGAGTGCAGTGTTGAGGTCCCCTACTATTAATGTATTATTATCTATATGTCTCTTTATTCTGGTTAAGAGTTGGCTTGTGTATCTAGCTGCTCCACTGTTGGGGGCATAGATATTTATAATTGTCATATCCACTTGTTGGATACATCCTTTCAGAATAATATAGTATCCTTCTGTATCTCTCACTACAGTCTTTAGTTTAAAATCTAATCTGTCTGATATGGGAATTGCTACCCCAGCTTTCTTTTGAGGTCCATTGGCATGATAAATGGTTTTCCATCCCTTCACTTTCAGTCTGGATGTATCTTTAGGTTCAAAATGAGTCTCTTGTAGACAGCAAATGGATGGGTCATGTCTTTTTATCCAATCTGCAACCTTGTGGCATTATGGGAGCATTTAGGCCATTCACATTGAGTGATTATTGAGAGATATGATTTTAATGATGTTACGTTGCCTGTGAAGTCTTTGTTTGTATAGATTGTAAATTTCTGTTCTGTATCACTCTTAGAGCCTTTTTACTTTTATAGAACCGCTGTTAATGTCTCATGTGGGGCTGGTTTGCTGGTTACGAATTCTTTCAGTTTCTGCCGATCTTGGAAGGTCCTTATCTCTCCATCAATTCTGAATGGCATCCTTGCTGGATAAGGGATCCTTGGCTGCATGTTCTTCTCACTTAGTGCTCTGAATATGTCTTGCCAGCTTTTTCTGGCTTGCCAGGTCTCTGTAGACAGGTCTGACGTTATTCTGATGTTCCTCCCTCTGTAGGTGAGGATTCTCTTCCCCCTGGCTTCTTTCAAGATTATATCCTTTTATCTAATATTTGTGAATTGTACTATTATGTGTCGTGGTGTAGGTCTGTTCTCATTGATCTTGGGAGGGGTCCTCTCTGCCTCTTGGACACGAATGCTTGTTTCCTTTGCCAGATTAGGGAAGTTCTCAGCTACAGTTTGTTCAAATATGACTTCTAGACCTCTCTCTTTCTCCATCCCCTCGGGGATGCAGATGATTCTGACATTGGAATGTTTCATTGAGTCAGTAATCTCCCGTAATCTACATTCTTGAGATTGGATTTTTTGGAGCCATGTTTCTGTTTTAACTTTCTCCTTACTATCCCATCCTCCAATTCACGAATTCTTTCTTCTGCCTCATTTACCCTGGCCGTCAGAGCATACAGTTTAGAGTGCATTTGATTCATAGCATTTTTAATTTCTGCCAGATTTGCTGTGATTTCCACCCTTCGAGATTCTATATTCTCATTAATATTTTCATTAATATTTTTTTTCAAGCCTACACATCATCTTGACCATTGTTACTCTGATCTCCATTTCTGACAATTTGGTTATATCCATATCCATCAGTTTTGTGGCAGAGGCCACAGACTCATTATCTTTTCTTGATGGGGGGATTTCTCCTCCAAATTATTGACCAGGACCCAGGCAGTGTGCACTTTTTTTATAGGGACCTTAGGGATGTGGGCTTCTTGATTTTTCAGCCTGCCTCCTGGGGGAGGGGCCTGTTGCGCTGATATTCAGGCAACCCTGTTTGGGTAGAGTCTCCGTGTCCCCTGCGAGGGGGGATGGGGATGGGTACGATGTGAGCTGGTATTTCCGGGCTTTTGTTCTCTTGCGGCTTTCCCTGGTGGTTTTCTGTGCCTCTTCTGAGAGTCAGAGCAGCAGTGGGCGTATCCTAGCCTCTGTCTCAGAACAGAGAGATCGCATTCCCCTCTCCAGTGAGCTCTCTTGGCCACTTTAACTCTGTTTCTGTAGGTGCTGCTAAAAACCCTGCAGCGTCCCGGGTTGTGCGCCCCACACCCGGTGTCCCAGCCCTCACTTCCAGGGCTGGCACGTCTCTGTTCTTTGTGCTTCTAACACCGCCAGCTGCCCCCGGTTCCCGCACGCGCTCCTGAGCTCCCTGTTTCAGTGTAGTTAGCGCGAGCGCTCCAGAGCTCCGGTTTTCAGTCTGGTCTTGCACGCGTTCCAAGGCTCATGGTCTCAGTCTGCTCTCTCACGGGTACCGGTCCGTGAGTCCGGCCTGCTCCCCCGTGCAGGTGGCTACTGCTTCCTGTCGCCCGAGCGCAGCGGCTCCCTCCCCCTTACGTTTATCTTCCGATATCTGTGCAGGGATTCATGGCTTCCCGCTTTGTACGTCAATACTCAGCGCTGGAGATGTTCGTTTTTAGAGATCCAGATGTATCTTCCTGCGTCTCAGGCTGATTCCGTGGGTGTTCAGGATGGTCTGGTAGATATCCAGCTTGACTCAGGGGACCAGCTGAGAAAGCGTTCCCCTACTCCTCCGCCATCTTTTCTCCTCATTGCAGAAAGTGGTCGCTTTTCTGTTCATAGAATTTGTGCTAGTCTTTTCTTTGTTCTCCAATTGCGTTCATAGGTATTCAGAATGGTTTGGTAGCTCTCTAGCTGAATTCCTGGGACCAGACGAACTTTAGGTCTCCTGCTCCTCTGCCATCTCCTAGCACCCGTGGCGGTGGCCCTGCGCTCCTCCGCACCTCTCCACCTCCAGGAGCCCTGTGCTGCCGCCGCTGCCACTGCCGCGACCTGCACCCCTGATTACTGAGTTTTTTTTAAAAAGATTTTATTCATTTATTAGAGACACACAGGTATAGTGAGAGAGATCACAATCAGGGGGGAGAGGGAGAAGCAGGCTCCCCGCTGAGCAGGGAGCCCAGTGCGCACTCAGTCCCAGGACCCTGGGATCATGACCTGAGCCAAAGGCAGATGCTTAACTGACTGAACCAACCAGGCGCCCTAGTTACTGAATTTTTTGACATCCTTTAAATTTTCCACCTGAAATGAGTACCTCACTTGCCTCCCCCTTGTCCCTAGCCCATTAGCAGCAGGTGAGAGTAGAGAGGGAAGAGGATTATAGACTGCTCAGGGAGCCAGGATGACTGAGGACCATGAGTGAGAAACTTAACAACTCACTCAACTCCTAAACAGAATTGCACAGTGCTTCTTAATTACAGCGCAGTGTAGAACACACGTTCTCTGAAGGGCTGCTGCAGTCACATGTGTGGCAGGTGGCTTGCAGCTGAAGAGGAGGAGAGCACAGCATGAGCGTTATCATCCCAAAGGAAGTGTCTGCACTGTCCAGTATGGGAGCCACCAGCCACATGTGGCTCTTGAAGCATGGTCGGCTCAAACTGTGATACACTGTGAGTATAAAGTTCATAATGGATTTTGAAGAGGCAGTATGAAATAAAAGAGGGTCGTATATTTTATTCAAAATTTGTTTATATTGATTTCTGTTGAAATGATAATATTTTGGATACGTTACATTGAATAAAATATTAAAATGAATTTTACTGGTTTCTTTTGTCCTTTTTTAAAAATGTAGTGACAAGGAAACTTAAATTACATGTGTGGCTTGTGGTTGTGGCTCAAAGTTTATATATATTTTTTATTATGTTCAGTTCGCCACCGTATAGTACATTCCTAGTTTTTGGTGGTGTAAAGTTCGATGATTCATTAGTTGCGTGTAACACCCGGTGCACCATGTAATAGGTGCCCTCCTTACTACCCATCACCTGGCTATCCCATCCCCCACCCCCTCCCCTCTGAAACCCTCGGTTTGTTTCCTGGAGTCCATAGTCTCTCGTGGTTCCTCTCCCTCTCTGATTTCTTCCCCTTTAGTTTTCCTTCCTGTCCCCTATGGTCCTCCGTGGTATTCCTTATGTTACACATATGAGTGAAATCAACAATCCTAAAATTTGTATGGAACCAGAAAGACCCCGGATTGCCAGGGGAATGTTGAAAAAGAAAAACAAAGCTGGGGGCATCACAATGCCTGACTTTAAGCTGTACTACAAAGCTGTGATCACAAAGACAGCATGGTGCTGGCACAAAAACAGACACATAGACCAATGGAACAGAATAGAAAACCCAGAAATGGACCCTCGGCTCTTGGGGCAACTAATCTTTGACAAACCAGGAAAAAATATCCCATGGAAAAAAGACCGTCTCTTCAATAAGTGGTGCTGGGAAAATTGGACAGCTACATGCAAAAGAATGAAACTGAACCATTCACTTACAGCATACACAACGATAAACCCAAAATGGATGAAAGACTTCAATGTGAGACAGGAATCCATCCGAATCCTAGAGGAAACTGTATTTTTATTGGACAGCCCTGGTGTATGTGGTAGCCGGGATGTATACTTGAACTCATGCAGGGGCCCTGATCACAGAGCCTCCCCGCCCAGGGAATTTCATTCCCATTGAGGCTCTTCCTCTGACCTCTGCTTTCTGACTAGGTAACCTGTGTCAGGGGGTTCCAGCTAGGCCGATGTATGTTGGAACTCACAGGGAGGCAGGGATGGGAACTGGCCTTACGGCAGTGGGGGAGGGTGCTGGAGAATGACGGATGAAGAAGTACAGTGGCCATCCTTTTGACCTAGCATCTCTGAACACCTTTCTTATATTTGGAGAATGCCCCCAAATGGGGGAAAGAGTCTCATCTTCCCAGTCTCCTTTGCGGGTAGAGATCAGAGCTCACACAGAAGTTGGCATTTAACACAGAAGCAGCTGTTGTTAACGTGTGGAATCCATGAGGGTGAGGGTGGCAGCACCATCTTCCAGCAGCAGTGAGAAGCAGAGGGTCAGCATGAATGGGTGGGTGGTGCCAGCTATTGTGATGATGCCCGGGAAGTGGCAGGGGTGTGTCCACACCAGGCCAGTTCTTGGTGAAATTTGTGGCATTATTCTTCACTGCATAGTCTTAAACTGGTTTTATGGACTTTCAGAGATTCTCTATATTCTTCAGTTTTTTTTTCTAGCTAGAATGGATTCTGTCATTTGCAACTAAAATCCTGACTGATATAGAGTTTTCTTTTTTTTTTTTAAAGGATTTTATTTATGAGAGAGAGAGAGAGAGAGAGAGTGCATGAGCAGTAGGGAGGGGCAAAGGGAGAAGCAGATTCTCCACTGAGCAGGGAGCCTGATGTGGAGCTTGATCCCGGGACCCGGAGATCATGATCTGAGCTGAAGACAGACGCTTAACTGACTGAGCCACCCAGGCACCCCGCCCCCCTTTTAAGGGTAGGGTTTTCTAAACTTGCTGTATAGTAGTCCCCAAATACCCAGTGTTTCAAGCAGCCACTGACTCTTGCTTGAAGAGCCACTTTTCGTTTAGCACCGTGATAGTAGCTAGGGGGATTCTGAAAAATATGAGCCTTGGTTGCCTTATTCCAATAACTCACAGAGATGATGTATAGTAATTAGCATCCTGGTGCCAAGGTCTTCCCCAGGGCAGAGGAGAATAGGTTCTGATTCCTCTCCTACTTAGAGCTACATTTAACTCTTCAATTCTCTAACATAATTAGCTGCCTTCTCTCTTTCCTGGCATCTGATCTCAAATCAGCCTCGAGGCCAAGGCTGTTCTGGGGACATACACACTCACAAAACCCCACTTACATCATTGCCTCTAAGTGAATTTGCCGGTCTACTTCCTGCCTTCAGGAATTAAAATGAGGGAGAGTATGTTCCTTGTAAAAAAGGAGGTTATATTTTCAAATCATACACCTATAATTTTGCAATCATCAACTCTGGTATTTGGGTTCCCCTAAAAGTAGACTGAGACGAGAACTTAGGTGCATGTGGTTGATTTGGAAGGTGATCCCAGGAAGCTGAAGGGAGGGAATAAGGAAAAGAGGGTGTGCTGATGAACAGGTTACTGCTGTGGGCGTACTGGGCTCAGTCTTATTGAGGATTCTCTGAAAAATCATAAAGACCATAACTCAGCGGGGTGAGGAAGCTGGGGTATTTATTTACCAATTCCCAGCCCTCATTGTCTGAGAGTTACTCTTAGGGCTGTTAGCTCCCTAGCACTTCTGATTCGCCCTCTACGGACAGAGAATGCTACTGTGGCCAGATAAAGTCCTCAGGCAGAGAGACCCAGGTGCTTGAGGCTAGAATCTGCCAGTGTGTGCAGAAACTGTCCACCAAAGCTGTGGTTGACCTTAAGATTGGACAAAGGGATATTGGCAGGGCACCACCAGCTACATTGGTTGGCTACCCTAAGCTAATAAAATTTTCTCCCCATGAATTATTTCTTGCATTCAACATATATTTAGAAAGCTCCCAGTATGTTCCCAGCATGCATTTTGGCATGGTGATATAACAGTGAATAAAACAGATGCAGAGTCCTCCCTTAATAGCTTATTCGTGACTATTCTCAGGAGTGTTAAATTCTACCAATCACAAATGCTTATTAGATTTTCAATAATATATGCATTCATTTAATACTATTATATCTTTGATATTATACTAATTGGATAAAATATGACACTCTTTTTGCTTTCTTTCTTGTTTAGAAAACAGTTTCAAAGAATGTTAGAGCTTGAAGTGTTCCTAAAGATAACTCACTTTCCCAAAGACACAAAGCAGGAGTAAGACCTCAGGCTTCTTCTCGCATTTCCACAATAGCACCACATTGACTGAGACTGGCTGTTTGTTTGTTTGTTTGTTTGTTTTAAAGCAAAAGCCAAAAAGTGTTGTTTGAGTGCACCCTTATACAAAGTGGTAGGAATGTAAATTGGTGCGAAGACATGTTTTTAAAGACTATATTGGAAAAATACAATATCTAGTGACAAGATGTACATATACAAGTTCATATACTGGAAGGTCTCATTTTCCTGAAAGATCCACACACAAGAAAATACAGCAAAGCAGCAGTGATATCGGGGTGGCGGGACTGCATGAAATATTTGTTCCTTCTTATATACTTGTATTTTCTACAATGGACATGAATTACTTTTATAATCAGAGAAAAAGCCTAGCAATTCTTTTGTCTCATTTTTTTTTAACCTCTAGGCATTTTGATAAGTGCAGGGTAAGTGCTCAGCAGATACTTATGTGTGCCCCCATCTTGGAAAAAAAATCATACTGTTTCAAACAAGACCGCAAATGTTCAGAAGCCTTGTAGCCATTGTGACTGTGGCGAGGGTACATTTTGAAATGCCTTCCCTGGAGGTCCTGCTCCCCCCCCTGCATCTTTATCTTGCTCCGCTGAAGCACTTCCCTTCTCCCCGTGGGCGTCCCACGGACATGGGTCCCTCCTCTGCATCCTGCTAATGGATTCCTGCTTTGTGGCTTCTAGTCCTTTGTTTCCTTCCTCTCCATCAGCAACTCCCTCATTGTGTTCCTTTCAATTCTTATAGAAGCAGGAGCCCATGCTGCCAGTTTTCAGCCTTTCTCCCCACTCATTTCAGCAGCAGAGTCTGCCGGGGGGCTTCATCTCCTCTTACCTGCTGTGTCTTGCTTTTAAAAACTGCCTTTGGGATTAAACGCTTACTGTGAAGATGAAAGAAAATAAGCCGCCTATTAAATATATCACCTTTGGACTTTCCAGAGATCCCAACTTTGCCAAACACCACAGGAGCCCATGGCCCCCCGTGGCAACACTTCCTGAAATGCATGCTGTCTTCCAAAGCAACTGAAGAACACAAACCCCCTGCCGTCCCCCAAGCAAAGCTGTTGTTTTTATGTCCCAGGTTGCTATCACGTGAGAATGTTGTGGTGTGAGAAAATATCAGCACTGAAAATGCACATTGCACTTGCTTTCCGTCAACTCTGAAGGGGCCATTAATCATTCTCCATCCTCCCATCTTTCTCCTCTTTATTACATAGAAACTGTTCTTGTCGTTTCTGAGGAGTATCTGTGGGTGGTGACTAACCTTTGGCCTTGTCCATGTGGTCTGACAGGAATGCTCGAGAGTCTCCTAGCATCAGCCTGGAGAGTTCAAGGGCATCAGTGGAGGCCCCGTGGCAAGGTGCAGCCGAGCAGAAGGAAGCAAAGATGTTGGGACAGGAGCAGCCTGATGCCGGCTTCCGTAGGCCTGGCGGTGATACATTCTTCCTTCTTTGCTGAGTGAAGTTCTGAAAGGATTTGCTTGTTTTGTCCCTGGCTCAGCTGAGTAAAGAATGCCGTCTAGGCAGCATTCATCAGAAAACCTCTGCTCACAGGGATACATCAAGTATCGTTCTTTTTCAAAAATGCATGCTACTTACCTTGGTGCTACTGTAGTTCAAGCCCAGGAGAGAAACCATGTTGTATCTATTGGATTTCAGCGCTGGGGCAGAAACCCCTTTAGATATTAAAATGGAAAGGTCTTGAATTCAGAGAATTAGGTGCTTACCATATTGTTGGAAGGGCTGGACAAACAGGAATGATTGCCAGAACATCACAGAACTGACTAACCCAAAGAAATCCCATCTCTGTCACAATTTGGGAAGTGGGCAGAGACTGCCACTGGAGTATGGACCAGAGAGTCACCATTGGTGCATCTTTTAACATCCCAGAGGGGCAAATTAAGCCCTGGAAATATGCTTCACAAATACTCCACATCTCTGCTTAAGGCAGAAAAACAGCAAGAAGATGGTCTTTGCCTTACGTACAGTAGCCTAGCTGCGAGGGAGTCTGCGAAATATAGTATTGAGTTTTCCAGATTTATTAATACAGCAAGATATGATGGAAGGAAGTAAGACTGGATGCTGAATACCAATAGACCATATCCAACACACACACTTTATAAAATGGCACTGGCCTTAGAGCATGCACGGGGCCCAGCTGGGGTTGGGTGAGTTTCAACAGGGTCTGAGGCAAAAAAAATGGGTAAAACACAAAATATGGTCGAGTCTCTTCAGGGAAGAGAGAGTTCATCACAGAATTATCCCTGCTCTGGGGTGCCTGGGTGGCTTGTCGGTTGGGTGTCTGCCTTTGGCTCAGGTCGTGATCTTGGGGTCCTGCGATGGAGCCCCGCATCAGGCTCCCCGCTCAGTGGGGAGTCTGCTTCTCCTTCTCCCTCTGCCCCTACCCCTGGTTGTGCCCCCCCATCAGATAAATAAAATCTATAAAAGAAAGAATTATCCCCGATTTTTAGGAATATGTAGGAGAGAAATAGACTGTACCCCGGCTGGGGAAGTGGCTTGGCTTTCAGCATATGGGCATTGCTGATACGGTTAAGTGCACATAGCATAATTATCTGGGATTTCAATTAGATGAGAGGTGGAGTGAATCAGAAGCAAAGGTGTAGTCTTTGAAAAGAGTGGACGAGGGGGTCAGGTTTCTGGCAGCTAACTTCCCAGGCACAGAAAGAACTGTGGAAATAGAGTTTAGGCAAAGGCATAGCAGGAATCCCCAAGTTCTGACAAGACACAAGCAGAGTGAGGCCAGATTGGATGTACTTGGGGACCCAAGGAAGCAGATGGGGGACTGTGAAAGAGTAGATTTTTAGCCCCAATTCTGTATCCTATCCTGTATCCATGCCCTTTGCCTTGTTAACTTTGCATCTTCTCTTATAAAAGGTAAAATGGACTTCCCTATCCCTTGATTTTGGGTTTGCCCTTGAGAATTACTTTGAACAACGAATGGGGAAAGAAGTATCACAAGTCCAGTTTTGAACTGAAGCCTTAAAAGGCCTCACCTGTTTCTATTTTCCCTCTCATGCTTTTGCCGTATTTGTGGGAAGAGCTTCCCCGGAGTAGCACTGCTCCTTCAGCCTAGGTCCAAGAATTAACCCGCGTGAAAGGGACTTGGGCCCAGCCCATTGCAAGGAACCACTCCCAGCGGGGTCCTATACAGCTTGAAAGAGGGCCTCCCATCTGACCTCGAGCTAATTTATCTGAGCTCCAGGCAACCTAATGATGTGTGAGAAATAAATGTTTATTGTGAACCCTTAAATTTTTGTGATTGATAGCTGACACTGAATACCAGGGGATTATTATTTCCAGGTGTTTCAATGAAGAGTATCAAGAGAACATCTGCAAATTCCAGACTGGTGTCTGTGAGTTCTGAGGATGGTGGAATGACCCGCTGTGTCTTGGTGCCCTTTGGAGATAGCTGGGACAGAGCCCTAATGAGGCAGTGACTGACACCAACTCATAGCTCATCTTTTCCAGGTAGGCTTCCCCAAGCGGCCACGCCCACAGAGACCTTTGTATTCTCTACTCTCTGCACTTCCTGCCTGTATTTCTCCTTCTGCTCTGATCATATGCCGTCACATTTAGAGTGGCCTAGTTCCAAATCTTTCCAGATAAATGTGTCCACCTCACTGTATTTTTTATCTATGTGGTCATATCTGTATTTTGTCCGTGTGGTTATAATGAAGGATTTGGTCAAGCATCTTGTTGCGATCCACATGTATTATGTTTAAAGCAGTGATTTTTGAGATTCAGTCACTTCTGGACCATCTTCATGAGGTTCGTCCATTTCCACGTACAAGTAAGAGCGTTGAGGGGGTGAGAGACTTTAGGCAGGCTGACGCCACCATGACTGGCTGTGACTCATAAAGGACTATGGAATGCTGAGAGAAGAGTCTTGGAAGGAGCTGTGTAGGGGAGAAAGGAAGGCTGGAGGAGGCAGAGGGCTAGGCTGGATTGAAAGCGCAGTACTGGTTAAAGAAGTTGTTGAGAAGGAAGCCATTGGAGGGCATTGCTAAGGGCCAGGAGTGGGCACTGGCATGGGGTAGAGATGGGAGGCTGTGGTGGAGGGAACGGAGTGAATGCTGAGGAGTTTCTACCTTCAGGACAGGGTGAAGGCCAGGTGGTGGTGTAGAGGAGGCAGGGTAAATGTTGGGCAACTAAAGTCGATGGACCATAATTGTGCCATGTAAACTTACCTTGTTTTCCATGAGAGGAGATGTCTATGTACCACACTACAGGAAACTGGTGTAAATCAGTGGTCTTCCAAATCTCTTTTGCCTGCATATCTCCTCAAAGGATTTTGAAAAACTACATACTCCTTCACACTTTTAAAGTTGATATCTAAAAATCCTTCGTAAGTTTAAATATTGCCATCCCAAAGGATGTAATAGCTGGTGTATTGTAAATATCGATATTTAAAAATAAAACCCTTATATGGTACCTACTAGAATAGCAATATCCTTATGATATGACAGCCATCATCATCCATTTTAGATGTGCAAGACAAGCTCTTTAACTGTCAGAAATTTTACATCATTTCTTTTACCCTTTGAAATTATATTTCCATCCCACTTCCCCCACAGAATTTTATCCTGATGTAATGTATTTTTATGCTTGATGGTCTTTTATTGATCATTCTATCAGATATCTCAGCAGCAAAACATGTATACAAATTTAAAGTTTACTTTCTATAACCATAAATAATAGTATTTATTAAATATAAGAAGAAACATCTTGTTAGAAAAGCATCTCAATGAGTTGAATGGAGTAGGGCAGGTAGGTTATGACACCCCCATTAAAGGAGACTTGGCCAACACTGGTATCTTGAACTCTCCCTTCCCTTAGCATCTTGGAGGTTTTTACACCCTAAGGCAATGTGCCTTGGTAAGGTTGGAACCTTGGGTACCAGACTTCGATGTACTACCTGTACTGAGATGATGGTGATGGTAGCTGATATCGTGGTAAATGGAAGATGCCCCTTGTCTGTTTCCTGGGTACCAGAAGCCCTCAGATCTTTGTGTGACTCCAGGGCAGGGGAGGGAACCCAGTAATGCCAAAGATTAGACTTCCTACAAATATGACAGAATGGGTACTTAGAGCCTGATTTACTTTGATTCAAAGAATACAAGGAAGTGAGGCATTTCTGGTATAGTTGAATTCCTCACATTAAGATTCATGCCTGCTATGTGGGAAGAGGGGAGAGAGAGCATTGGATTGTGTGATCTTCGAGGGTGAGGTCAGCTGCCTGTTTTCACCATCACTAAGCACCTGGGTGACCTGGGCAACTGGTCATCTGCATATCATTGTCCACGTGTACAGTGGGGTTGAAATCTGTCTTGTGCCCCCTCCTGTGTTATTGCGGGGCTCATAGGAGATCAAATGATGCTCGTGACATCATTTTGTAAATTGTCAAGAACTCTTTCTTATTTTTATTTGTAAACTTTTTATTTGGAAATAATTATACCATATATATATATATATATATTTCTATATATATTTATATATATATAAAGTTGCAAATACATGTACCGGAAGGTCCTATGCATCCTACACTCTACCTCCAGCATCCATACTCAACTATAGCACAGTATCAAAATCAGAGCTTATTCAGATATTGCAGGTTATACTGTGTGTGTGTGTGTGTGTGTGTGTGTGTGTGTGTGTGTGTGTAGCTTCGTGTAATTACCATCACAATAATGATACAGAACTCTTGCATCATCACTAGGCTCCCTCATGCTACCTCTTTATAGCCACAAACCCCTCCCTTACCATCCCTAACCCCTGGCATCCACTCTGTTCTTTATCTCTATAGTTTTATTTGGCAAGTGTTATATACATCAAGCTGTGGTATGTATTCTTTTGAGATTGGCTTTTTCACTTTGCATAATTCCTTTGAGGTCCATCCAAGTTGTTAACTGTATCAACAGTTCATTCCTGAGTACAATGTGAATATTAGCTTCTATGAATATTTGTGTACAGATTTTTGAGTAAACATGAGTTTCCGTTTCTTTGGAATATGGGCAGTTCTGGGTTGTATGGTAAATGCCTGTCTATATTTACAAGAATCTGCCAAACTGTTTTCCATTTTCCATTTCTACCAGTAATGTATGAGTGCTCAGTTTCTTTGTATCCTCAGCAGCGTTTAGTGTTTTCACTATTTTTTATTTTTGACATTCTGATAGATGGCTTTAATTTACATTTCTCTAGCAGCTAATGACGTTGAACGTCCTTACATGTGCATGTATGTCACATGTCAGTCCTCTTTGCTGAAATGTCTGGTCATGTCTTTTGCCCATTTTCTAATCGAGTTGTTTGTTTTTTTAATGTTGAATTGTGGAAGTTCTTTATATAGTCTAGATACAAATCTTTTGTTGGATCTGTGGTTTGCAAGTATTTCCTCCCAGTATGTAGTTTGTCTTTTTATCTTTTTTAAAAAAGATTTATCTATTTTAGAGAAAGAGAGAGTGTGCACATGCATGTGTGTGGGGAGAGGGGCAGAGGGAGAGAATCTCCAAGCAGACTCCCTGGTGAGCAAGGAGCGGATGTGGGGCCTGATTCCACGACCCAGGAGATCATGACCTGAGCCAAAAATAGGAGCTGGATGCTTAACTGACTGAGCCACCCAGGTGCCCCCTTTTTATCCTTTTAGTAGGCTTTCACAGGGCAAAATTTTTTAATTTTATGAGGTCCAATTTATACATTTTTTGTTTTATGGATTGTGCTTTTGTTGCTAAGTGTGCAAACTCTTTGCCTGGGCCTGAATCCCAAATATTGTTCTAATTTTTTTCTGAAAGTTTTATAGCTTTATTTTTTACATTTAAGTCCATGATCCATTTTGAGTTAATTTTTGTCTGTGGTGTGAAACTTAGGTGCAAGTTCGTTTTTTTTTTTCTGCCTGTGGTTGTTTAATTTCTCTAACATGATGTGTTGAAAAGTCGATCTTTTCTTCATTGAATTGCTTTTGCACCTTTGTCAGAAATCAGTTGGCACGTTTGTGTGGCTCTGTTTCTGGGTTTTCTTTTTTCTTCTATTGATCTATGTGTCTGTCCCTCTGCCAGTGTGATGCTGTCTTGATTACTATAGCAATATAGGAAGTCTTAATATCCGGTACAACGATTCCTCCCATTTTATTCTTTTTAAAAATTGCTTTAGCTTTCTAGGTCCTTTGCCTTTTCATATAAATTTTATAATAGTCTTATCTATGTCTATAAGAAAAACCTTGCTGAGATTTTGATTGTAATTGCACTGAGACTAAATTTCAGTTTGGGGGGATTTACATCTTTATTATGTTTAGTATTCAAATCTATGAGCATCATGTGTCTCCATTTATTTAGGTCTTCTTTGATTTTTTTTCATCAGCATTTTGTAATTTTCAGGATACAGATCCTGCACATGTTATTCGAAGATTGTACTTAAGTATTTCATTTTCTTTGTAGTGAATGTAAATGGTATTGAGTTTTAAATTTTGGTTTCCATATGTTTACTGTTAGTTTGTAGAAGTGGTATGATTATTTTTGTGAGTTTATCTTGTACGTTCAACCTTGTTGAATTCACTTATTAATTCTGGGATTTTTTTTTTGTAGACTCCTTGGAATTTTTTTATTTACACGATTGTGTCATTTGCAAACTGACACTGGTTTTTTCTTTCTTTCCAAACTGTAAGCATCTTATTTCCTTTTCTTGCCTTATTGTGCTTACTAGGACTCCCAGTACTATGTTGAGTAAGAATGGTGAGAATGGACATCCTTTTCTTGTTCCCGATCTTAGAGGAAAAGCATTCAGTCTTTCACCGTTAGGTATGATGTCAGTTGTAGGATTTTTGTAGATGTTCTTTACCAAGTTAAGGACCTTTTCCTCTATTCCTAGTTTTTTTACCTTTAAAAAAAGTCATGAATGGGAGTTTTCAAGAACTTTTAAAATATTATTTTCTTTCAATATTTTTTAAATAATACTCATAGAGGCCACTTTTAGGCAAACAGACTTGAGCAATGGAATGTAGAAAAATCTGTAGTGACCCCCTGGCTGAATACAGACAGACCCATCAGGCGACCTACCTCAGAATATCTGTAGGCCCGAACTAGCCAATGGGCTACTTAAAGCTAGGCACAGTTACCAAAAAAGGGAGAATTCTGTATGTCACCATACCTCCCCATCTTTGTCCTTTAAAAACAGCCTCCACCCACTGCCTCACTGCACATACCCTCTCTGCTCTCCAGCCTGCGCTCCCTCGCAGTGTATTCAGTAAACTTCTATCTCCTTTGTTCTGCTTCGGGTGAATCCTTTCACCTCCTGCACCACTGGCTTCTATCTGATTGTTTCCCCACATTTGGGGCCCCCATCCAATTGGACAGACACCCCCTTTAGACTCTACAATACTTAATTGATACCTTGGCTCTGTGTGAAGTTCTAATATGAGGACACATCATTCTCTCTGTCACCTCTATCCCTCCTGGGTGGGTGGGAGGACCCAGCTGAGGGTAGGACTTTTTGTTGGGTGGGACTGAGGAAAATAGAAGAGATCTTGGGGCTCTGCCGAGGGGGAACTGTTACCAAGTTATCCAACCAAACACCATGGTACTGAGAAGGTTATTAGTTTCCTATTGCTGCTATGACACATTAGCACAAATGTCGTGGCTTAAACAAATTTATTCTCTTGCAACTCTGGACTAAAATCAAGGTGTTAGCAGGGTTTTCCTTCTGGAGGATTCAGGGGACAACCTTGTTCCTTGCCTTTTCCAGCTTCTAGAAGCTGCCTACATTCCTTGGCTATATTCCTCCATCTTTGAAGCACATCACTCCACCCTCTGGTCCCATTACTACATCTCCTTTTTTCTCTTTGACCTCAACTCTACTGCCACCTTCTTGTAACGATCCTTGTGATTGCATTGGTCCCACCTGGATAATCTAGAGTAATCTCCTTAAGATCCTTAATTTAGGGTAGCTCAGTCAGTTAAGCCTCTGACTTCAGTTCAGGTCATGATTTCAGGGTTTTTAGACTGAGCCCTGCCTCAGGCTCCCCGCTCAGCAGGGAGTCTGCAGGAGATTCTCTCTTCCTCTCTCTCCCCCTCTGCCCCTTCCCCCGCTTGTGCACGCACGCGCTCGCTCTCTCTCTCAAAAAATAAACAAATAAATCTTTTTTGAAAAGATCCTTTTTTTAATTTAAATTCAATTAGCCAACACATAGTACATCATTAGTTTCAGATGTAGTGTTCAACGATTCATCAGTTTTAAAAAAAGATCCTTAATCACATCTGCAAAGTCCCTTTTGCCATGTAAACTAATATGGTCACAGGTTCCAGGGATTAGGATGTGGACAGCTTTTGAGGGAGGAGACATTACTCAGCCTAACACAGAGCGTGACTGTGGACATGAGGATGAGGTGTTCTAAAGAGAGGGGTATGGAGTTAGACTGTGGTTTGAATTCCCCATCCAGCTTTATAAGTGGTGTGATGTCCACTTTTTAATCTGGGAATTTTTTAATCTGGGTAAACCTTTCTTCATCTGCAAAACTGTAACGTCTGCTGTGGTAGAGATGTCAGCTGCCCATCAAAATTTTATACTATCATTCCAAAGTATGCAGTTGTGAGTAGGAAGCAACTTTGCAGTCAAGGACTACATTGCCCAGTACCAGTTGCATCTAGGTGAGGCCCACGTGACTACCAGTGCGATGTGAGTGGAAGTGTTATGTGTCACTTCCTGGCTGAGCCACGTGTGAAGAGGGGGTGTATTCTCCATGCTCTCCGCTCTTACCTGCTGCCTCCATGTTGACTCCCAGGTGACCTTGGAAGCCTAGTGATGAAGGTGGTAAAGCTTCCATTAGCCTGCATCCCTCAATGACTGCATGGAGGAGAGTCTCTCCTGTCACTGCCAAAATGGACAACTGTCTGGGACTATAATGCAGACCAGAAATAAATTGTGTTAAGCTACAGAAATTTGAGGCTTATTCATGACAACAGCTAGCACTGTCTTCAGCAATACATCCACCTTGCAGGCTATTGTTACCCCTGGGACTGTAAAGTGAAATAATGTGTGTAAAGCCCGTGTTAAGGGACTAAGGGACTCGAGATTGGAAAGTCATGAACTCTCCTGCCTAGAGCAGTGGTTCTCAAACTGGAGCAGGCATCAGAATCCTGAAGGGCTTGTTAAAATACAGATCCAAGGCCCTACTTTAAGAGGGTCTTGATTTTGGCGTGGGCCTCTTGGCACCCTGAACCTCTCCTGAGGTCTCTCTCTCTTGCCTGTCTTTTCTGCTTGGCTGTGACTTCCAGGAGGGCAGGCACTGGGTCTAACTTGTTGGCAGCTCCATCCCAGAAGTAGCATAGTATGTGACAAATAGAAGTCCCCCGACCGGTACTGGAGGAAGAAGAACAAGTTGGCAGTCTTCAGCTGCAAGGGCTGAGTTAGAAGCAGTAGGCTTCAGTTAAAGGGTTTGATGATTTCCTCATTCCTAAATAGCTTTGATTGGGGTTCTTTGTTCCTCCGTGATCCTGTTAAAGTGAGGAGAAGGTACAGCAGTAAAAGCCTGGGCTGTTGTCTGCCAAGTAGATTTTCACTTTTCACTTTTGCGGCTGTCTCTTTAGAAGAGCTCCTGGGGGTGATGAAATAGTTTGCGTCCCAGAAAGTATATCTATTCTCCTATCAGGCAACGTTTATTTTGCCTTTGCATGTTGGGGGTTTAATCTCTGAATGAAGGTATTCACTTGATCGTGCTGGAGGATTTCATTTCAGAGAGTTGCTGTCCATTTGAGAAAGTGCCCGGGCTGTATTTCTGCTCAGCGGGACTTCCCTGCACAATGTGAAGCCCTGGGCTCCAGCAATCAGCAATCACGGCTCCAGCGCCGGCCCCGTGGGGAGGCGGAGGAGCTAGCCTCTCCCGGTGTGAGGGGACGTCCTGAGGGGAAGGGGAGGTCGACGCTTCGGGAGCTGCCATTAAAACGCAAATGTTATCTGGAAAGGGGGAGAGGGGTTGAAAGCAATTTTGCCTGTGGCAGCCCCCGAATTCTCTCTCTCTTTGAAGGAAGAAGTTTGGCATTAGCAATTCCAAAGAGTCATTCTGATTTTAGGGGCTGAAAGCTGCTTGGGGGCCGAGAGGGTGGCAGCCCAGGGCAGGAGCACCCTTTCATCTAGACTGGTGGCCGTGGCACTGGTGTGGGGCTGCCAGAGGCCCAGGAGGAGGCTGGAGGCGGCTGCACTTGGGTTAGTCTGCCCCTGCGCCCAAGCCCTCCCGGAATTCTGACAAGACAGGGCAGCCTTTCCCAGATCACCACCCACTTGGGTCGCCTTTAGAGGCCTGAGCTATATCCGATTTCAATTTCTTGGGTTAATTTATACTCCACTATAAACAAACTCTTGTAAAAGCTAAGAACCGGCAAGGATAAAGAAGCTGTTTTTCCATTACAGTCTCTTTCTTCTGATTGGTAGTGAAGTGAGTTTTTCAATAACCGAGACTCCAGATTTTGCCCCCAGGGGATCAGGAAGGTGGGTATTGGGGAGGAGGTGCTGGGCAATTCATCAGGAACCCCTCCATGCTTGGCTCTGTGTTGGGGGCCTTCGCTTGTATTGAAGCAGGGGAAGGGGAGAGTTGTGCCCCCCCCCAGACCTGGGGTTTAACCATAACTCACAGCGTGGTGCAATGTGGGAAAATGTAAACAGGGCTATGTGGCCAGCCTAAGCCTCTCAAACTCGAGCTAATTGCTGCCTAAATCTCCTCGGTCAGCCCGTGTTTCAGTATCAAGCTCTTTTCTAACTGAGGTTTTTAATTTTACTTTGGGTTTTCAGGGAGATGTGGTGTTTTATGTGGTAATTTTCTGAGAGCTCTATTTTCCCCCGTTTCAAATCGTAGCTAATGCAGCGTATTTGGGACCCTGTACATTTTTACCCATTAACCTCATCTAAGCTGCTAAAAGAAGCTTGATCCCGGATCACCTCCACCCCTCTGTGTTTCGTTTTTATTTTCTCGTTTGCTTTCTGAAACCTTTAGAATTGGTTTCCTGCTCTGGGTTTTGAGTACCAGGCCTGCCAACGATTTGGTTCATTTGTAGGTTCATTTCTTTATGTCACCATCTAGTGTCTGCCCATGTCTTGAATTTGGGAGGGGACTTGCGGCTCAAAGGCTTATAACGAGTTGCTTATGTTTTAATTTCAGGCTCTTTCTTCCAGACGTGGTAGTAAAATGAGAGGTTATTGAATAAGCCCTCACGATTTTTAGTACGTATGCATATAAATTCTTTGTTTATGATTGCTGAGAGATTACTTTTAAACTTTCACTCTAAGTCTCTAGTTAAATGTAGTTTATAAATGGTTGCTATGGATTTGGCACCTTAAAAAAATTCAAGTTTGAGCTGACATTATTCTTCAGCTTTATTGAGGTATAATTGACAAAATTGTATCATGTTTAAAGTGTACGTCGAGACGATTTGATATATGCATCCATTGTGAAAGCCCCCCCTTGTTTAGTTAATTACCGTATGCATCACCTCACATATTTATCTCTTTAAATGGGTTTTTTTTGAGAGCATTTAAGTTCTCCTCTCTAATTTCAATCATGCAATACAGTGTTATCAACTATAATTACCGTGCTGTACGTTAGATCCTCAGGTCTTGTTCATTTTTATAGCTGAAAGTTCGTACCCTTTTACCAACCTTTCCGTCTTTCTCGCACCTGCAGCTCATGGCAACCACTTGTGTACTGTTTTGTGAGTTCAACTTTGTTTTTGATTCTACGTGTAAGGGATACCATGCAATATTTATTTGTCTTTCTCTGACTTATTTCACTTAGCAAAATGTCCTCAAGGTCCATCCATGTTGTCACGAAGGGCAGGATTTCCTTCTTTCTCATGGCTCAATAATATTCTAATTTTATGTGTATCATATATACTTTATATACATTACCTATATTATATATACATATGTATAATATACATACCACATCTTTGTTTTCTTTGTGCTGATCACTTCCTTTATTTAGCACCTCCAATGCACAAAGGATAGTACTAGGTGTTATGAAGTTTCAGAGAAGGATAACACTAAGCTTAGGAAGCTCACAATATAGTGATTATGTGACTCCAATAATAACTAGTAATAATAACATCTAATATTTCTGAGCTTAAAAAATGCCAGTATACTAAAAATCATTGAATTGTGCACCTAAAAATATGTGCCAAGCCTTTCACATACCTTGCTTATCTATGTATCTATTTTTATCTATTTATTCATACCTTTTAAAAAAAATTTAGATATAATTGACCTGCAACATTATATTAAATTCAGGTGTACAATAGAATGATTTGACACTTGAATATTTTACAAAATGGTCACCACAATAAATTTGGTTGATATCCATCACCATGCATACTTAGAAAATTTCTTTTTTCCTTGCGATGAAAACTTCAAGGTCTACTCTCTCAGCAACGTTCAAATATACAACGCGATATTATTAACTCTAGTTCCCATGCTCTATATTTCATCCTCAGGACTTATTTATTGTATAGCTGGGATGCCACATCTTTTTAATCCATTTATCCATTGGCAGACTCTTAGGGGGCTGAGATTATTATTTTTTTTAAAGATTTTATTTATTTATTCAACAGAGATAGAGACAGCCAGCGAGAGAGGGAACACAAGCAGGGGGAGTGGGAGAGGAAGAAGCAGGCTCCCAGCAGAGGAGCCTGATGTGGGGCTCGATCCCATAACGCCGGGATCACGCCCTGAGCCGAAGGCAGACGCTTAACCGCTGTGCCACCCAGGCGCCCCACGAGTTAGTAAGTTTTAATGTAAGTTTTAACCCAGGGTTTATTCTAAACCAATTTCAAGATGATCAATCTCCTTTTAACGTCCATTGTTTTGGTCCTTTTGCTTGTATTTTGAGAAGATTTTAAGGCAAAAAGAGAAAGTGTAAGACTTTGATTTGTTAGGAGTTTTTTTTTTAAAGATTTTATTTATTTATTTGACAGAGATAGAGACAGCCAGCGAGAGAGGGAACACAGGCAGGGGGAGTGGGAGAGGAAGAAGCAGGCTCATAGCGGAGGAGCCTGATGTGGGGCTCGATCCCATAACGCCGGGATCACGCCCTGAGCCGAAGGCAGACACTTAACCGCTGTGCCACCCAGGCGCCCCTGAGATTATTTTTAATTCTAGACTTTATGTTGGTAGCAAATTGTCACAGGGATAGTTTCCTATGGGGGCACTGAATGTACATTACAGTTTTTACACAATCTAGGAAGATGGAAAAGTTGAGGGCAGTGAGTGTCTATTCTGCCTCTGGCTCATTATTCCCACCCAGCACACCCATCTGCCACTTGTGGATAAAGACCAATCATAGTCTGTTTGTAGTCCCTTTTTCTGGGTCCTTTTCACCTGTTTCTGAGTTTGCCAGACCTGAAACTTGACACAGGTCCTGACCCTTCTTGGAGTTTCCCTTCAGATCCCTACCCTCCATGTCATCTGCCATGCTAGGAAACGGAGCCTGGTCTGGTTCCTCGTGTCAGGCCTGCACCAGTCTCTTGGCTAGTGCCGCACTTAATGCAGCACAGGGACATAGCTCTTTTCCCAAAGGAATAAGCCGCCAGGGAAATTTTGGGTCACAAGGGCCTGGGCTACTGGAAGGCAGACCCTTATTCCTGTGGCCAAGGCTCAAGGGACCATGAAGATAACCCATTTTGGGGGCCAGAACAGTCAGGGAAGGGGGCCTGAGCCATATCTGGTTGAGGGAGAGGGACTCAGAGCTGGGAGGTACCCGATTCCATTGTAAGTAAAACTTCAGGGTGAGTGTATACTTTAAAAAAATAAATAAAATATTTAAAGAAGCAGCTGGCTGGCTTAGTCGGTGGAGCACGCAACTCTTAATCCTTGGGTTGTGAGTTTGAGCCCCATCTTGGGTGTGGAGCCTATGTTAAGAAATAAAGAAGATTTTTTTTTTCCTTAATGAAGACTTCAGGGCAAGTGTGAAAGAACTGTTATACTTGATGGTGGCGATAAACTGGGTCACATAGGATGTTTTTATGCAGTAACTGCACCCAGCTAGGAATTTTGAAAAGGGTGCCAAATTGACCTAGAGATATATAATTTAAAAACATGTTAATTTTTAGCTGACTGAAACACTTCATTAGAAAAGCATGTTCTATGACCTTGTTACTCAAAGGAAGGTTCGTGAGAAGTATAGGCCTCCCCTGGGAGCTTGTTAAAAAATGCAATCTCAGACCCTGCCCGAGCCCTACTGGATCTGAATCTGCATTGTAATAAATTCCCCAGGTGATTTATATGCACATTAAAGTTTGGGTGTTACCTCTCCCTCTCCCTGTTCCTCACTCTCCCCCTTCCTCTCCCCCCTCCCCCCTCTCTTTTTTGCTTTTGAAAAACTTCTTAATTGGAAATAATTGTAGATTTACAGGAATTTACAAAGCTAGTGTAGAAAGGTCCCATTACACTCTTCACTCAGTTTCCCCCAGTGGTTACATCTTACATAATTGTACTGTTGCATCACTTCTCCATAAGACCGCAAAACCATTATGCTTTCTTACTGAAAGCTAGTATACCTGGCGGTGCTTATTACTTGGGTTGCAGGCCACTGTCGTGCCTTGTTCTACCTGGCAGGATTCTGTAGGTAAAGGAGATGGTGCTGCCAGGTGCAAGAGGAGACAGCATTGCCAGCAGGGTGATGGGTGCTGGTGCTGTCTAGCTGTCCTTTTGTGGGTGCTGTCGTGGAGCTTCAAATGGTCAATGCCAAGAGAGGAGTAATGGGGCTGGACATAGGGAATGGGCTGAGGTCAGATACCAGAGCTGGAGTGACAGGAAGGCCAAGCCAAGTCATTGGACCCTAGATAAGCATAAATGAGGAACCTTAACTTTGAATGTGAGAGAAGCAAGGTCTTTGGGACAAAATCTGGAATCAACATTGACATGGATGGAGATGGGGGAGAAGGAATTGACAGGGCCATCCCAGTAAATCTGTGTATACCATTTTGTGTTTTACATGGATTCTCTTTTGAAGGCTCTAAGGGTCTCTGTTGGCCTTATAGGCATAGAACTCTGAACGTGACTTTGTCATTCAATTAAAACAAGGTGCGTTTGGGAAGAGAGAATCTGGGTTTGATGGGCTGTGGTTGGTGGCAGCTTGAAAAACCAGGAAAGGAGTGAGCTCAACAGAGTCAGGCAGAAGCAGAAGCAGAAGCACAAAAACAGGAGGCCAAACAGCATTGAGGACAAGGCAAAGGAGGTTGGGCCAAAAACCTGACTCAGTCCAAAGTGATCAGGGCCAAAGGCAGAAAAAAAGGCTTCTTGAGTCTGGTTCTGGGGCACGCAGGAGCAGAAACGACTGGAGGAAGCTAAGTTACGTGGGGCCCAGAAGCAAATGGACAAGGGCAGAATTCCTGCCCTACCTTGCTTCAGAGGCCCTGCACCCTTAAAGTGCTAGGGGTTGCCAAATTCCTAGGAGGAAATAAGGAGCCCGAGGGTGCTTAACTTGGAAAGCGAATTATGCACTGGGGATGACATCCGTGTCACTCACCATCACTGTGTCTCTCTGATTCTGAAAGCCACGTAGCTTATTACCTTGCTACTCAGAGTATGGTGGGGGAGGAACAGCACCAGCACCACGGGCAGCTTGTGAGAAATGCAGGGTCTCAGATTCCACCCAGACCTAGTGCATCACGGTCTGCGTGTAGCCTCCAGCTGCAGTTACTCCTGTGCACCTCTAAGTTAGAGAAGTGCTAGCTTATTGTTTAGCACATGCCAGGGCCTCGAGATCTGAGTTCGCCATCCTGTTAACAATTGTCTCTTTGTGGAACAGTCTGTTTCCTGGCTCTCGAGAGTGACCTATAGGCAGTGATTCTCAACCCTGGCTGCCCATTAGAATAACTTGAGGGGTTTCTTAAAATACAGATGCTTTGGCCCCACCTTGCGGCATTTGAATCTGACTGAGAAGCTGGGATGAGATTCTGATTCAGTTGGTCTGGGGTGGGGCCCAGGTATCAAGAGTTTTAAAAGCTTCTTAGGTGATTCTAGTAGGTAGCCTGCTGGAAACCTGGAAACTGGGGTGGTGGGGGGGGGGAGAGAAGGCAGCAGAGGGTTCTCTCGGTGTGAAAGGGAGAAATGAAGGTTCCTGAGGCCTCAGAGTGGCCAGCAGTGAAAGGATCCTGCAGCAGTGAAAGGATCCTTAGGAGTTCTGTGAAGAGGGCTCAGTGCTGAGTAGTTCTCAAATGTGAACACATCCCACCAACCCACCGACCAAGGGTCTTGGGCCCTTGTTATCCCCCAAATAGCAGGTTATAGATTTTGGCCACATTGGCTTGGTATGAGGCATGAAGGGAAAAAGCCTTTTCTCTGAAGCAAGGAGGACCTGCTCAGAACCAGTTGGAAGCCTGCCATTACTACTGTCACAAAAAAATGGGGGACGACCCAGAGGGGAGGCAGGGAAATGAGTTGGGAGACTCACTGCTGAGGTTCAAGCCAGAGTTGATGGTGACTGGGCTAGAGTGGTGGCCCTGGAGACCTGGATCATGGGACGGTCAGGGCCTTGCCCAGTCTAGGCCCTGACTTGCCTCCTTCCTCCCCATAATTTGGCTGGACCCCACTGGCAGGTGCAGCCCAGGAAGGCCAGAAGACAACATGAGTGCTTGGCCATCAGTACTCTGTGGCTAAGTGGCAGACCAGCCTTGTGGCTTGCCATCCAGCTTTGACCTGATGTCTTTCATCTGTCTTTCTGTCTTGATTCCATCTTCCAACATGCTGAATGAATCATGCTCAGGACTTGTGTTGCCTCTGAGGACAAGAGCTGTGCCTTGCTTGCACTTGTCCTTCTCTCAGTTTATTTACCTCCTTCCCCAGCATCCCAGCCTTTCCACATCAAATAAAGAAATATATGTATAGAAACTGCAAATTGTCCCCAGTATCCACTCTCCTTTTCTTCTGTAAAAAGACTACTCTTGATTTTTAGTGAGGTACCTTTCCCAGCCTACCATAGAGCTAAGTGTGGCCATATGAGTAAGTTGTGGCAGATGGGGTATGAACAGAAATGACTTCCCACTTGCTAAAACGTGGTGAGGAGCCATCTTGGAGATGGATCAAAAAGAGAGATGAAGCCTGCGTCCTATGATGACTTTTATGTGAGTCAGGAATAAACTTTTGTCTTATTTAAGCCACTGTCATTTAAAGAACTCATTTCTTCCCGTGCGCTTTCTGAGTGCATGTATGTGCCGACACTTTACATGTTCGAGATCACAACACACTAAAGCCTTGAGGTAGACACTTGTCACCACCATATTTACATATGATGAGTTAGTCTCAGGTGTCAATGAAAGGATCTAAGATTTCGCCCTGGTCTGTGTGATCCCAGATCTTCAGCCTTTCTGCATTAAGCCTTACAGTAGTTGATACAAATTTAGGCATTTTGAGTATTATTAAGGATATACAGTTGACCCTTAAACAACATAGGTTTGAATAGCACAGGTCCACTTATATGTGGATTTTTTACAGTACAGGACTGTAAATGTACTTTCCTTACGATTTTCTTAACGTTTTCTTTTCTTTAGCTTTCTTTATTGTAAGAATACAGTAATATATAGAGCATACAAAATATGTGTTAATTGACTGTTATGTTATTGGTAAGGCTTCTGGGCACCAGTAGGCTATTAGTGATTAAGTTTTTGGGGAGTCAAAAGTTATATGTGGATCAAGGGTCAACTGTAATAGTGGGTAGAAGCCAAATGGAAATCTGGGCTCCCAGAGGTGAACCCGAGGAGGGCATGTCAAACTTGTAAGTGCATAGGATTCTTTTGGGGATTATTTCACTTCTGCCTAAAAGTACAGGGGGCAAAACAAAAAATGTGTGAGCTCAATCATTTCAGCCCCTGGCATTGGCCTGAATAGCCCACAGCCAATTTAATAATAAAACCTCGTTTTGTGATATTACTATCACTTTACAGAATTTCCTGGGATGGGGTTAATTTGACTGGATTGGTGTAGAGCAGGGGTTCTCAAAGTGTGGTACCTGGACCAGAAGCATCAGCATCACCTGGGAACTTAGAACTGCGGATTCTCAGGCCCTGCCCCAGAGCTGCTCAATCAGAGACTCTAAGAGTGGGGCCCAGGGATACTGAGGATTTCTCCATAGGATTCTGATGCACGCTCAAGTTTGAGAACACTGGTGTAGAAGAAAAAGCCTGGAAGGAGGCAGTTGCATGATGGAATAAAAGCCTTCAGCTGGAGATTGAAAAATCTGCAGTCCAATCCTAGCTGCCTTAAATGGAGATGGAAGCACGAGCCTTGCTAAATACTTTGCAGAATTAAGCACATTAATATTTTTGCTATATACCAATTAAGAACACAGACTAGAGCATGGTCTGCCTTCAAATCCCAGCTCTGCAATTACTAGCTTAGACAAGTTCTGTTAACATGTGTACGATAATTAGTATGCCTAGCTCGTATTAGTACAAAGATTAAATGAGTTAACTTTTCTAAAGCACATGGAAGAGTATCTGGCATTAAGCGTTGTAGAAGTGTTTGTTAAGTAACAAGAACAATAACAATATATGCAGTACTTGGTACGCACAGTGACTGCTTGGAAATATCTTTAGTTTAAGAAAGAAAATGGAGCCAACTGGGATTATGGGGGAAAGACAGTAGAAGGACCCCAAGGAATCAGTATTCCTGAAATAAGAGCAGGATGGCAACTGCTTGAGACCAAAAGAACCCCCCCCCACGTGAGTCCCATCCCCACCCCCAGGATGCCTGTCCCAGTGTAACCCAGAGATGTGTAAGAGCTGTCTGTCTGCCATGGTGGGATTCAGCAGGCATTTGGTGGAAATAGTCCCCTGGATGGCCCGGCATCTCTGCAAAGTGTCCATTCAGTTTCAAGAGTGGTGGGAACCTGGCCAGTGAGGCTGATGGTACCCCTGCCACCCCTCTGGGGAAATGATTGGATCCTCCACAAGGAGGGGTTGGTGTTGTATAAAATGTGACTCTTTAAATTTTTTTATTTCTTATTTTACTATTATTTTAAATATTTTATTATTTTAAAATAACTGTATTGAGGTATTCTTTACATACCATAAAATTCACCCATTTTAAGTGTACAAGTTAATGATGTTTCAGTTGATTTACCAAGTTGTACAATCATGACCATAATCCAGTTTTGGAACATTTCTAGCACCCCCATAAGATCCTTTGTGCCCATTTACAGTTCATCTGTCTTCTCACTCCCAGCCCCAGGCAACCACTAATCTACTTTCTATCTCTATAGAGTTGCCTTTTCTGGACATTTTGTATAAATGGAGTGGCCTTTTGCATCATACTTTTGAGCTTCATTCATGTTGTAGCATATACCATTATTTCTTTTTTTTTTTAAGATTTTATTTATTTAACAGAGAGAGAAAACAGGAGAGCACAAGCAGGGGGAGTGGAAGAGGGAGAGAAGCAGGCTCCCCACTGAGCAGGGAGCCCGATGCGGGGCTTGATCCCAGGACCTGAGCCGAAGGCAGTTGCTTAACTAACTGAGCCACCCAGGCGCCCCTTTTTCCTTTTTATTGCTGAATATGTTCTGTTGTTTGCCTGCACCCCATTTCATCTGTCCATTCATGAGTCGGTAGGCATTTGGGTTGTTTCTGCATTTTGGCCATTGTGGGTAATGCTTTATGAACATCTCCATGCACAAGGTGTGCATGGAGATGTTCGTATGTGAGAACATATGTTTTCAGTTCTCTTGAGTGAATTTCTATGGGAGTGGAATTGTTGGGTTGTGGGGTAAATTTAGATTTCAAGTTTGAAGAAATTGCTGAACTGTTTTATACCTTGGCTGTACGATTTTACAATGTACCAGCAATGTAATGAAGGCTTCAGTTTTTCCACATCCTTATCATTGTTTGATATTGTCTGTTTTTTTTTATTATAGCCATTTTAGTAGGCGTGAAATGGTGTCTCATTGTGGAGTTGATTTGTATTTTCCTGGTGACTAATCACGTTGAGCATTTTTTCATGTGCTTATTGGCCATTCATATATCCTCTTTGTGAAAATGTCTATTCGTATCTCTAGAATTTTTGTGTTTAAAGGTAGATATGAAATGGCTAACACCTCACCCTGTCCCTGGGCACCCAGACAGGAGGACTCTTTCCACAGTGAGTCTGGATCCCTCAGATCGATGGTAGGCTGGGGTTTCCGGGACACTAGCTGTTGTATCAGTCACTTAAAACCATTTCACCTAAGGATTAGGGAGCATTTCTGTAAACTGCTGAACTAGAAGAATAGTGTGTTGATTAAAATATATCCTTGATTTGTTTTCTGTAAATTATATTTTTCCTTTTTTTTTCTTGAAGCAAGTTAACCTTCTGTGGAAAAAAAATCACCAAGCTAATCTTGGATTTATTTAGCTGTTATTAAGATATGTGCATATTTTAGAAGATGGAGATTTCAATTGTTTTCTATTTATACCTTGTTTTCCTTTACATTGTGAATACCCACATCACCAAGTGAATTGGCACATTCCAAGCAATATTCATCTGTGTGAATCTGATTAACAAACGATGCCACTAAGAAGGGCCCTGCCACTTTCTTGGATAAGGAGTATAGATGGCACATAGTAAGAATACCTTGCTGACTAGCAAGTAGCATAAGATCATTAGTGGGATGGCATATAGAGCAAATGGCCTTAGGGATAATGGAGAAAGGGTGATGAATGGGAGCCAACATATGTCCTAGGGCTTTGAAGTATGGCCCTAATATACTCAGTAGGAAAGGCTATATTACTGAAAAGTCCAAACCGTTCCCCAGTGCTTGTGGAGAACCACTGCAGAGTTTATACCTGAGGTGGACTCTAAGGTCTGATGGCCAGGCCTTCCAGAATGGCCTGTAGCATGTTCTAGAAATGTTGCTCCCAAATCTGGCTAGCTCAGGGGCTCAGAATGTGGTAGGGAGGAGAAACTATGGTTCCAAGAACTATTGATACCAGGAAAATGCAGAGTGCCGCTATTATTTGTGTCAAAGCTACCTTTAGTAGCCAACAGTGGCCACTGGTCAGCAGGAGGATGCTAGAAAGAGCCATAGGAATAGGCTGAGAAGGGCTGGAAGATTTTTTCCTTATTCTAGGCATCTTACCCCAAAGGTGTTGAGGAATATCATTCAATGGGCCACAAAGGAGAGGACCCCAGCCACTAGGGATTTCTACATAACTTGGTTTATTCATTTTTAAAATGAACATAGTAATAATTATGTAGTAGAGTTGATATGAGATAAAATGTATGCATCATGCCAGCAGAAAGTAGGTAGTCAGTAAACAGAGGCTGTTATTATGCTGGGTTCATATGTGTTGAGTGTTTCGCTTGTGCGCGAGACAGTGCATATAGCTGTAATTTCTTCATCTGTTGATTGCTTCGTTGATTGAGTCATTCCTTCAAGCCACATTTTTTTAACCTTCTATGGAGCATTTGTTGTTCTGGGTGCAGAGAATGCAGATGTATAAAACAGGGCCTCTATCCCCAAGTTGTTAAAAATCTAGTTGGGAAGTTAATTCCAGAAGAGTGTGTCAATGACAATGACAAAAGATTCAATAAGGTACCATTGGAGGACAGAAAAGGAAGTGATTCATTGTGCCTGGGAAAAAGGAAGGAGGAAGAGTCTTGGAAGGTGTTCCAGAAGAGGTAGTATTTGAGCTGAGCTTTGAAGGATGAAATAAAAGCTCATAAGGTAGAGATGGCAGGGGGAGCATTTCCAGAAGCCCAAGTAGGAAACAGCAAGGACCTAGTCACAAGGTTATGATGTGTTCGGAGAACTTTAAGTATCCTAGTGACTACAGTGTGGCTGTGGTATTAGGTGGTAGCAGGGTTGAGGGGATATGGACTGGAAGTATACTTCAGGGTGAGGTTTCAAAAGGCTGTAAATGGCATTTTAAGTACTTCAAGCTAAACATTGCAAGCAAAAAGAAAACAGAATGGGTTCTGGCAGGATGGAGTGACTATTTTCCCAAATTAATGAATTTTTTCAACTTGCTGGGTACATGTCAACTAGTAAACATAACCCAGTTGGTCTAGTCTCTTTAGAAAAATGACTTATGGAAGGAGAAATCCAAAATTCAGTAGGAAAGCTGGTAGATCACCTGACCTCTGACCATTGATTAAAAAAAATTCCATTACGATAAAAACCATTATAAAGACTGCCTGATACACAGCTATTTCTCCCTCTATGCAGATGGCTTAGAAACATGGTATTCTTTTTATCTGGTCACAATAACTTATATGCAATGGCTAACCCAGTGCAATAAATTCCATCTTTGTTCCCTGCGCACATAACGGTCCCCTTTTACAGGGAAAGCAACTGCTGTTGGACCACAGGCAGGAAGAGGAGGCTGAGTTGAACTGTAGCTGAACTCCGTCTAGTTTTTCTCTTCAACTATCAATCCCCAGCTATTCCTTGACTCCCTTTCCCATCTCCCCCACAAACATTCTAATCCCTTGATCCAGAAAGGTCATTGAGACTCCCAAACCACCCACCCAACTTTCCAAAAAAACACTAACCCCAAATATATGGAGCTCAAAGAGGAACCCCTGCTGATTTCCAAATAAGGTGCATTCTTGGCATCTGAAGATTCAACAACTGCCATTCCAACTCTTTGTGAGTGACCCTGACCGTCATTTCTGTTTTTGGTGGGGTGTGAGTTTCAAGAGGCAGCAAGCCTCTTACTGAGGGAAGTCCAGCCAGTTGCCAGCATCCGCATCTGAAGGTGGCTTTGTTTTCTCTGCCTGTCGCATACACGTTCTTGCTCAGGAAGTTACGTTTTACTGCATTTGATACGGGATGCTATGTTCTGTGGATATTAACCAGTTTGAGAATTCAAGAAGGTCTTATGGTTAATATCTTTGGAATATTAAAGACATTTTCTGCTCCTCAACACTTGCCGATACTGCATGGGGATGTGGTTGTTAGGTGTATGCACGTGCGTGTCTTTTTGTTTTTATAATATTTTTTTATTATGTTATGTTAGTCACCGTACAGTATATCCTTAGTTTTTGATGTAATGTCCCATGATTCATTATTTGCGTATATTTGGAAAAAAGTTTAAACCTACATAAAAATGGTAAAAACAGTATAATGAATTTCCATAAATTGTCACCTAGATTTACTTGCCATTTCTCAGTAGATAAGACAATAAAGCCAAGTAATTGGTGAGACAATCTTAGTAAGGTAACACTAGCTACTCTCTGGCTACTCTAACAGACCTCCAAACCTCTCTTTCTCCCCCCCATATATATACATACACACACACGTATATACACATATATGTATATTTATATATGTCATTTATTTACTGAACCATTTGAGACTAACTTGCAGACATTATGACCCTTTACCTCTAAATATTTCAGTATGTAATGGCATTCTCTTGCAAAACCACAGCGCAATTATCCAATTCAGGAAATTGAGAATTGATACACCACCATTAGCTAGTATAGAGTCCACATTCAAATTTTGCTGATTGTTTCGATACTGTCCTGTTTATTTTTTATTTTTTTTTTAAAGATTTTATTTATTTATTTGACAGAGAGAGACAGCCAGCGCGAGAGAGAACACAAGCAGGGGGAGTGGGAGAGGAAGAAGCAGGCTCCTATTGGGGGAGCCTGATGTGGGGCTCGATCCCAGAGCACCGGGATCACGCCCTGAGCCGAAGGCAGACGCTTAACAACTGTGCCACCCAGGCACCCCTGTTTTTTTTTTTTTTAAACAGTCGATGTTCCAGTCCAGGATCAAGCATTGCATTCAGTAGTCTTATCTTTAGTCCCCTTTTTTGTCTTTGTGAAGTTTCATGACACTGACTTATTTTGAAGAGTACAGTCCCATTGTTTCATAGAATGGTCCTTGATTTGGATTTGTCTGATACTTCCTCATGATTGGAATCAGGTTATGCATTTTGGGTTAGAATTTTACTTGGATTTTAATTTTTACTCTTGTTAATTAAGAACGTGATTTTCAAACGTTGTAATCATTATCAAAAAAAATTCTCCTGCCACAAAATATCCTAGGCGAGTTCCAAGGAGACTCATTTTAGTGGAATTTTTACCCCTGCCCCTTTATTAGCACAGATTATGAACATCACATCTCAGCTTGCTGATATGGAGTAGAAGTCGATATAGCAAATAGTCCTCCTGGTGGGTCACTTTCTTCCAACATTGCTGGTCTGTCCATGGAGTCTTTGGCTCCAGTATTTTCCTTTCGCCTTACCACACTGTTGTCCCTCAGTAAGCATCTGAAAGTCAGTGACAGAGGGGATGTGCACACACGGAACAGCGTTTACCAGCAAGCAGCTGGCAGTGACTCATATTACTAAATCTTTATTACTTTTACAAAATACACCATGAAATGTAATAAATAATTTACATTAAACTGCACTTATCAAAACATGAAAAGTTCATTTTGTAATACAGCATCATTGACTTGAATCACTGTTAATTCTCAGTTATTCATTAAATGGGCATGGATGGTACCCAATCACTGACACTATTCACAGTTCAAGAGCTTTCACTGATTCAAACATGGGGTGTTGGGCCTCACAAGATGGGATGTGGAAGCAAAATAAACTTAAATGTGTACTTCATTCTTTCTTCTTTCATTCATTCAACAAAATGCTGTTGAGAAGCTACTTCATGTCAAGCTCTGTGCAAAGTGTTTAAGTTTTAGGGATGAAAGACCTATTCCTAATTTAAGTGGTGATACACACACACACACACACACACACACACACACACACACACGCCTATGTATTAAATCCCTGAGATTTTGGTGTCTCTTAGAGTAGCTACTGTTACCTTAACAAATACCCTGCCACGCCAATACCTTTGACTCGTGGTCTCACCTTCTGTCTACCCTTGGGCAAGTCACTTAAGGGCCCAGAGTCTCTATAATCTCCTCTTGTCAATGGGGATAAGATAGGCATTGTAGGCTCCATTTTACAGATAAAGGGATTAAATTGAATTAAATGAGGCAACATTTGCAAAGATATTTTGTAGACAATTATACAGATATAAGGTGGTGCTGTTACTATTGGATCTTGCTCCATTAGGTAGCAACTATAATGCTTTCCGTTCAGGTGCCTCAGTTCCTTCCCTAACCAAGCAACATTTCCTGCCAGGTGTATAGCTCGGGCTCTGGAGCACCTGACTGTTTGGCATATAAGTCAGGGCAAAGGAGCACTCAGACCATGCCGACTCCCTCTGACTTGCCAGTCTGCCGACCATGCCTACCTCAGCGGGGCCACTGACTTCCTAGGCGATGTTCTAAAACACAGCTTCCTGACCAACTAATTCCAGCGACTATCCAGGGCCCAATCATAGGTGTCAGAACTGTGAGCTTCCCAAGCCTTTCCTGGATCCCCAAAGGTCTCAAAATAGCAAACATCACATTGAGTGCTCAGAATCTACCCTTTCTGAATGCATTACTACAGGTGGTCTTCACAACCACCTAGGGAAGGAGATTCTTTCTCATCGTCATTTTCTAGATGATAAAACTGAGGCTTAGAGAGGCTCATAAATTCACTGGACATTACTCAGTGCAGACAAATTCAAACTCGTGTCTCTAAAAGCCCTACGCTCTTAACCTCCGTGTAGCCACCAGTTAACTGCTTCACAGCCTAGCATCACCCATTTCCTTCTAAGAGTCTCATTGCTGAGAAAGCCAAGACTTCTTGTAGGAGAAAAGGATATTCCTTTTTTAAAGGAGCCAGCAGCAGTCATCCCTTTGGATGTTTCCACTGGACATTAACATTCCTGTACACTTCCTCCAAATTTATTTTTTATTTATCTTATTTATTACACCTTAACTTGCCTGAAGATTTTACTAATGTGAGCTTTTAAATGTTAGAATTCTCTGCGGGAAAATGCACAACAACACTGTAACATCAATGTTCAGCATCTGAGAGAAAGGGCAGTGGTGGGTAGTCTTCCTACTTGCATGGGGCTGGCTGCCTTCAATGCGTTCAGTGTTGGGCCATGAACCTAAGTTTATCCCAAAGTGCTTGTCATCGTAGTACATAAGGGAATGCCCAGGACATTTTCCATTCTGCTAGTTGTAATTACCTGACAAAAGGCAAAGTCATTGGGTTATTTTGTTTGATATCTGACTGGGACTTGATATTCTGGATTACATGTGTCTATCTGTACTGAATCAACATCCCATGGAATCTTTCTATACTGATTCCCAGCCTTTGCCCCATCTTCTACAGAAGCCGAAACATTTGGTTGCTAAGCAAATATGTCCTGTTTTAAGGAAAGGCAGTATGTGACAATTTGCTCTTATAAAATGGATAAAGTCAGGAATAAGCTAGCTCTTAGTTGAACTCTTGAAATTTCACAATATTTAAGTCCCTCTGAAATTTGGAGGCTGAATCTCATCTTGACATCTTTGCTATCAAAAGTTTCGATTCATGAGTAAGGGGACACTTCCCATGGGACAGTATCACTGACTTCATCATTGAAGTCAAAAGGAAAGCAGTATTTGATTGGCCAATACTGCACAAATATCTTTTCTCATTTCCCAGCCACTTTGCAGGGTAGGCCTTCTTTGTCTTACAGATGAAGAAGCTAAGCTAAGCAGACCTAAATAACTGGCCCAAGACACACAACTAACAAGTGGCAGATCCTAATTCTGAAACCAGACAATCTTGACCTCAGGGCCCATACCCAATGACCTCTCTGCTTGGAACACGTCTGTTTCCTGAATAAGGAATTCCTGTAATCTAAACATCCATAGGAAGTTGTCATGAAGACTGGGAAGCAAGAAACAGAAGGCCTGCTTTGTCAGAGGCTTTCTGGTCAGTATGTGGTGAGCCTGCCCTCTTCACTGTGCATTCCCTGCGGAAGAACTTCTGCTGACGCCAGAGGCCTCCCCGCCAGGGAATGAAAGAGGACCAAGCAGGGGAGATCTTGGTGAATAGTGGGAAGATGGAGCCAAAGAGACCCATGCACTTCCAATTAAACGACATGCCTTCCATGGCCCACTCATCATCCTGCTCCTTCTCAAAGTGTACCCAGAGAGTTTCAGCTTTGGCAAAGACCTATGAGATTTCATGCTCCTTTTCCCCATGTAATAAGAAAGTCATTTTTGCCTCAAGCTAAGGAAAAAACTGGCATTTTTTACTTTAAAATGTTTGGGTGAGGTTTTTTTTTTTTTTAATATATTAGATTTATTGTTGCTGTTGTTTAGAAATCTTGTGGACATTTGCAGTTTTTGGTCCTGTTGCTGAGCTTCTCTAGAAACTTCTGTGGAACGAAGGGTTAAAAGCAGAGGCACAAGGTTGGTTCTAAAATTCTAAGTCTGAAGGGTGGGTAGAAGATTTTAAAAACTGTGCTTGCTGCGTTTCAAATGGCGTACAACTTAGTCCTGGCCTGAGTGGAGAGCAGAGGACTGGCAAGGATGCCATCTTGTAAAAACTAGAATAAGATGCCCCATTCTTTGTTCACTGACCAGCCTGGGGAGGTTTTACCCATGTGCACATCTTCCTCTGCTTATTAATTCCTTCTAAAATGAAAGCAGGAAAGAAAGATCCAACCCTTCGTAATCTGAACCATATGGAGAAGAGGCAAAGCAGAGTTTTACCAAGAATTCAGATGTTCAGTATGGTGGTCAGACACCACCTCACAGGCTCCAAGTTCCAAGCGAGCTCTGACAGTTCCCCATTTTCTCTTTCACCATCTTAGTTCTACATCAAAACGCGTTGCGCTTGGCATTTTGCAGCCCACACAATTGCCTCATACAGCCCCACCCTCTAACAGTATCTCCTTTCTGCTCTAAGGGTTGGGGAACTGACCCTAAAGTGATACCCGCCTTTATTTACTTATTTTAATTTTTTTGAAGATTTTATTTTTAGGGAATCTCTACACCCAACGTGGGGCTCGAACTTACAACCCTGAGAACAAGAGTCACATGACCGACTAAGCCACCCAGATGAGATACCTTCTTTAAAAACTGCCCACGCTGTCCTTCTTATCCCAGTCCAATGGGACCTTCTGGTTTTTCCCTCTTCCTCTGAGTTTCTGAGAGTAGAAAATACTCCATTTTCCTCTTTTGTTTTGGTGACTTGAACATCTCAGAGGTTGTTTATGGGAGAGTCATGCATTTCCCCACTCGGTTTCTTACGCATGTTTCCAGATCCTAGGAGGTTTCTTTGGCAGGAGAACATCTGCCCCATTTCCCAAATCTTAGAGCCTTGGGACCTGGATGAAGGGAGTGTCATTCAATCCATCAACAAATATTTATGGGGTGCCCACCACATACTAGGCCCTGGAGATGCAGCGAGGGAAAGACATAGTCCTGCTCTCATGGGGACTTCTCGGGTAAGGGGCAGGCTTTCCACATTCTAGTTTCTTTTGTCAACCCCACCCTAATCCCAGCCCCAGAGGGAACATATGTAGGTGCTGCCAGAGCCTTCCATCCAAACAGCAGCTCTTCATCCACCACCACTAAGCACTTCTGTCACTTTCCCAATGCTCTCCACCTCACTGCACACCTACTTTTGAGGGTGATCACAAACACCTCCAATTCCTAGAGCCAGGTATCTAAGCATTCTTCCAGCCTCCTTCTTACACATGTAGTTTAACAAGCACATTTTGGCTCTGTCAGATCCACATTCCTGGCAGTTCTCCCCAAGTTTACTACATGAGCCAGATAAGTGACTTCTAGTAAAGGGCAGGTCACTATATACTTAATTTCCACAAAATCTCTCTCCACACATTCTCCTTTGATTTAGGGGTAGACTAGAAAGAAAATAATTATCTTAAATCTTGTTTTATGTGTCACAATATGAAGATTTATCTCAGACACAAGCATGCATTCTTAATTATAATCATAGCATTGATCTGAGCAAGTATAAGATATATGGCCGCAAGTTGCTGGTGGTTTTGCATTACCGTTTTAGTGCAATTAACGTCTACCACTAAAGCACCATCTTACGCATAAGACGAAATTAAAAAGAAGCTTTAAATGTTAAATTCTATCCAGGAAATGTTGTTACTATTGCATTTTAAAGATGAGGAGTTAAGGTTTTCATTTTTAATTACATTACTGAGTGATTCTTCTTAAGGGAACCTAATTGTGAAGAATATAAATTGCAATTTTATGGTGAGGGACTAGTAATCCTTTGGGAAGCAAACAAACAAGCAAATTCGAATTCAGCAACATTCAATAGTAAAGTTTAAAATTTCTGTCTGGTTGTAACTCTTTTAAAAAGCCTTTATACAAGAATATTATAATCGATAATTTAATCATTAAGCATTTTTGCTGCAATTCGTGGGAGAGATAAAAAGGCAGAAAGCTTGTCCCAGTTCAAGGTTGCTTCCCTTCCCTTCCTAGGCCTACCTTCTTCCCTGAAGTTTCCCCTCCCCTCTCACAGAGACCCAGTCCTCCTCGAGCCTTCCTTGGAGTGGCTGCTCAGACTGGCACTGTTGCCCTCTCCAGGGCAGTGCCCCGGGATGGCAAATTCACCTTTCCTCTGCTACCATCAGAATTGTTATTCTTTTCTTCCAAGCCACACAGCTGGCTGTTAGGGGAAAGCAGCTGCTTAAACAAAGTCATGCTCCAGTGTTGATGACTAAAAGCACTTAATGCTCCCTGGGGTGTCTGTAGCTTAGACCAGGAGCCTGTCATGGTGGAATTTCAGGTGGTGCGACAGGCTGGGCGGGGGCAGATATAATTTTTGGTGTGTTTTGATGCAGCTCAAATCATACCACATGTAGATGTTAAAGGAGCTTGTATAAAGGATTTCATAAAATGACATGTTTTCTAAGGCCTTTCTTCCTAGGCTTTAAATGGTTAGGAAGGGGTCTTAGAGCTCTCCTGGTCCCAAGAAAGTTTTGTTCAGGGCCACATCCATCTGCCCCTTCTTTGAACTACTGAATGAACTTCAACCATAGATTGCCGCCTTGTAGAGATGTAGAAATGTCTCTTGTGTTGATTTATTGTCACGGACTGGAATCCCAACTTTGGTAGAAATATAGCAAATTTTCAGCATTTGCCAAGGAGGCGTTCCCACGCCTTTCATGTTCTCCATAGAAGAAAGTAAAGCAGAGCTTTCCAGGTGTTAACGCACGTGAGGATAACAGCAGACGTTTTACTATGTTTCCAGCACTGTTCCATGTGCTTCCCGCATACACACAACGAATTCACAAAACTAAAGAAGTGTAAAATACATTTAAATAATTTCACTTTTAAATGATGGTTTTTGGGAGTTTGTAGCATTTATGTTTCCGAAGTTATTAAAGCTTCGAACGGCACTAACACTTTCAGATCATCCTGTGTTAACTCATTTAATCTTAACAACCTTAACCTGTAAGGTAGCTCCTGCAGGTACTCCGTGTCATGGATGAGAAAACAAAGGCACTGGGAGGTTCATTTGCCTAATGTTACATAGGTAGTAAGTAGCACAACTGGGATTATAAACTCAGGCAGTGTAACCCCAGTGTTCCTGCCCTTAGCCACTATGCCATACTGCCTCTTGGCAGTCACTAGGCGACAGCAGAGATGCTGCCATGTCTGATGGACAGCTAGGCTTAGTCACTAGTCAAATGTCTCACTCTTGACACCAGCCTCAAGTGGCCATAATTCAATTTCAGCCCTTAGCAAGATCGCACTTTTCCACACGTCATGGATTGTCAGGGTTCTCGTAAGGATCAAAACCATGAATGATAAATCTAGGAATGCTGCATCCCCTGTGTCCCCTACACTTTTACCTAGCATGAACAACTTACACTTGCCGAATTAAACTACATGGGATTACCAAGACCCTTTGACATTCTGTGGGCAATTTGGACAGGTCTTCCTGTCTTGCCCTCCACTTAATTCCAGACCTGTTGGATGGCCTTGGGATAGCCCCATTTCCTTCCTACATTCTCTTTGTCCTCCAGCTCTTTCCTCCATAAATCTACCACACCTGCCCCAGTCCAGAGAGGGCTACATAATTGCCCCCAAGCCTGCTGCCTTCTCTAATGTTTTAGGGGGGAGCCAGTTCTGATTAGGCCAGAACTAGACCTGAAGTTGGATTATACCTGTAGAAGGCTGTCAGTCCATCGGCCTCCTCTGACTCCTTCCAGGGACCTCATTTGTTCTTCCCAGACCACCTGTGTCTCCTTTCCCAGACTCACTGGCCTCCAACTGACCTTGGCTGGGGAGCTCTGGTCTCCCCACCCTGTTTTCTTAGCAGTCCCAACCCTCAGGACCCTGGCAAGTGGGAGGCATTAACACCTAAGATCTACAGAGTTGTGTCTGTCTTTCATGACCCACAGACAGAGGGCCTACTTGTTGACCTAACTTTATGACACTGTCCCTGGCACCTGGAGCCCCTGGAGACTGACCTGGTCCCATTAGCCAAGGCTGGATCAACGGTACTTTATTTCTTGCTTGGCATTTCTGAAAACTGAGAGGTTGCTCAGGGATTTCTGAGCCTTGAGTTGATTAGCAGTTAATGATGTGTGTTTTGATGAGAAAATAAAAGATTTTGTTTATCCACTTGAGAGGAGGAAAATTAGCAGTAAAAGGAGAGAAGGAAAAACACAAATTCTCAGCTTTTCAATGGGGTTTTAAGTGGTTTGGGTCTGCTGAGTTCTCAGCCATTTCAAGAAAATTCTCTGTCTGTTGATTTTATGTATTGGCTCTCAGAAAAATTCATGGAGTGTTCGGCTCCACCTACCGCTGTCAGGAGACACACAGAAGGCCAGAAGGGCTGCTGGACAAGTCATTGTACTATTGAGAGAATGCGTGGGTACAACCAAGAGGTGCATTTATACTTCTGCCTGGAACAGGGAGAGAGGAGCCCATAGGAATGAGAGGCAATTTCCAACATTGGGTCCTCCAACCAGAATCATGGTCCACAAGGATGCCCCCAACTGGGTCAACATGAATAGAAACAGTGTTTTCTAAACTCATTCTTGGTCTACCACTTTTGAAATCGTGGGGAACATGTAGAGGGACTCCATAAAACCAGCATGTTGTAATCTAAAAGGGATAGGCTTTGGAGTCAAACTAACCTGGGTTTGAATTTCACTTAGCTATTTCAGATTCCTCAACCTCTTTGAGTGTCAGTTCTCATTTATAAAATGGACCGGTACTATTTGACTTGCAGAGTGGCCATGAAGATTAAACAGTTCAATAACTGAAATTAATGAGTGCAGATCAGGGTGCCCAGTGAATGTTATTTACCCTTCCCACCACTTCCCTTTTTTCCTATAGAAAGTCTGTACTCTTCACTTTCCAGGCTGCACATGGCCTTTAATGGCTGGCGTTCAAAGCAGATAGACCAAGGTGGTTAATATCTTCTGGGGGTTTGGGTTTAAAAAAAAAAAAAACTCCTCACCAGGGAAATAGTAACTCATAATCTCCCTTTCAGGCACCCCCTGATCAGATCAACAAAATGTCCTTTATAAAATACTGATGTTGGAATTTGACAGGTGGCTTGGGCCAATGAACTCACTTGGTTGGGGTTAGTCAGTCAAAGCCTTGATTTCCGTACAGGCCAGTAGAAGCAATGTTCTTTGATGTTAGGTAGTGCTGCTCAGGCCAGTTTAGCCAGTCACATCACAATGAGTATTTATGGTTACAAGTAGGCATAGATGAGAGTCTGGGGGTCTTTTTCTATCACTATTCCTAAAATGATAACTCGAAGTGCATATTAATGGCCAGCAGCATTGTCTTTGCTTGGCAAGAACAGTCCATGTGGTAGGAAGTAACTGTGGGTGAGCCTCTGCTCTGAAGATTTCACTGATGCTCATGGGTAGTCCTAAGTCTGAGAGTGAGTGAGAACATTAGAACACCTCACCATCTCACCTATTCTAGAACGGTCTCCTTTCACTGAACTCCCTTTGCCTCTGGGATTGTAAGAGACAAATTGTGACTTGGGTCATCTGGGAAGGAGTTATCAAGGGGGCAGCTTGTAAGTGAGGTTACACACTATAAAGATATTCCCACTGTCCAGTGGAAGATACTCCAAGATCATAGACACATTTAACAGAAGATCAGAAAAGAAAGCCCGAGACTTTAGTCTACATGTTCTGTATTTCGAATTCTTCTTTATTTCTGCCCTTTGGAACACATCAAAATTGTGTTCTTTCCAATTGGAGGGAATTTTTTGGGGGGAGTTTTTCATTCAATGTAAGGGGCTTATCAGAATTTCCTTTTCATTCTGACACCAATTTAATTCTGTAGGGTTATTTTAATGGAGGAGTTTATTTCCCAGTTAAGCAACAATTTTCAGAAACATCTCTGGGTTTCAGGTAGATTTATTATGCCCAGAAAAAGCCAAGAGCCATTCAAAGCAGCTGGTTATGAATTCCTCATGAGATGGGCGATAGTTCATAACTGAGAATGGCAATTTTTTTAAATGTGAAGAAATGCACCTTGGAATTGCTCCAAGTCCTAGAAGGGTAAAAGAATATTCAAGTTTTACCATGTAAGGATGGTGGTGGTAATGCAGGTGAGGGGGTTGTCACCTGCAAACCAAAGGACATAAGCTAATTGAGAAGTCATTTGGGCATGTGGCTGAGGTCAAAACCACATGGGGAAACTCAATGGGATGTTTTATTTCTTTTGGGGGGAGAAAAGGACAAGAAGATTCTCCAGTAAAAGCTAAGCCCCTCCACATTCCCTAAAAGCTTAGAAATATCTTCTTTAAACAATCCCAAGCCAGGAAATAGAACAACAGACATTCCTGGTATCCAAAGGCCTGGCCCTTGGATTTGTCCGGTGAGATAATTGCCTCCTGCACACAACTGTGTGAACTGATATTCCTGCAGCATGTTTGACCTTTCCACAGTCTTCTTTCTACAGCCTCTTTGGACAACTACTGGTGTGGTTCTTTAGAAACTGCCTGAAAGGCAAGATCCACCAATGGGTGCTAAAATTAGTGGGCAAACATTTGAGGAAAAACAGGCTCCCTTTCTGAAGGTATTTATTAATTACAGAGGGGAAAACAATGTGGAGCATCATAACAGAAACACCTTAACTGATCGATCAAGGTTAACATCACTAATAATCAGGCACATCAACATCATGCACCCTGTCATATGCCCCGAGAAGGGTGCATTATCGCTTCTATTGTATTCTTGCCTAAAGTGCGTAACTTCAGTCTAATTATGAGAAAATATCAGACAAACCCAAATTGAGGGACATTCTACAAGATAACTGACTAGTACTCTTCAAAAGTGTCAAGGTCAGAAAAGACAAGGAAAGATGGAGGAATGTCACAGACTGAAATTGCCCAAGGAGGAGTAGATTCTAGAACAAGAAAAAGACGTTAAGTGAACAGACTGGTGAAGTCTCAATAAGGTCTGTAGTTGAGTTAGTAGTACTGTGCTAAAAGGGATGCTTGGATCGCTCAGTTGGTTGGGTGTCCGAGTCTTGGTTTCGGCTTTGGTCATGGTCTCGGGGTTGTGGGATTGAGCCCCACATGGAGCCCCGAGTCAGGCTCCATGCTCCACGCAGAGTCTGCTTGAGATTCTCTCCCTTTGCCCCTACCCCCCCCACTTGTGCACTGTCTCTCTCCCTAAAGTAAATAAATTAAAATAATAAAAAAATAATAAAATAAATAAAAATAAAATAATAGTACCGTGCTGATGTTAATTTTCTGGTCTTGGTGGCTGTACTGTGTTATGGAAGATGCTAACATTAGGGAAAACTGGGTGAAGGGTACACGTGAATTCTCTGTACGATATTTGCAACTTTCCTGTAAGTCTAAACTTGTTTCAGAATAAAAGGTTAAAAGATAAGTTTCCTGGAAAAAGCCCCAGCAACCACCAGCAGCATAATATTGCCCTACCAAGTACCTCAATGCCTCAGCGAACCAGATGGGGGTGCATAATTATCTTCCTCCACATCGTGTTTAATTTCTACAAGTTCTAACTTGTGCTGCTCATCTCAGTCCCGTGGGTAGCCTAGGAAAATGATATTTCATGTTTCAAGACTAAAAGGATAAAATCAAGAAGAACCTCTCCAATTTGGTTTCACAAGCTTTATTACTTGTGAGAAATGCGTCTGTGAACAGGGAAATGCCAATGATGTAAAAAGATATATTTTTTGAAGGCTGAAACATGGAAGAGAGATTTTAAGGCATGAGGACTGCCAATTATTTGATTTTTTTCCTTAAAAGCTGTGTACTTCTTTGGAGTCAGAATCCAATTGTTTCAAGTCTTTATTAATCAGTGACACCATTCATCAAATGGACACATTGGCATAATGAGCTCTCATAAATACAGTGTTTGTGATCTTTCTTGGATTATTAGATGAGGAATGGGGGGTGGAAAGAGTAATATCGCGTGGTCCCCCATCTACTTAGTCTAAAACAGACTTACATATGCCACACCAAATTAACATCCTGTCATCTTTTCTGTTTCATCTCTCTCTCTTCTCTATTTCTCTGTCTCACTTCGTCTCTCTCTCTTGAATGTATAATGAACGAACCAAGGGTACCCCCAGGCCCTTAATTGAGGCAGTTCAGGTCAAATCATGATTGTTAGTGGAAAGAAACCAAATCATTTGTCACAGAGCTTAATTTCGCCTGCACTGCCTGATTTCCTGCTGTTATTGTACTTACAGTAGATGATAAAAGCAGTTGCTACAGCCTCTTCACAGGAAAACAAATCCCAGCTGCAATCTGAATCAAAGCACCTGGGGCTGTGGATCAGCTGGGATCGAACAGCTCTTTTTCTAGCTTTGGTTGCTCCTCAGATTGATTGAAATGAACTACACCATTTTTGAATGGAAGTTAACTCCTGCATTTCCAAGTACTGTCTTTGGTCTCAAATGAGTGAGCACTCAGGGTCACTCCTGAGAAAATATGGAGGTCTCAGAGCCTTTTTCTCATTATGCTACCTCAAGACTTCCAGACTTGCCCCAGGTTTCTAATTGCAGTTCATCAGCTTGGAACCCCCATGTGCTAAAATGGAAAGTGATGGTGTACACATTGAAAATTGGAGGTGTTCATCAAGAGACCAGGAGAACAGGTCCTTCCTGTGGGGAAAAAACAAAGCATTTGATTGAGACTTTGTGAAAATGACAGTTCCCTGGAATCCCATGACTTCCACACTGTCTCCAGTTTTCACCCTGTTGACTAACAGCCTGTTGACTACAGAAGTAGTGCTAGTTTTGACACCTGTCTTACAGATGGAGAAATAGGCATGTCTTTGGTCATAAAGGTGGTTTAGAGATAACATGATAGCTGGAGGTCATGATCAGCTTTCTGGCCAGCTACCTCCACCCCCAAGATAACCACATGGGGCTCCCTTGGGGCCACTCTGTAATGCGCATCAGCAAGAGAGTAATCTTCCCTTTCTGGAGTCCAATCCCGGTCATGGCTCAGTCCAGGTTGTGGTGTGTAAGTAGAGTGTGTGTGTATCCTGTGTTTATGTGTGAGTGGGGGCGGGGTATTGTTCATCATGGGAGAGGATAGAGCCTTAGAAGAGAGATTGAGGGATGCTAGGCATCCTCCTGAGATGACCCAGTTATAACTTCTGAAACCATTGCCTTTGAAGATTTTTCATCTAGGTCAGAGATTTTGAAGTCTGGCTAAATATCTGAGTCACCTGGAGAAGCTTTAGAAAATGCAGATTCTGGGGTTCCATCCTAATCTTACTGAAGCAGAACTTTTAGGGGAAGGGCCAAGGAAAAAGTCTCTCCTCAGAGCCCAGCAGGTAGCTTAGACTAAGATCCAGGTTTGGGAACCACTGCTTTTGACCATTACTAACCAATCATTATCCCTTGACTTTATGGGATACCAGGAATAAGTAATGATAACTTAAAGTGTATCAAGCACTTACTATATGCACAGTGCTAAGAGCTTTACATGTATAATCTGATTTAGTCCTCACAACAGCCCCATGAGGAAGGTACTATTATCATCATTTAAGAAGGAAATATTTTGAGGAAACTGAAGTTCAGAGAAATTAGGTAACTTGCCTGAGATTTCAGTTTGTAAGGGAAGGAACCAGGATTCACATACGAATGGTCTGACTTACGAGTCTAGGTTCTTACAACTAGGCCATAATGCTTTGGGATGCTGAGTATTCTCTTAGATAGTTTTGACCCCAGGATGTAGAGAGTGGAGGAGGGAAATAACTACTTCAAAAAAAGAATGAAGCACAGTGTGTATGTGTATGCCTGTGCGTGCTTGCACACATGAGTGTTAGCAATGTGGGAAGCAGATGGAGAACTAAAGAAACTGGTAGATGGGTGAGCCTGAGGAAAGAGCGTGATGGGATTCCAAAACAAGAATGAATTTTGGAACCAAAGACTTAAGCGTGAATCGCAGCTCTGCCATTTGTTAACTATATGACTTTAGGCAGGTCATTTAACCTCAGGACTTTGGTTTCCCTATCAATCAGTAAAAATAATAATACCTGGGGCGCCTGGGTGGCACAGCGGTTAAGCGTCTGGCTTCGGCTCAGGGCGTGATCCCGGCGTTATGGGATCGAGCCCCACATCAGGCTCCTCCGCTAGGAGCCTGCTTCTTCCTCTCCCACTCCCCCTGCTTGTGTTCCCTCTCTCGCTGGCTGTCTCTATCTCTGTCAAATAAATAAATAAAATCTTTAAAAAATAATAATACCTATATTGCAGGTTTATAGATTACAGATAAGGTTTATAAACTGATCTGTGCAGAGTAGACCCTCAGTTACGGTAGTCATTATTAGATGTTAGTATACTGCAAAGGAGAAGGTCAAGAATCATCAAAGGACTGATGTCCTAACCCCAAATCAAAACTTATTATCAGAAATAATGACTGAAGACATAATTCCAAGTGGGGAGAAAAAGCTCAGAACAAAATTCTTTTAGAAAACTGCCTGGGATGGGGTGCCTGGGTGGCTCAGTCGTTAAGCGTCTGCTTCGGCTCAGGGCGTGATCCCAGAGTCCTGGGATCGAGCCCCACATCGGGCTCCTCTGCTGGGAGCCTGCTTCTTCCTCTCCCACTCCCCCTGCTTGTGTTCCCTCTCTCGCTGGCTGTCTCTCTGTCTGTCAAATAAATAAATAAAATCTTAAAAAAAAAAAAAGAAAAGAAAACTGCCTGGGAGACATTGCATCTTTAGATGTGAAAAAAAGTGATCTAAAACACAGTTGTTTTCTGACCCATATGAAGAATTATAGGAAAACTAGGGGGCTGATAAAGTCCTGAAGAGTGGATTTAAGTGCTTCCATGTACCAAGATGGTCATAATGGGTTAGTTGATTTTCTCCCCTCTTAGCATCCTGTTCTCAAAGGCAGCCTTGTGTTTTCAAACAGGATAATGCTGGTTCTAACCTAGGGGCACAAGGGAAGAGACCTCAGGGAAGAACAAATTCTTCCCTAAGATGAAGATTGTATATAGCCCAGTGTGTCCATTGGCTGGACATGGTCTTTGGAATTTTGCTGTTGGGTTTGGACCCTGAATTTCAAAATGGTGGTAGAAGATAGCAAGACATTTAGAAGTTTTCTACAAAAGCAAGGAGGAAGGCACTACAGCCAAAAGATGACTAAGAGGGAAAAATAATAGTCCTCCATCATAGGAAGAATATAATGGTCCCAGGGAGAGTAATTAGATAACATAAAAAGGATTCTTGAGAAGGAAAATTCAGACTCTCAGGAACATTTTCTGCGTGTCAGGACTTGTGAAATAATGTTCCAAGAGAAGAGGCAGAAACTGTCTTCAGTGAATCATGGAAAGTCAAGTGAAAATTGAACATGATCAAACACTCCAGCTGGGCATCTCCAATCTAGTTCTTGAAGATGCATTTGACAAGACTTAGATTTAAGAAAGATTTTGAACTATAGCCATGAGAATGAGCAAGCTGTTGCTGCATGGAAAACACGGATAAATCTCACTTATGGAAAACATAGAAATCTCATTAAGTAAAATGTTACGTGGAAGAGCTAGACACAAAGAGGCATATGGCATGATTTTATTAATTTAAAAGCCCAGAAGAGGTAAAATTAAAATATGTGTTAAAAGTCAGGTATTACCATTATCTTTGGGGTGTAGTGATTGGGAGGAGACACAGAGAAGTTTCAAGGGTGCTGGTCATGTTCTGTTTCTTGATCTGGGTGCTAGTTACATGGATGTGTTCAGTTTATGAATATCCATTGATTTGTATACTCATGATTTGAGCACTTTTCTGTATGTATGTTATAAGAAAAAGCTATTAAAGGTTTTTTTTCTATAAACAGATCGGTTTTTTAAAGAGAAACCCCAAATATCCAACTTCAGAGTTTATTTCTAATTGCTTCGCCCACGAAAATTTTATCTTTTCCTGAACTGCAAATTCTTCAACTTTATATGCTGGTCAGAATGATCCTAATATATGTCAGTTTGGATCTTCTGAGAAGCATATGCTAAGATGGGATTAGATGTGCCAGAGATTTATCTGAAGAAATTTATTTGAGAGGTAAAGGGGAAGGAAAGATGGAAAGAGCTTTTAGGCCAAAATACAGATTTAACACCTTTGTAAGGAGGGAGGAGAGGACAGAAGATTGAGTAGGAAGACCTTCAGACCATAGCGTGGTCCTAAGAAAATCTTGGCCAGTTTGATGGGATGTCTTGGTCACAAACTGCTCAGTAGAGGAATATTGCACTAGGCAGAAATAGTGCTTTTCTAGTATCCTTGCCCTGCTCAGTCTTGGCTGGGTGCAGCCCAGAGGATGTGTGGCCTTGGCTTAAATGCTATGGTGAATTTGGAGGTGCACAATTCGAGGCTGTCAGTCAAACATACTCCCAGCAAGCAGGCCTCTTGAAGGAAAATCTGGGCCAGTGCATGTCCATGCCCACCATACCTAGGTATGCGGTGATGATGCTCATGAGGTAGGAGTTGGCTACAACTTGCTCCACGTACAGAAGTTAGCTAGCATGCTTTAGAACTCGAGATGAATGTGCTCCATCTTATTTCCCTACTGCTTAATAGTAAGAAAAGACAGAAAAGCAGAATGTGCCAAATACCACATACATGTAGTTGTTTCTAAATAGAGTGTTTTTCAAAGCTTGCTGAGAAATGAAGAGAGCTTCTTAAAATCAAATGCTTCTCATGTTCTATTTAAGCCTACTTTCTAGAGAATATTGCTTAAGCTACTTAAAGAAAAATGACTCTTGTTATATTCTGCCAATGTCGTGGCACAAGATAATGTGAGTGTTGTGATCCTGGGGTTTTGACTCCTCTTTCATTGATTTAACTGCCCAAATTCTCAAGAATGAGAAGCTGGTGGTTTGAATTAGTGACACCTTTCCCACAACATACAGGTTTCTTTTTCTATTCATCCTATCATCTATGCCTAGGAACAAAATCCAGTTACTAGCCTCCCAAGGGGCCTTAACATATTGACAAAATTGCTGACTTTGTTGTTTTATCTTTTCTGTAGTTAGCTATTCCTCTTGCAGGCTACCACCACAAATTCCCACAGTTCAAGGAAAAGTGGAATTGTTCAGTTGTCCATTCTTTAACAGTGGGGAGTCTCAAATTATGCGACATATATAGGTGTAAAACTCAAGGAGCACTGCTCATTCAGACAAGATGATATAGACCCATATTTCCTTGTGCCTTCCTGATAAGTACAACTACAAACCCTGGAACAAGAGGCAACCGAAGATCTCTGAAAGGTGGTAAAAGGAATAGAAGGGAATTTCCTCAACCTGATAGAGGGCATGTATGAAAAAAAAACCCCACAGATCACATCATACTTGATGGGGAAATGCTGACTACTTTCTCCCTAAGATCAGAACAAGGCAAGGATGTCACCACTCCTAGTCAACAAAGCACCAGAAGTTCTAGCCACTGCAATAAGAAAAGAAAAAATAAATAAAAGGCACACATACTGGAAAGGAGGAAATGAACTGTCTCAGTTTACAGAGGGTATGATTGTCTACACAGAAAATTCCAGAGAATCTACAAAAACCTCCTAGAATTAATAAGTTCAACACAGTTGCTGGATACAAGACCAACATGTAAAAATCGGTTGCATTTCTATATACTAACAATGAACATGAGGGAAAAAAAAACACTATCCAGTTGCTCCAAAGAAAATTAAATCTTCATCATAAGTCTAATAAAACATTTATAGAATCTGTATGCTGAAAATTACAAAATGCTGATGAAAGAAAGAAGCCTGAAATAAACCAAAATGCATAGCACATTCATGGGTTGGAATACTCAAAATAATAAAGATGTCAGTTCTTCCCAAGTGGATTTGTATGTTTAATGGAATTCTTATAAAAATCCCAGCAATTTTTATGGCCCTAGAAAGGCTTATTCTAAAATTTTTATGGAAAAGAAAGGAACCTAGAATTGTTAAAACAATTTTGAAAAAGGAGAAAAAAACAGGAACAATCATATAATCAATACTAAGGCTTACTTTGTAGCTACAGTAATCAAGACAGTTTGGTACTGACAGAGGGTTAAATTCAGATCAATGGAACAGAACAGAGAAAGCAAATATAGACCCACACAAGTATGGCCAACTGGTTTTTGATAAAGGTGTAAAAACAATTCAGTGAAAGAAGGATAGCCTATTCAACACACAGTACCAGAGCAATTGGACATCCAGTTTTCACTATAAATCTCTAATAAGGAACCAACTGATAGAAGGAGTGAAGGAGATAATCCAGGATGGTGGTAGTCTACAATTTATGCAAATACTCTTGTCAGGTTTTGGGGCATTCCCTGTAAGGCAGGGTGTCAGTGACTGAGAAACCAACTCTATCCCGTGCAGACAGCAATCTGGCCACCACAGATTGATGGGAGATACTTTAGTGAGTGGGATTAGGTGGTGGAGCTCTACGTTCAGTGGAAGGCATGAGAGCCATGCAGAGAAGCAGACCCAGAAGCCTAATCCGAGGTCTGAGGCCAGTGTGGCAGGGGGTCATGGAGAGGATGACTGGAGAATGCTGTGACTCGGAGGCTGGGCGATGCCTCAGGAACACAAGGGGCTCAGATGGGAGAAGCCAGCTTCGTGTCAGACCCAACACACTGCTGGTCTGGTTCAGAAATTGGGCAGGCATACTCGTAGGGATGAAGAGCATCAGAGAATTCACCTGCGAGGGGCTGAGGTAGGCAGGGGCTGATGTCGAGCGATCTCGTGAGAGCTCGCGTGTTGACCTGGCACAGAGAGGCCACAAAGGCAAAGGACAGCAATGAAAACTGCTAGCCATCCTAGCCAGAGAGACTTTACTCTTGTTCTCTTTTCCTCCTTCTATGGAATTGTTCATACAATTTAATAATATGAGAAATTCTCTCAGCTGAAGACAGACAGTGTGGTTAAAGTCCATTCTGTATTACACACTGATGCCCTGTTCCAAAATGAATGACCTTGTCGAGTCCTTTCACCTCTTGAACTTATTATAGCAACAGAAACCTTGTTAGTTATGTTGGAGAGACTTGCCATGCGTGAATCGGGACAAACGCGAGGGGCTGTCCCTGCAGGGAAGGTGGCAGGAGCATGCAGTCATTTGGGGGCGTGGACCATTTGTGAAATTGACGGCCACATGCTCGTCTTTTTATAAATGGCGTGCTAGCTAGGCTGGATGGGTTTTATCTATGAGGGAGGTAATGACTCCCAACAGCCCATGGGTTTGCTGGGTGAGAAAGCCCCCATAGCTCTTCTTCCAAGAGACAATGGCAGAGAGAGCCCCTTGCTGTCATCACAGCGCCAGGTGCAGGGGACGGTGGTTTCCAGCCATCAGGGATATTTAGGAGCCACTGCTTTTGTCTCCTTTCACGTTAACACTCCTCCCGTGGAGTGTCTCAGCAGTTATTTGTCATGATTGCTTTGGATAATAGTCCAATTGTCAATGCTTATCGCCCCAGGGCAACTTTGATGGGTTTCTCTTTCTTACCGAGAGATCGAGAGATCGGTCTGGTTCATTTGTGAATTAAGTTTTAAGAAAGCACAGGCGAGTCTGACACCTGGAAAGAGAAGAGGACTTGGCGTATGTAAAGGTGTGGGTGTGTTTCTCCACTGAACGTCATTTTCCATCAGAAGGCTAGGCTGTGTGGTGTCATCTCTGAGCCAGCCTGTTCTTGGTCCTTTATGTGCCAGTATTTCGAACACACTCGTGGTATAGTTGGCACTGTTTTCCCATCCAGCAAAATAATTTAGCTACACAAAACCAAATCAGAGGCTATTTTCCACTTAATCAAAATCCACTGCCTATTATTCACGCCCCGTGACTCCAAATCTCTCTCCTGGCTTTAATTTTTGTTTCTGGTCCCTTTTGTGCTGATAAACACGCACTCTGCTTTGTCTCATGCAACCTGGCTTCTCACTTAGCTTGTACAGGGCTCTCTCCTAATTTGGACAAACCCTGGTAGCCTCAGGTGACACATGGCTCCAAACCCAGTCTGTCCACCTGCTCCCTCCGCATGGAAAAGGAAGGTTGTAAGACTTGTACTAGGTAAGGGGTATTGAAGCTTCTTGGGAATAAGAGCCCAAAGCACAAACGTGAGGGGAGAGAATCATGACTAGCCATCACTTATTGAAGGCCTCCTACCTAAAGAGAACTAAGGAAGCTTCTGTGGGAGATGGAAGCCATGGGCCCCCCCTTGATGAGGGCAGTCAAGTCGGAAAGATGGGACATCATGGGGAAGACAGCTAGAGAGAGAGCTGGTTCAGAACTACTCAGACAAAGCAGTGAGAGAGTCAGAGATAGAACTAAACTCTCCTGACCCCAGACCCTGGGCACGGGACCCTGAGCCCTTTGTTGTGGTGGGAGTGTGCCTGTGAGGCGCTGCTGGAATGAAAACCACCATATGCCTGGCTGGCCTTCTAAATTCAGGAGAGCCGTGCACTTCAACCGTGTTCTTATTTATACTTGCCTTTAAAGTCAGATTACACTATCAGCTGCTCACCTAGTTCCTCCCTCCTCTTGTTTTTATTACAACTCTTGATTCTAGAATGGCCCTAACTGCATCTGGGGTAAACAAAACAGAACAAAATAAAGCAGAACAAAACTAATCCTGTTACTACATCTGCAGCTATCTCAACAAAAATCCACCCTCCAAAATACCCCTATACAATGTAAAAATCAAGTAATATTGCAAATGGACAAATAATGTTTGCTAGTTGAAGGGGCCTTTATAGCAAATGAACAATCTTCCTTATTGTGTATGTGCATGTGTAATTTTTTTTAATTAAAAAGAATTTTTTTTTAATTTTAAGTAGGCTCCACACCCAACATGGTGCTTGAACTCACGACCCCAAGATCAAGCGTCACATGCGCTAATGACTGAGCCAGCCATGTGCCCCTGCATGTATAATTTTTACATCTGGATTTTGTATACTCAGATCTTCTTAAAGCAGGATCCTATTATGTTCAGACCTTGAAGTTTGTATTAATCACCTAATACCACAATAATATCCTCTTGTATGCTCTTCTCCAGTTCTTAGTTGCTTACAAGAAGTGTTTATTCTCATTCTCACAGATGTGTAAGTTGAGTGAGGATTGGCTGGTCTAGCTTAGGCTCAGTTGGACAGTTCTTCTTCGGAGTAGAGATCTAGACAAGCTTGGGTCTGGGAATAGTTTGGCTCCAGTGCTGGTGCCCATGTCTCATCCTCTTTGGACTAGTGGGCTACCTGAGGCATGTTTTGCCATTTTTGATGACAGATTTGCAAAAGAGGCTAGCAGAACCATGTGACATCCCTAAGGGCTTAGGCTCAGAGTTGGCACACCATCCCTTTTGCCTATATTCTACTGGCAAAGCAAACTGTACTGCCAAGACCAACATCAATGGGTAAGAACATGTACTTCACATCTTGTGGGGCCACGAAGCCACATTGATGGCAGGGGTCGCAGGTACATGGAGGAGTGAAGGATTCAAAGCATGAACACAACTGGACCTGGAAGAGAGACAGCCCTTGTGTAGAGAAGGACTCAAAGGAATCATGTTCGTTTGCTAGGGCTGCCATAACAGAATATCACACACTGGGTGGCAAACAATAGTTGTTTATTGTCTCACAGTTCTGGAGGCTAGAAGAACAAGATCAAGGTATGGGTTTCTTCTGAGGCTTGCAGATGGCCTCCTTGTTATATCCTCGTGTGGTTCTCTTCCCTGTGCACACACATCTCTGGTGTCACTCTGTATGTCGTAATCTCTTCTTATGAGGACAAAAGTCATTAGAACCCACCCTAATGGCCTCACTTTAACTTAATCACCTCTTTAAATGCCCTGTCTCCAAATACAGAGTCACATTCTGAGCTACTGGGGGTTAGGATTTCAGCATGTAAATTTTGGGTGGACCTAATTCAGCTCATAAGAGGCATTATCTTTTAAGTAGCTCAAAGCACTTTATAGGGGAATTTACTGAATTGGTCATTACAAGACGAAGAATTCAGGGACAAGGGAAGTGGGAGGAGTCCAAATAAGGCTATTAGGTGAATTAGAGCAACTTGAGAGAGCAGCTATAGAATAAAGATTGGGATAAAGTTCTCTTGTGACAGATGCCTGGGATGCTTCACCACCTGAGTCCACCTGAGGTTACTTATCACCAAAATAAGTCAAAGGAAATATAATAGAGAAATCAATATGCATTTGGCAACAGGGGTCTGCATATTTTAATCCCACTGACCTCAAAATCAATACAATTCAGGCCAAGTGTTCTGGTCACTTTTGTCTTGGTCACCCCTACAAAAATGACCTGTCAGCAGTAGGGTTGGTCATTTTGAAAAGGGAAAATCCAGTCTATAGCATGAATACTCCTAGTAGAAAGGTACAGGAAGCCCCCAACCTGAGTAGATAGCTCTGCCTATAAGTCAGGAAGCCCGGTGGCCTCATTCTTTGTAAAACAACAAAATCCAAAACCATCAGCAACAAAAAAGCCCCTTTATAATTTAAATTAATAAAACCGATAGCAAACTTTACCAAAAATCACCAGAAGAGAAATGGCTGGATGTATTAATGTAATTACTAGTACGCCTTATTGTTCACTTAGGAGAAATGCAGTGTGGGGTTTAAAGATGATAGCTTCTTCCTTAATTTTAAAAGAAACTCTCCTTTCAGTGGATTAGAAGCTAGTAATGGATTTTCTAGTAATGAAATTAGTGCTAATGCATCCAATATATGAAGGCGGTAGTAACCATTTAAAAGCAAAGGAAGCAGAACTGTACTATCACAGACCTCTAAACCTTTTTTTGGCTAAGTTTCCTCTCTTATTTTTAAACTCGCTGTGCTTTCTGCTCTTGAAACTTGTGAGTTAATGAAGTGGGGAGTGTAGACAGGATGGCAAGATCCCTATTTGCAAAGTAAATACATCGCTTTTTTATTATGTAATTCAAGAATGTCAAGCATCAGGATTCAAGTGGACACTAAACAGCTTTTATTTCCTTCCTATTCTTTGGGGGGGCGTTAAAGAAAGGGGGGCAAGATGTAGCAACACTGTTTTTCTTTCAAGATTTTATTTAAATTGTAGTTAGTTAACATATAGTGTATTATTAGTTTCAGGGGTAGAATTTAGTGGTTCATCACTTGCATATAACACCCAGTGCTCATCACAACACGTGCCCTCCTTAATGCCCATCACCCAGTCACCCCCTCCCCTCCAGCAACCCTCAGTTTGTTTCCTGGAGTTAAGAGCCTCTTAAGGTTTGCCTCCCTCTCCGATTTCTTCCCCTTCAGTTTTCCCTCCCTTCCCCTATGGTCCTCCGTGCTAGTCCTTATATTCCACAGGTGAGTGAAACCGTATGATAATTGTCTTTCTCTGATTGACTTATTTCACTTGGCATAATCCCCCCCAGTTCCATCCATGTTGATGTAAATGGTAGGTATTCATCTTTTCTGATGGCTGAATAATATTCCATTTTATATATAAACCACATCTTCTTTATCCATTCGTCTGTTGAAGGATATCTCGGCTTCTTCCACAGTTTGGCTGTTGTGGACATTGCTGCTATGAACATTCTCCCTCTCTGTTTTTGTCTTATTTTATTTTTCCTTCCTTTCCCTTATGTTCACCTGTTTTGTTTCTTAAATTTGATGTATGAGTGAAATCATATGGTATTTGCCTTTCTCTGACTGACTTATTTCGTTTAGCATAATACATTCTATTTCCATCCATGTCATTGCAAATGGTAAGATTTCATTCTTTTTGATGACTGAGTAATATTCCATTGTACATATGTACCACATCTTCTTTATCCATTCATCTGTTGATGGACATCTGGGCTCTTTCCATATTTTGTCTACTGTGGATAATGCTATAAACATTGGGGTGCATGTGCCCCTTTGAATCACTATGTTTGTATCCTTTGGATAAATACCGAGTAGTGCAATTGCTGGGTTCTAGGGGTAGCAACACTTCTCTGATTTTCAAGCAAATTATACAGATTTTCAACGAAATGGATGCTGATTGAATTGGAACATGAACTGAAATAATGCTAACAGCCTAGGGGTATGCTGCAGACCAGCAATTACCATGCATGGCAGACAAGGGGTCTTCTATTTATTCGTTCATTTATTTGTTTATCCTTTATGTATGTGTGCATTTATTTCTATTTTCCTATTTGATGACTCTTATCATCATAGGTGCTGAGTTTTCAGTGAGCCACTTATGTTAACACTCTAAGAATATCTCCCTAGAGGAAAAACTTTTCTTAAAATTGCTGGGCATTTTTCAATAATATTAAATTAGATGGGGTTTCCTCAACAGACTGGCACCAAATATGGATACACAGAACAGAAGTCTTTTTCCAGTGAGTCTTCTATCCTCACCTCTATGTTATGTATCATTTGTCCCCTCCTCTCTCCTAGGCAACCTGACTCAAAGTCGTCCAACTCGACACAAAACGCAAATCAACATAATGACATTTATTTGTTTATCCATCACACCAATTTTTTATCATCCCTTTGGCTTGTCTTTCAAATGACATTGGGAAGTAATCTTGAGCCCTTGTTGGTGGAAAATGTGTTTTTCTTTTTTTCTGTTCTTTAACATTTAATCTTGTTTTATGAATAGATAATACATCCACATGACTTGCATATCAGAGTAACATAAAAATCTCCATGTTGAGAGATCGCACTCCTGTTTCTTCCCTACGTTCCTGTTACCTGTTCCTTTATCCTTTAGAGGTAATCACTTTTTAAAAATATTTTATTTGTTTATTTGAGAGAGAGAGAGAGAGAGAGAACATGAGCGGAGGGGAGGGGCAGAGGGAGAGGGAGAAGCAGACTCCCTGCTGAGCAGGGAGCCCAACGTGGGGCTCAATCCCAGGACCCTGAGATCATGACCTGAGCGGAAGGCAGACGCTTAACCGACTGAGCCACCCAGGTGCCCCTAGAAGTAATCACTTTTATTAATTTCTTATATATCCTCTTATACAATGCAAGAAAATGCAAAAACATATTCTTATGTTCTTCTTTCTTACACAAAAGATGGCATATATGTGGGTCCCTACCTCAATTTTTTCAGTTAGGCATGCAATTTATAGTTAGTACCAGATCTGCACTGGGAGATCTTACTCATTCTTTTTTTTTTTTTTTTAACATTTGCATAGTATTCCTTGCATGGTTATCTCAGAGTTTATTTAGCCAGTTTCCTATTGATTGACGTGGGGTTGTCCCAGTATTTTTGCCGTTATAAACAGTACTGTAATGAAGGAGTGTATGTATTTTATTTTATGTCTGTGAAAGTGTATCCATAGACTAAATTCCAGAAGTGAAATTATTTGGCCAATGGATAAATACATTGAAATTTTGATAGATATTGTCAACTTGCTTTCCATTAGAGTTGTACCATTGTGTGTTCCCCTATCATTCCACCTCCTAGCTATGTGTTTAAGTGTCTGTGTCCCCACGGCACAGTAGGAAGTGAATATACTTAGAAACCTAACTTGGTATTTAAAGTGCTCGACACTCAAACTGTGTAACGTATCTATTGCTCTGACCATCTTCTCTAATGCTATAACTCCAAGTAGCATTGCCTGAACTTTCTGCTGAGTACAATTTAATTCTTTTCTTTTAAATTTTTTAAATTGTGAAATACAACACATCCACATAGAAAAGAGCATAAAACAAGAATCATAGCTTAATAAATTATTGTGAAATGAATACACATGAACCACAACCCAGGTGAAAAATAGAGCATTTATAGTATTTCAGAAAGCCTTTGATGTGTCGTCACTACCTCCCCACAAAGAAGTCACTATCTTGCTTTTTTTCCAGTATTCAGTCCTTCATATTCTTTATATTTGACTTCTTATATATTGCAACCTTAAACATTCTATCTTAGCTTTGCCTGGTTTTGATCTTGATATAGATAGAATAATATGGTCTGTAGTCTTTTTTTTATTGTGGTAAAATATATATAACATAAAATTTACCATACCAATCATTTTAAGTGTACAGTTCAGTTATATTAAATACATTCTTAATGTTATGCAACCATCACCACCATCCATCCCTGGAACTATTTTCATCTTGTAAAACTGAAACTCTATACCTGTTAAACAATAACTCCCCATTCTCTCCTCCTCCCAGCTCCTGGTAACCACCATTCAACATTCTGTCTTTATGATTTGACTACTCTGAGTGCTTGATGTAAGTGGATTCATATAGTATCTGTCTTTTTGTGATTGGCTTATTTCACTTAATATAATGTCCTAGGAGTTCATCCATATTGCAGCATATTGCAGCATTTCCATCCTTCTATAGGCTGAATAATATTCGGCACGGATAGACCACATTTTGTTTATCTGTTCATCTGTTGGTGGACATTTGGACTGTTTCCAATTCTTGGTGACGGTGACTAATGCTGCTATAAAGATTAGCATAAGAGAATCTGTTTGAGTCCTGCCTTTAATTCCTCTGTGTATATACCCAGAGGTGGAATTTGCTGGATCATACAGTTCATATAAATAGAATATATAGTCTGTACTCTTTTGTGTCTGACTTGTCCCAGCTCAATTTTGTTGGTGAGGTATATCCATGTTGATGCATGTAGCTGTAGTTCATTCAGTTTTGAGGTCTGTTCCATTGTATGAATATGCTATAATTTATCCGTTCTATTTTTGACGTTTCTGTGAGGTGTTTACTATTTGGGGCCACTACTACCAACGGTTCTACTATGAACATTTTGGCACACACCTCTGCTGCACACATTTCTACTTCCTATACACCTAGGATTGGAATTGCTGACTCATAGGGATGTTGTAAGAATAAGGATAAGGATAGCCTTAGTTAACTTGGGTTGTGTTACTGTGGAAATAATAAGAGAACCTATTAAGTTAAGCAGATACTGATTTTGGATTTTATTTTAAAACTCCTTTTTAAAGATAACTTCATTATTTTAGGTCTTTTATCAAACTTTTGTTCTATTCTTGGGTACAGGTAGACCCCACATTTGTAAGCAAGGTTTCCATGTATGGACTGCGATCCATAGGACACAGAAGGGTGACTGCCGATGTCTCCTCGACATCTAGAACAGGAGCTAGCAAACTAAAGCCCCACAATCTGTTTTTGTAAATAAAGTTTTATTGGCATACAGCCATACCCATTCATTTACATGCGGCTACTTGTGTGCTACAGCAGCAAAGTTGAGTGATTGTGGCAGATACTGTATGGCCCACAAAGCCCAAAACATTTACTCTCTGGCTACCAGTGCCTTGACAAATTACCACTAATAAGGTGGCTTAAAACAACACGAATTTATTATTTTACAGTTCTGTAGGTCAGAAGTCTGACAGGGTCTCACTTAGGCCGAAATCAAGGTGTTGGTAGGGTTGATATTCTCTTCTGACACCTCTAGGGGAAAATCTGTTTTGTGCCTCTTCCAGCTTTTAGAGGCTGCCTGCATTCCTTGGCTCTTGGCCCTTTCCTCCATCTTCAGAGCCAGCAATGTTACATGTCTGTGTGCCCTTCTTCCATAGCCACATCTCCCTCTGACCACTGCTGGGAAAACTTTTCTGATTTTAAGGACCCATGTGATTAGATTGGGCCTATTCAGATAGGCCAGGATACGCCGCTCCCTCCCCACAACAAAGATCCTTAACTTAATCACATCTTCAAAGTCTTTTCTACTATGTAGGGTAACATATTCATAGGTTCTGAGAATTAGGATGTGACATTTTTGTGGGCCATTATTCCGTCTAGCACACTAACCCTTTACAGAAAGTTTGCTGATTTCTGATCAAAAACAAAAGGTTGAGAAATTTCTAGTTAGAATCCAGTGTAAGCTGATAGAAATACAGCTTCCTAGTCGAGAATTTGTCATTTCTGCAGTCCCTAGCTTCTCTCCCATCTCTCCCAATCCACCTAACATCATCCCAGCAAATGAGACAAGTGACAGGGCTACATTATGGACACTTCAGTACTGTGGAGAAATTAAAATGTGACAATTCCTTGATGTCTTTCTCTTGCAAAATTCTCTCTGTCGTGTCTGACTTTCCCCATGGACTTAAATATGCTTCTCAGCATCAAATTCAATCATAATCTCTCCCAACAGGCCAGCAAATCCTTACTCATCTTTTAGTATTCTGATAGGCATTAGCATTTTCCAACTCAGTTGAAAATGACCTCACTGAGATCACATTATAAAGCCCTATTAAACACAATTGGCAATATGAAGCTATCAACAGCTACCTTTCCCACATTTACTGAACATATGAATAGTCTGTCAGCCTGTCTCTATCTTCCTAGCACATTTCCTTGGGAAACAAATATTTAGGAAGCAGTATTCGCCTGTTCTTTCACTCTCGCTTTTCATCAATTCTGTATGGTAATCATCTTATTTCTTCTAAATTCCAAGACTGTCTACCTACCATTGTGTTTGTTTCTAACTATAATCCCCTCATTATCAGATCTCACAACGATATTTTGTTCTGCTCCTTTAAGTCTTTAGCACTTCAAGCTAAGAATTCATTCAAAACTCACTTTAGATATTTTCTTGAAGATCTTGTTGCTTTAGTCATGTTTTCCAATCAGCATTAATGTATCAATTTTCTTGATTTTTTTCCCGTGGGGGGAAAAGTTATACTTGTAAAACATAAAGGAAAGTAAAATGATCCTAATATTTTAGCTGCCACCTGGTACTTACATATTCAGTGGGGATAGACAATAAATTTTATTTTTTTAAAGATTTTATTTTTTGAGTAATCTCTATAGCCAACGTGGGGCTTAAACTCACAACGCCGAGATCAAGTGTTGCATGCTCCTACCAACTGAGCCAGCCAGGCACTCCAGGCAATAAATTTTAGAGTAAGTTTTGGGAAGACTGAAACATTAGGATTTCATGTTTTGTGGATATTTTTTGAAATTTCTGAGTGAATCTTTCAAAATCTATAAAAAAATAAATTTAAAATTCTTTGTATTATTATTTGCAATTAAATGAATGTATCTTGAATTTAGTCTATTTAAATGTGCACAATATAAATATCTTTGAATAGAAATTCCATACTAGGTAGGATAAATCCTTGTTACCCTATAAGACATCCCAAGATTGTTGCTTCATCAAGAAATATTAACCCGCAGAGAAGTCACTAGTGTGTAGCCGAAGGGCTGGTCACTGGGACCTCTCCTGCACCTGACTTCAGACTGGGAGGTATCCCAGGTACCCAGGGGATGTAGGTGTAACCAACAGCTATCAGCTGGGAGGCTGTGCCTCCAGCCACAAGATGATGGTTGGGGATGGGCAGGGCCTGTCAGTAGTGAATTGCCTACCAAAAGCCCTGAGTAACAAGGGCTTTGCTGAAAATGTTCTTCATGTGGGGTGGGATTGGGCAGGGGGATTGCTGTGAAGTCTAGGAGAAGATCCCAGTCAAAGCAGGGAGGGTGGTAGAGCTGGGACTATGAAGCACCAGTCAGGAGCTGGTACAGAGGATACAGCTAAAGAAGACATTTGGTGGGGCGCCTGGGTAGCGCAGTCGTTAAGCGTCTGCCTTGGGCTCAGGGCGTGATCCCGGCGTTCTGGGATCGAGCCCCACACCAGGCTCCTCCGCTGGGAGCCTGCCTCTTCCTCTCCCACTCTCCGTGCTTGTGTTCCCTCTCTCGCTGGCTGTCTCTCTCTATCAAATAAATAAATAAAATCTTTAAAAAAAAAGACATTTGGTGATTAGTTGAATGAGTATCATCGAATGCCTGATAGAGATCAGAAATCCCAAGGTGACATCAAATCATGATTGCTGCCTAGAACAAAGGGTCAAGGGGCCTGATTATTTATATGAAGTCCCCTTTGGAAGTCCCTTTGCAGGGCAACCAGCCCTTCCTAAATCAGAGCCTTCAAGTGAAAGGATGTCCAGGGTGAATGACAGCATTTAGATTCCAGTGTGTTGGAACATTAAACTAAAATGTTTAATAGGAATGAATGTAAAATTCTGCTTTTAGGTCTAAAACAGTCATTTGCAGAAATAAAGAATGGAGAGACTTGTCTTAATAGTGGTTCTGTATAAAAATTCGGAGGAGTGTTTGTTGATCAGAAGTTCGAAATTAGTCATCAGGGATAAAAAGCTGCCCTCAAACTTAACCTTAGCATTTCCTCGACTGTCTTACAATCATTCCTTCAGAAAGGTTTTTGTGGTCAAATTAGTTTGGAAAATGCTGCATTTTCTCTTGGAGATTTGCAATGGTTTTTGGTTGGTTAAAGGCTCAGAAGAGTTCTGTGGTAAAAAGTGTTGATTATTGATTAGCTTTAGTTAATCCAGTGTATCAATCAGGATAGGATAGGTTATACTGTGAGAACAAACATCCCTCAAATGTCAGTGGCATAAAGTAACAAAAGTTTATTTCTTATTTATGCCATCAGGGTCAGTTGAGTCTGTTTCTTTTCATTATTGGACCCAGGCTGAAGAGGCGGTCACCATGTGGAACATTGCAAGTCCCTGTAGTAGACGGAAAAGAGTATATGGCAAAGCATGGCCACACATTACAAAGATGCAGTTTTAAACTGAAGGTGAAGAAGAATTTTCTGAAAATTTGAATAAAACCCCTCTCTTGACCATGGGCCACAAGACCCTACAAGATCTGGTCCCTCTTTGCCACTCTAACCAAATCTCATGCCATTCTTTCCTACCTCATTTGGTTCTAAGAGTGCCTAAAACATGCCAGACTTTTTCTGCCACAGGGCTTTTGCATTTTCTCTCCCCTTTGTCTGGAAGGCCCTTTCTTTACCTTTCGGGTAGTTAGTTCCCTCCCATCCTTCACTCATTGTCACTTCCACCTGGAGGCCTTCCCTGAGCAATCACTCTAAGTTAATAATCACTTGTCACTTATTTTCTCTCATGACACCCACATATTTTCATATTATCATTAATCATATGCTGTAATTACTTTGTTTATCAACTATCTGATTCCTTCACCTACACATAAGTTCCATGTGGGCAGAAAACTTGTCTATCACATTCACCACTAAATCTTGAGCCCCTTGTACATATTAGGTGCTCAATGCATGTTTACTGAGTGAATAATAAATTCTTTTATGGTTCTTTTTTTCAAGCACATACAAGGGTAAAGAGAATAGTATAACAAACTCTGATGTCCCTATCACCAAGCTTTAGCAATTTTCAACTCATGGCCTATCTTGCTTCATCTCTGTCCCTAGCCAGCCCCCCGCTGAATTATTTTGAAGCAGTCCAAGATGTCATATCACTTCATCTACAAATAATAAGTGCTTCAATATGTATCTCTTAGAGATGAGGATTCTTTTTTTTTTAAAAAAACAGCCACAATGCGATTATCACACCTTAAAATCTTACACCATGAATACTTAGAACTGTCTGTGAATCGCACAAACCACTTCAGAAAAAAGCAAGAGCCTTTTCGGTTGATGAATGTTTACTGAGCGCCTACTACTTGCCAGCCGTGGATTTCGAAGTGAATCATACAGACGAGGTTCTGGGAGCTAGCATTTTGGGGAAGCGGCTCCAGTCAGAAATGTGGATGGGACCTCCCTCCTGACAGAGCTCCCAGTCCTGGCTGTGCCCATGTCAGCCTGTGTGAACAGGGATGCAAAGATGCCACAGAATAGAGTTCTGCTTTATGGGGGCTTGCTCCATCTTAGAGCTGATGGATTATTTTAAGGCCGTTTTTGCCTTTGTTTGAACCAATTCCTTATTTATGTCTCAAAATATCAGGTGCGAAGCATTTTCTTTTGTTTTTCTCTGCAAGAAGTGACCTGGATTTTTCTCACTTCTCTGACTTACCTCTGATATTTACCAAACAGGCCACTAAGGGGTGGGTGGCCAAAACTGCTCCTAGCCTGTATGCTGGGAATTAGAAAAATTCACACGCCTTGCTGCAGCCAGAGCAGCCTCTGTCAGGGTGCACGGCAGAGCTGGATTTCAAACCCTTTTGGCCCCTTCAACCGCCCTTGTGGTAAACGACATCTGGGACAGTACGTATTAGCCCTGCAGGTGGCAATCTGATCAGGATGCTTTCCTGACTATTTTAATTCTGTGCAGTTTATGTCGCCTGCCCCCAAACACAAGTAATTCAGTGAAACCACTAAAATGCAAAGGTGAGAAATGGCATGTGATTTGTGACAGATATCTGCTATTCATTTGTCAGAATCCAACTGTGTGTGAGGAGCAGTTAGTGAGACGATAGTGTTATGAATATAAATCACGGTATTTTACAAAGTTCCCAATTCTACTGACAGCCAACTACGTGAATTATTTCATACAAGTACGGTATGCCTGTCTTATTCTGATGCATTTCTAAAAAATGATACATAGATAATAAATCCAGGGTTTATAAATTCACTTCCTGTCAAGAAGTGGATGTCATTATAATGTCTGTTGTCATGGAAATAGTTGGGATTTTTCAGACATATGAAGGCCCCTAAGTAGGTTGAAAATAGGTAGATGTGTTACACTTGTTCTGTCCCCTGAATTTTTTTCCCAAGTTTTTCCAATTGGAGGAAAAGTCCATTCCAAGTATGAAAAACCCTAAAACATGTTGGAATGGCACGCTTTCAATTTGAGAAGTTCCCCCACCTCCTTTTCAAATAAACAAAAAGGTAGTAGTTCTGTGTACCAAAGAACTTGCTGAAGTTCTGCACTTCTATTTACCTTGCTATAGAATTCTTGTGCCGGGAGGCTGGAGGAATGCTGTGTGTTCCCCTGCTCCATATAGAAGTGGTCAGTTCAGTTGGTATTGTGTCAAATGCAGCAGCCATAGGTGACTGTTGGGCACTTGGAATATGACTAGTCTGGACTGAGATACACTGTGAGAACAAAACACACACTGGATTTTGCAGACTGAGTATGAAAAAATAATAGAAAATATCTATCTCATTAGTAACTTCTAAGTATTGATTTCATGTTGAAATGATATTTTAGATATATTGCCTTAATAAGTTACATCATTAAGATTATTTTTTACCTATTCCTTTTTAACCTTCTTACAATGTAGTTAACTAGAAAATTCTAAGTTGTCTATGTGGCTCACATTATATTTTTTTGGACAATGTTGATTTAGATATAAGCAATGCCAGCGTGATGCCTAAATGTCTGGCCACCTGTGACAACCAGAAACTCATCATTGCTGTGAATGTTTTATCTGCTTGGCAGCCAGTTAACAGAGAAGAAGGTGGGGTGGAGATGGGATGGGGAGGGGCACGTGCATTATGAAACAGGTTTTGCAGTGGCATACTTTCTAGGTGGCTCGAGGCAAATTGCAATGAACCCCCCTTGACTGCTTCTAACCAAACCTCCACTTATGGTGGCATGATAGTCCCCATGTGTTCTGTTAGTCTCTATGGAAAAAATCACATTATCTGAGACATTCAACTATTTGAGAAAATTGTAAGACCATTTTGTCATTACATGATAACATCTGTAATATGAATGTGAATATTTTATGTGGAGATTTTGGACCCAAGTCAACTGAATTTGGAAAAGGTAGCAAACTTTTGGTAGAGTCCTGGTTGATATACTTTATTGCAAATCCGTTTTCCTTTCCACACTATCTGAAAGAGTCCAGGTTTCTTTTATTAGGGCTTATAAGGTGTAATCTCTTGTTAAAGGAAAAAAAAACCTGCTGCTGAAATTCCTGAGTGATACCCGTGTGTATTTGGATCCAATTACTGTGCCACATTTTCAGCAATTGCTGACTGCCTCCTGCATGTTGGGTACTTGATTTACATAAGCTCTATTTCTTACCGTGTTTTTGCAAAGTAAGTATTTTAATCCTATTTTAAAAATGAAAAAACTGAGGTTCAAATGCTTATGCAACTTGCTCGAGGCTTCAAAGCTACTCAATAGTGGATGGACTGGGGAGTTGAAAACAGATCTTTCTAGCTCCAAAGTCTGAGTTATTTCCTCCCGAACCCATTGCCTCCTTTTCAAACATGGAGCAAGATTGTTTGAGAGCCACAAAATTCTACCTGTAAACTGAAAATTTGGGTCTGCTGTAGGGGTTCATTCTGTTCTAGAGTTGGAGAGGCCTTCAGAGTGGGATGGATGATATTTGGTTCTTCTTAAAAGGATAATTGTCAGTTGAATAAAGAAAAGCTTGTTTGTGTATATTTCTAAGAGAATAGACCTGAAGTTCATCATCTAGAATGGTCATGAGAGGGAATGAGTTTTAAATACTTTGTGTTGGTAATACTAAAATACCAGTGGCCAGAACCTAACACTCTGTGGCCAGAAAGGAACTTAAGGTCACCCTGGTCAACGCTTGGAAATATTCTTATGCATAAGTGTAGAGAACCGATTTGAAATAATAGACAACTTCTACTGTGGGACTTAAGATAAGACCTGACTGAATTAACAGACATACTATGTTCTTGGATGGGAAAACTTAATATTCTAAAAATGTTCTACCCAAATTAATTGATAACTTTAACACAATCCCAATCAAAGTTTGCATTGGACATTACTGATAATTTAATTATTTTTAATTTTATGTGAAATATAAATGAGTATAAATAGCCATGATTATTTTGAAAAAGAAGACCAATAAGTAGAGGGTTGGCCTTTAGAGTAGATTCTTATCTTGGTCCCAGTGTTTTACCTTCCCTTTGTATCTACGTCTTTTGTTGTATGACTTTGTGGTTCTTCTAAAGGCCCCTTAATTTTGGGCTTAGCCATGGGACTTGCTTTGGCCAGTGGACTGTCAGCAGAAGTGGTGTGAATCAGTTCTGAGCCTTGGCCTTATGAGGCCTCACAGGTTTCCACTTTTTCTCTTGCCCCTCTCCCACTGAGCTGGGGAAAATGCACCTTGGCCAGCCAGATGGTTAAAGGGGGGTGCTGGACACATGGAACAGAGCCACCTCAGGCAACTCATAGACCTGCAGTGAGAAGCAGACCTCCCCAGCCCAAAGTAGGCCCACCTAGATAAGGTGAATCTCAGTCAGTCTGTAGATGCCTGAGTGATAACAAATTCTTGTCATCTTAAACCCTTGAGTTTTTGTGTGGTTTGTTATGTAGCAATGGCTGACTGATATGGCCCTATAACATATGAAAATCTTCGTAAAATTTTAGCCAGTATCAAGTGGAGACAACATTCAAATCTGGATCTGTTTTCCTCCAGAGGCCATGCCTTTCACTGAGAAAGTGAATTCAAGGTTCGTGTTAGAGACAATGGGCATGATACAATCATTGTGCGCTGTGCTTGGGCCATTCCTGATACTGCCTGACAGCGCTAGCCAGAGACCTGCTTTGTCATGTCACCTGTAACGTGAATGCCCTTGCTGAGAAAAGGCAATAGATGAAAAATCAGTCTACGTGCTCTAAACCTTCCAAGACCGTAAATGGTTTCTACCTTGTTAGAAAGTCAGTCCAAGGCTTATGAGACAAAATTAAACTAATTTTTTAAAATTAAACTTGTTTGTCATGAAACTCCCGCTCCCTTCTTTCCACAGTGGGCACAAAATGTGCCCCTAGACAGCTAACCTCTTTAGATGTCACCTTCTCCCCAAGAGGTTCTGAAGTTATTTTGGGAGCTGTGGATTTGCTAGGGTGGGATAAGGTGCAATATCTCGAAAAGTAATTCATGAGTTATAAAAGCAAAGCTTTCCCGTTTCAGGAGGCAAAATGGCTTCTGTGTTACTGTTCTACACAGACTGCGAGAATCTTTCAGGAAGCCCCCATTGTCAACTTCTCAACAACTGGTAATGACTCTTGGCTCCCACACTCCGCATTTCTGTGGCTACACAGCAGTATTTCAACTTCTTTCAGTATCTCATAAAAATCACAGCTAATAAACTCCAATCGGCACCTGAAGGAAGGGGTGTTTGCCTCTGACTGTTATAGACTGGCCTCCGCAGCACTTGAAAGGCCAGGCAGCTGCCTGTGTCTCCCTTGCCCCAGTTTCCATCCCTAGGTGAAGATTAACCATGTGTGCTTTGGGAAAATCTGTTCTGAGTTTGCCTTAGAGTGTTTCGTATCTCTTTAAATCAGCTGTTCAATTTGACAGCCCACTAACACAGGCTCCTGTTTTTAGTTGGAAGGGAGCACATTCTTGGTTTCCATTTGATCCTTTCATTTCCTTGTGCCCTCTCTTACCCATCTCAGGCTTCTGATTTCTTCCTTCCAGAAGATGGAGCATGTATGTCCATGAGAGAAACCTGATAATTTTAAAGTTTGATGACAAATCAAAATTAAATTTGAGATTTATTGGGTGCCTGACTCCTGAGACTTGAAAATAGTTTGTTCTTAGCTAAGGCTGGATGTCAGGCACACAGTGACAGGGTAAGTCACCTACATTTTTGTGGAATTTCAATTGAAAAAAATTTTCCTATGTGTTTAGAGCCTTCGCCTCTGAACCTTTCATTATGACCATAACCTTATGTCAAGATCTCAAAGTTTGGGTTCTTAAAAAACATTTTGTAAAAATGCGTAGTCGATTTTTTTAAAAACAGGCTATTTAAAAATATCAATTTCTTCTTTCACCATACCTTGGAAATGTGGAGAGTGTTGCTGAATCCTGGCAAAATGGGAGAGCAATATTTATTGACCAGAGTAAAATTAGACTGAAATGTTGTGTGATACAGAGTTGACCCTTTAACAACACAGGGGTAAGGGTGTGCGGTGTTGAACATCCACATACAACTTTTGAATACCCAAAAACTTAAGTACTGATAACCTATTGTTGACCAGAAACTTTGCCAATAACATAAACAGTTGACAAACACATATTTTGTATGTAATATGTATTATAGACTGTGTTCTCACAGGGAAGTCAGCTAGAGAAAAGAAAATGTTATTAAGAAAATCATAAGGAAGAGAAAATGCATTTACAGTAGTGGCCCGTATTTATCCAAAAAAATCCACGTGTAAGTTGACTTATGCAATTGAACCCTGTGTTGTTCAAGGGTCACCTGTGTATCACAGGCTGGGGGTATTACTTAACAATTTAGGGGAAAACTGCTAAGTTTTAACCAGATTTCTCATTGCTCTCAAGAGAAAGCATGTTTTTCATGCTTGTGTCCATATGCTTTCAATGAGGTAAGAACAAAATAAAAAACTACATAGACCTCATGAGGATATGTCCAGTTATGCCTACTTGCTATTTTTAAAAGGCAAGAAAACCCCCCTCTAATTCCTCCAATGAGATTTTGACAGCAAGCCTATAGAGATCTACCTAGTGCAGACTTACTGAATTCATCAGTTCTAGGAGATACTTTCTTCACATTTTAGCATCTCTGAAATCCAGATAAATCTAGTCAATGGTGCCCGTCATTGTTGTCAGCCAAGTAGCGGGCACTGTCTGCCTGCACACAAAGTTGGACTGAAAGCCTTCTATGCTTCCACCAAGTAAAAATCTAGAAAGCACACAAGCATCTAAACATGTAGAATGAGCATCAGGAGTGTGGAAGAAAACCCCAGAGATTTGGAGCACGCTTTTATGCTGGGCTGTGTCAACAATTCTTGTCATGACACAGAGGACGATGCTCTGTGGAATTGAAAATTGATTCAGAGGCCTCAGGCTCTGACCTTTTACTGTATGTTCTAGAATAGTACATTAAAAAACATCCGCATTAATTAAGTCAAAATGGGCCATTCAATAAACATAAAATACAAACTGTAAGTGCTCAGGAAGTATTGTGTCATAGTATAGTTGAGAGTGTTTTTATTTCTCAATGGTACATGACACAGTGTATCTTACAATCACTGGCATCTTAGATGTGCTGAAATGCAGTGCTCCAATGGGCCACCTTCTTCCTTATTCCTCCGATCAGTAGTGCCCAGCTAGGGAAATTTGGCACTTACAGATGTGAGTTTGATGCTTACTCCAGCCCATGGTTACTCTTGGCATGTTCATTCTGTGGCTCAGTGGCCAACAGGCAGTAGGACTTGTCTCTGGCGGGTTTGTCATGGCACTGTGGGTAGCTGACTCATTAACTGTGGGGTACAGACCCCACCAGCTCTGCACACATTTTTTTGCCACTTTGTCAGGTATTTCCCTCTCTCTGGTCAAGCTTTTTTACTTGGAATATGCCGTTCAGGCCACAGGAATCTTCTGGGAGGAGAGAAAGTTTAGAGTCTCCTGCCAGTGATTAGACGTTTCACGCCTCAGTTGTCTAGAACAGATCTCCAAACCTTAGAGTGTGTGAAAATGTTCCAAGCGGCAAAAAGCTGTCATAGGATTCTAGAAGAGGAGGACAGATCTTCAAACCTTCTCTCAGATAGTTAGGTACAAAATAAATCAGGAGCTCGGGAGCAATAATATATACGAGTTAGCAAAAAGCAGGAGCCTAAGCTATGGGAAGGAGAAAAGAAAGAAGCACCCAAGTCAATACATCTTTATGTAGAGCTATGTAGAAATCTGATACCCAGAGACTTGGTGGACAAGTCTTTTCATTTCTCTAAGGCTCAGTGTACTTGTCTGTAAAATGGGATACACCTATGTCATGAGGTGACTGGAGGCATTAAAATGTTTTCAAAATGCTTATGTACAATCAAATCTTATACATGCTAAGAACACCGTATGATTCAGTCGTTTCTAAATGTGCATGCCCCAATAGATGTAAACAATGACCCTAAGTCATGAAGTAAGAGTGAAATATGTTCTTAATAGTCTGTTTGAGAACGTGTGTGTGTGGAGGGGAGAGGGGTGCAGGCCATATTTTAGAAAGACTTCCCTCAAAAATGCTTTTATAAGCTGGAATTTATTGGCATACTTCACTTACCTGGATAATTCGTATATATGGAAAACGTCATCTTCAACAATGCTGGATAAATGGCATATGGTGGTAAAAACAAATTCTAAGATCACCAGGTCAGGCTTTGAGAGAATTTAGTGCTATGACTCTGTTAAAAACCATTTTAAGTCAGGTAGCCAAAAAGGACTTTGAAACTGGGTCTTTTGTTTTCTTGATACGCATATAAACACAAGAAACCAGGACGGTTTTAGTTACCAATTCTAGCAAATACTTAAAATGAAAATGTGAGAAGCGGAGTTCCATAATGGTACCCCACCTAAGGTGCCTTGCTGAATCCAAAAAACACTGATCACTGCTTGCCATTATTGGCATGTAGGAAACTTGGGTGTAATTGTGTGCTCCCAAAAGTGCTAAGAAAGAGTGGGTAGATAGAACATGAAAAAATACTAAATAATTAGAGTAAAAGCCCTAGGGGCACTTGAGTGGCTCAGTTAGTTAAGTGTCTGCCTTCGGCTCAGGTCATAATCCCAGGTCCTGGGATCGCCCGTGTTGGGCTCCCTGCTCAGCGGGGAGTCTTTCTCCCTCTCCCTCTGCCTCTCCCCCTGCTTATGCTCTCCCTCTCTCTCTAATAAATAAACTAATTAATTAGTTTTTAAAAAGAGTAAAAGCCCTATATGGTTCAGCTTCTAGCATATTTCTGTGCTCCTCTCATCTGTGTTATTAATTAAAATCACCTAAGCTGGTGTTAGTGCAGGTCATCCTGCCCTGCCATCATTCTCCATTGTGAGCTCTGCAAATAGTCTTGTTCCATAGGGAGACCACCCTGTACATGAAGTTCCTTAATGCTGAATATATTTCTGATTTTGAAACTTAAGCAGGTCTATAATCTTTTAAAACAAACTGCTCTGTTTCAGACAGTATTTCCTATTTAAAGGCATATAATTAGACTTTTGATGAGTAAAGACTAAGTTTTGCAATTTTCCGTGGGAGGCTTTCTAGGGCTTTACCCTAAGACAGCTTCAGGGAAGGAATTGGTTCTAGACCTGTGGCACTAGCCACCGTAGCTTATTGAGCACTTGAAATGTGGCCAGTATAAATTGAGATATGCTGTAACTGTTAAATACACACTCAGACTTTGAAGACTTCATAAAAAAAGTAAAAGTTCTCATTAATATCTTCATATTAATTACATGTTGAAATTGAAATATTTTAGGTTGAATAAAGTATATTGTTTTTTCTTCATTTGCTTTTAAGTAATCTCTATGCCCAACGTGGGGCTCAAACTCGTGATCCCAAGATCAAGAGTTGCATGCTCCACTGACTGAGCCAGCCAGGCACCCCGAATAAAGTGTAGTGTTTGGTTTTTTTTTTCTTCAGTATTTATTTATTTATTTTTAGGGAGAGAGGGGCAGAGGGAGAGAGAGTCTTAAGCAGACTCCGCGCTGAATGTGGAGCCTCACATGGGGCTCGATCTCACTACCCTGAGATCACTACCTGAGCCGAAACCAAGATTGGACACTTAACTGACTGCACCACCCAGGCGCCCCTGAAGTGTATTGTTATAATTAATTTCACTTAGTTACTCCCCGCTTTTTAAAAACGAAGCACTAGGAGATCTACAATTACATTTGTGGCTTGCATAATATTTCTATCAGACAGGTGGATCTAGGCCTTGGCTCCCCCGGTCTGGTTCCTGTTTCAAGTCCTTTTAGGACTAAGAAACTGTGAGTGAGAAATGGGAGACACTGGTCCTAATCCAGGTTCTTCCCCTAACCGATGCCTAATCTGCATTAATGGTTTGGGGCAACATGACATACCCACCATACCTCACAGGTTGGCTGTGAAGATGAAATCATGTATGAGAAAGAAGCACTTGGCAAACTTCTTAGGGCTGTTGGTGTCATCTAAAGTACTCTCAACACCAAATAGTCGTCAGAAGTTTTTCAGAGGCTACTTGTCCTTCTCCCCCCTATTCCGGCCCTCAGGGGACAGCATATTACATTACATATTACATGGCAACATCACGCTACACCTGCAGCTTGTGTTTACTGGTTGCTTTTATATGGTAGGCTTTGTGCCAGGGACTCGAGGAACATGAGTTCATTTAATCCACACAACCACCCTGTAAGACTGACACTATTATTAATGAACATCAGAGCAGTGTGGTGTTTAAGATAAGAGGTTCTGGAGTCAGACTAGATGCATAACTGAGAGCTACCACTTAATAGTTGTGTGATGTTGGGCAGGGAACTTAATCTCTTTAAGCCACAGGTTCCTCATCAGCACAACGGCAAAGAATGAGTGCATTAGTTAAAGGTAATGCTGGCTATTGTAACAAGCAAAGTCAAATGGGCATTACAGCTCACATAGTAGAATACTTGCACATGCAAAGCAAAAATTGGGTATTCCAAGCAGGGTTTCCAGAATGCAAGCCTCCTTATGTCTCCTTAGAATGCCTTTCGAAGTCACTGAGCTTGTCTGTGTCAAGCTGGAAGAGGAAAGAGCACAGAAGATGATGTACGAAAGGAACCTGAGGCTTAGAGAGACCAAGTGATTTGCCCTACGTCGTGCAGCTGGGCTGTGTGGCTCTGAGGCTCCCACTCAGCTCTGTCTGGTTCTGGAGCCCATGTTGTCTGCACAGATTACACGCTTGGTGTTAGGGACCTCAGTTCGCTGTGCACGGTACTGAACTACTTCCAGAAATGATACACAGTTGGCCACTTGCCACGGACCCTGCATGTGAAAAGATGGAGAAAGATCTGACCAGCAGCTACACTGGCTTCACCTTACAGGGTCAAGTGGAGAATGTGCCCCGCACAAGGGAGTAGATATTGGACACCTTTGCTGGTCCTCCCAGGCATCACCACTACCACTGCCACCATCACTACAATCTCCTTTCCTTGCTGCCTGCCTTCACTTCCTTTTGGAACTTTACAAACCCTTCATGAGCTTTAAAAAACAGCTCCTAAGACAGATAAACAAAAAATGTTTGCAAACAAATGGTGGAAATGAGCAGGGAATCAAGGGCCCTGGTTCTAATTCTTGCTCTTCATAGTTCTAATTCTTCACTCTTCCATGTATCCATGTGTCTTTGTAATTCTTCACTAGAAGCAGAGCATATATCCCTTCCCGTCAGTGTTGGACTTGGCCTCATGACTGGCTTTGGGTAGTGAGCCCTTCGCAAATATATTGCAAGCAGAGGCTTGAAGTTTGCTTACATCGTTAGGCTTGTTCTCCTGTGTGTCTTACATTGTCCATTAGAAGAACAAAGTCTGGCTAGCCTGCTGGTCTAAGGGATGAGAGACACACGGAGAAGACCTGAATTCATCCTGCAGTTTGGGACCTAGTGGAGCCTGAATCAGTCAATCCCTAGCCAGAGAAGAGTGAGTTTTAAGGCACTGAGGTTTGCGGTAGTTTGTTGCACACATTATTTTGGTAATAGCTGACTGATGTGTCAACCATGAGTGCCTTCAGCAAATCACTCCTCTCTGGAACTCACTTTATTTCTCTGTGCAGTGAAGGCATTGAACAAAGTACACTCAAGCCCCTTTAGCTGTTCTGAAGACAGAGGCAAGCTATAGTACCATATTTTATTCCCAAGGCTTTGAGTTCCTAGGGAAGGAATCCATACACAGGAGCAGAAGAGGGGCTCTTAAGTGAATATCTTTTAAATATGATAATTAAGCAACTATCTCATGATCATTCTGAGCTATAGGGTATTGATTCATTTTCACATTTTAATGAATCAAAGCAGATTTCATTAACTTTCAAACACCAAAACCTTTCTTTACTAGCCTCTTCCCCATGGCTAGCAGGGGCTGGTCCTGTGGCCCTCCTGGCAGCTCCGAAGATGCGGCCCAGAGGCTGCTGATGTGGCAGCGGGTGACTTCCATTCAGTCTCCAGCTTTGCAGAGCTAGAAGTGTAACGTCAGAGGTAGTAGAGACATCCAAACAGTTGTGAAAGGAGGTTATGTCTATCCACCCCCTTTCCAAATGTGCTTACTATTGAAGTCCAAGGAGATATACAGCTGTGGAATGTACACATGTGCCTAATACACATGCTCACTGGTTCCTCAGACCTGGCAGTGATTGTGGCAGCACATTTACTGTATGCGCCACAGGTCATAGGTTACTTTCAAATACCCTTTGCAGGTGTCTGAGAATTCCTATGAAAATACACATTGTGGAACAACATACTCTGAAGAAAGTTAGTTTATTACTTGCTCCACTTGGGGCCCACATGAAAACAAGATAAATATTCTCTCTGGGGTCTCCAGGTCCTCATGTTTCCTGATAAGGTTTCTGGCACCAACTGCCAAGGGCCAGATGGGCTGAGCTCTGTTCTGACTGGAGTGGATGCACCTGACATTCTGTGCCCAGCAGATTTCTTCTGACACTTACTTATGCAGCAAGATAAACTCTAGTCATCCTCCCAGTTGATTAAGAAGAATTGTTTCTTTTTCACACATGCGTAAATGATTTTACTCATATGTGGAATCTAGAAAACGAAACAAAACCAAACCCAGACTTACAGAGAATAGATTGGTGGTTGCCAGAAGTGAGGGTGGTGGCAGTGGGCGTAAAGTGGGAGAAGGGGCGTAAAGAAGTACAGACTTCCAGCTATAAAATAAAGAAGTGATGGGGCTATAACCTTACCGCATGGGAAATATAGTCAATAGTATTGTATTAACTTTGTACGGTGACACATGGTAACTAGACTTACCATGGTAACCACTTCACAATGAATACGAATGTCAGGTCACTGTGTTGTACACCTGAAACCAATATAATACTGTGTGTCAATTATACCTCAATAAATAAAAATAATAATTACACTAGTAAAAAAAAAGAATGGTTTCTTCTTGCACACATGCATAGAAGTACAAAGGGAGACATGGTAACCTTATTTTCACAAGCAAGAGATTAAATATGACTGGAATGTCCATCAATTGAAGAGTAGTTAAGTAAAGTAGCCACTGAGGTGTTCTAGGAGAGCGCTTAATATCAACATATCTGAAGTGAAGGACTTGAGTTCAAATCCAGTAGTGCTGGTTACTCACTTGCGGTAGTGAGCAAGTCATGTAATTTCTCTGTAATTGAGTTCTTTATCTGTAAAATGGGGATGGTATACCTCTATAAAAAATGTTTGGGGGGGGCGCCTGGGTGGCCTAGTCGGTGGAGCATGTGACTCCTCTTTGGGTTTTTTTTTTTTTTTTTTTTTGAGTTTGTGACTCTTGATCTCTGGGTTGTGGGTTTGAGCCCCATGTTGGGTGTAGAGATTACTTGAAAATAAAATCTTTTAAAAAAATTTAGGGTTAGTGGAAATTAAATGAGCCAACATACAGAAGGCACTTAGAACCATCCTTGTCAGATATAAGGATATGAATTCATATCCTTAACATATATTCATATCATCATAAGCATATGAATATATGTTAGCTATACAGTTTATATATTTTTCTATATTTATATAACTATATATTTACATAAATCTACTTTATATGTTTAGATTTATATACTCTACTGAAATGGAATAATTATCCCAAAACTTAGTGACTTAAAACAACCACCATTCATTATTTCTCATGATTCTGAGGGTTGACTGGGTTCAGCTAGGCTATTCTTCTGCTTGGTGTAGTAGCAGCTGGGGCTGCAGTCATCTGAGGGCTCAGCTGGGACTGGAACATCCAAAATGACTTGCTTGCATAGTTACTATTGCTACTGGTTGGGATTATTGTCCAGAGCACCTCAGATACCCTTTTTATACGATGTGGGGTTCTTATAACATGGCATCTGGGTTCCAAAAGGGAGTGTTCCAAATGTGTGAAGGTAAAAGCTGCAAAGCTCCTAAGATCCAGCCTTGAAAGTTACAGTCACTTCTGCCACATTTTATTGGTCGCAGCAAGTCACATGCAGGCCCAGATTCAAAGGGAGAGGGGAAAAACCTCCAACTCTCAATGGGAAGAATGGCAAAGAATTTGCAAGCATCTTTAATCCATCACATATTATTAAGTAGAGAGAGGAAATGTGCAGGGAGTGTGGATATGTTCCTATTTATGTAAAGGGAGCTTTTATATGTATATATGTACATGTATATGTATAAAATAACATACCTAAAGCAACATATGTCTCCGACATATACCTGTGTGTATATGAATGTGCATGTGTGTTACAACATGGGATAAATCCCTTTAGACTAAGAAACTGGTTCCAGAGGGACTAAGAGACTAAGCTGGAAAGTTGACTTAATTTTCACTGTATGTAAATTGCATTGTTTGAATTATTTTCACTATGTCCATACTATTTATTCAAAACGAATAAATAAAAATGTAAGGAATTAGCAGTAATATCCTTAGTTTCAGCAGTTCCTAGTACAAGGAGAAATTGTTCCCGGAAAGAGCAACTCCATAAAGCAAACCTTTCATTCCCCTGCCAGTTATTAATACTGAATAGCTGTGGATAACCTTGAATTGTCTTCACTGACCAGAGAAGTCTCCACCAAGACACACACACACACACACACACACACACACACACACACACACACACACACTGGTATGGTTTTTTCAACCACCAAAATAGTTCATGTGTCTGTCATTCTCACTAAGAATCGGGTTACTGGATATTTGAAAAACATTTTTCCATTCCAATTAAAAATCATCGTTTATCTGTGACTAACATAACATCTCATTTACGTTTGAAATTGAAGAGCAGAATGACCCCTCCAGATCGGGGATCTGGAAACAGTATCATATTTTGATAGAATCATAGCTGTGGATTTCGGCATCATTGTTTAGTAGCTGCGGTTTTGTGCGGTTTCTCTGCAGTATTGGATAGTTGCAGGGAGGTTTCGATTCTTCTTTTACAAAGAAGGAGCAAAAACAGAAAGAAAAGGCACCAATTCCCACCATTCTCGTACCCAGCATTCAGGAAAGCCACAGGAAAGCCAAAAAGCCATTCCGGGGTGGGGGAGGGGTACGGTCTGTCTGCTCTTTGTGTGAGACTCTCTCGTCCTAAGAGCAGGCTAGTGATACCACTGAGGTCAGAAAGAGATGATTCCAAGCTCTAGAACTTAGATGTGTCTGGTTATTGCAGTGTTTAGACTTTCATTCTGGGCACATGCTTGTCCATAACAGAAACTATTGCATGTCATTTTTTAAAGTTTCATTCTAAACTTTACGGATTTGGCTGCAAGTGTCCCAGATTTGTCACTTTCATTCTTAATTTTTAAAAATATCCATTCACACCTCCATTTGTGACCCCATTTAGCATGATCTTTTGAATAAAGGCCAGCCAGACTGAGCACTAGTGAATTTCAAGCATGAATAAATCAAGCAGGGGTCGAAGTGCTATTCATAGAAGATTTTAGAGGTCAGGTTCACTTCCTCACTCCCCCTTGACTCTAAAAGGGAACTTAGGGGGACGTTATAAATAATCAGATTCTCTGTGCCCGTCAGCATCATTATTCTGGCCTCACGGATTATATGACACAGTTGTGCTTATGTATTCATAACATTTTGAAGTTGAAAGGGGCCTTAGAGATTATAATGAAGAATCACAAGTTCAGAGAGGTCAAATGACATCATTTAGCAAAAAGTTCCAGTTAGTAAGAAGTCTCAGATTTTGTAACTTCTAATCCATTGCTCCTTTGTTTATGTCACAAAATTATAGCTATTATTGTAAGGTTCCATGTCACCTTTGCCATCAGCATGTTCCTGGTGTAATGAAACACCCTGGGGAATTGTGCTATTGGGCATTGGACAGGGCTGGGGTGCTTGTGGGGAGGGGATAGCTCTTGATTCAAGTATCAATAAAAACCATGCTGCTTATGTCCTTAGTATTTGTTTGTGCTTCTGGCTAAGATTTTGTTGGAACAAAGGGTTCCACAACAAAGACTTTTGGAAACCACGTCAGTAGTTCAATCCAAATTTGATGCAGCATATAGGTTTAAGAGAACATGTATAAAGTGTGCATACTAAGCTGATTAACATGCCAAAAGAAGTCAGGTTTGTGACTGGGTGAATTTGTGAATGGAGTCAGGATTCTGAGTTAAGTGAGCAAGTCCTTTCTCATTGCTCTAAGTTCTTTCATTTTTTTTTATTTTTTTTTTATTTTTTTTTATAATGATTTTTTATTATATTATGTTAGTCACCATACAGTACATCCCCGGTTTCCGATGTAAGGCTCGATGATTCATTATTTGTGTATAACACCCAGTGCACCATGCAATACGTGCCCTCCTTACTACCCATCACCGGCCTATCCCATTCCCCCATCCCCCTCCCCTCTGTAGCCCTCAGTTTGTTTCTCATAGTCCATAGTCATTGCTCTAAGTTCTGATGTTCTCTTTCCTTTCCATCTAGCTCATTGGTTCCAAACTGCAGGTGATTTTGCCCCCTAGGGGACATTTGGCAATGCCTGGGAACATTTTGGTTGTGACAGCTAGGGAGTTGTAGAGTTCTAGCGTCTTGTAGGTGGAGGCCCGGGCTGTTGCTAAGCATCCCACAGTGTGCAGGACAGTCCCCACGACAAAGAAGGATCCAGCCCCAAATGTTACAAGTACCAAGGTTGAGAAACCCTGATCTGGTTAAACCCTACTTATCACTCAGAACCAGCTCAAAGCCCACTGCTTCTCTCTCTGATGTTTTCCTGAACTCCACCAGCTCTCCTTGCTGTGAGATTTTATGGTTTCTACTCCCCCAGTTTAGCAATTAATTGAATAATTGTCTTACTTGCTCACAATTTTTCAAGCCAACACTAGTCTTAACCATTCAACTAGATTATAAGTGACTCATAAGAAGAGAAGGTCTTTAATAAATATACTTGTTCTGGGCACCTTATAATTACCTAACCTTGGCTAAACACATAGGAAATGCTTTTCTGGGGAAGATGTGAAAGGGAGAAGTTTATAAGAATGTCTCTGAGATGTCCAGAGGAGCTGCTTAAACAAAAAAATCAGGAATCATAGTAAATAAAGTTGGTGGATTTTTTTTCTGCTGGTATGAGGGTGATGAGAAAGATGGTGGTAAAAGGCAGGAAGACATGGGGGAAAGGGTGGAAGCAAAATGGAGGGGGATTTGGAAGAAAGACCACAGAGGAGTTACTGCTAGAATAGGTAAAGGGAACCTCTGAAAATTTCAGTCATCCTTCATCCACTCAACAAATACTTGTGGAGTATCTTCTAGGTATGGGTACTGTTCTGGGTATGGTGCAGTAGCAGCAAACCAAACCGGGGCTCTGGGGGCGACATTCTGGTAGAGAGAAGGATAGATCATCAAGAAACTAATGATACCAGATAGTGTATTATCTATGCATGCTGTACATAAACACACACAGAGCTCGTACACTGTAAACCCACATATGGAATGTACTACCGGCTAGTGAGAAGCAGTGCTGTGCTAGGAAGGGGTTAATAGCTGGCTTTGGGGGTGGGGAGAGCCCAGATACATAGCGTTTGCCACTTTCCATGGTATAAATGACCACAGATGATTTGAAGCTACATGCACAAGGTCACTGAACATGGAGCTGGGAAGAGATATGTGCAGTGCTGTGGAGAACATGCAAAGCAGGGTTAGGAGACTGAGGATGGCGGGGATGCTAGTTTTGAGGGTTCAGTCAGAGGAGGTGTCTCTGAGGTTGTGACATTTGCATGGTGAGGTTTCTGTAGAAGGATGTGGCTTTATCAGTACGCTTCGTGACTTCGTGATCCCTCACCCAGCTCCCCTTCTCGTAGAGCTCTATAGGGAGAGCTGCGTGAAGTTGAGATTCTGCCAGCTCTTCTTTCTCTCCCTGAGAAAAGCAGCTAATGAGGCGCCTCAGAGGAAAAAGTTGGAAAGAGATAACAAACAAGCCCCCTTTCTCATATCACAGCCCTGGAACCTACGTGTGCTTGGAAATCCCTGCAAGAGTAAAAAACTATCGCCATATCTCTGGGGGCAGCAGAGTCCTACCTGGAGCTGACGGAAAATCTTGTGTCTCTCCCAGAAATGGATTGTCGATTATTCTAGGAGTCACTCCACAACACGAGCGTGGGATACTTGGCAAGACTCTCCTACTTCAGGTCATAACATTCTCCACATGCTTTCTGGGCTGTTGTTTTTTAAAAAAATGCATGCAAATAGGATTTTCCATTTTCAAAGGAATGCCCATAGAACTCCACAATTACAAACTAGTGTTGGCCTGAAAGAGCAGTAATTTGGTTGGGAAGTGGGTTTCAGTTTGTAACTTCCAAGGGTTGATGATAAATTTCCAGGAGTGAAAAAGCTGGAAACATTAGGGAAATGTTTTCAAACTCCCTTCAACCAAGGCACTGATTTAAATGAAAAAAAAAAAAATCCCCCTGAATGCCAAAAAAGCATGCTTCAGATGTCCCCATCAACTGTGAGACAGTTGCTTTCCCATGAAGACCCACCATATGGACAGTATGAGAAATCTCAAATTAAAATAAATTGTTATTCAGAGAGAGCCTTTCATTTGAGCCAAGACTCCCCACTTTACATTTTGCAGTCTTTGCCACACAATTATGAGGTCCAGTTGGTTTGTTTAAAAAATTGTAGTATTTAACCCCCCAAGTACAACAATCTAAGTTTTAATCATTCCTCTACACGACAGTGGCCCTGTGGGCAACGTGAGAGAAAACAGGAGCCCTGGACCCCAGCTTCTGGCCTGGTTCCCTTTCCCCTCTGGCTCTGGGCCTCAGATGCACGGCTGGGCTGCTAAGCCCTACAGGATCGAGCCCTCCCTTAAAATGCTGAGCTGGCTTAGTCAGGGCCTGTGGGGGACAAAAGGAGAGATTGGCCTCGTGGAGCCCTTGGTTCTGATTGTGCAGTCAGTGTGACCTGCAGGGGTGTGGCTTCAGCCATTGGGGAATTTTACCAGAAAGACACATTGGTCTTGTTTCGGCTAAATTTGGCCTCAGGAAAGTGGACATTATATTTTCCCCTCTCATGCTGCTCATGCTTTTATAGGTCAGGCTTGCTCTCTGGGATTCTTCTGTCACCTCTGCACCTTTGATGGTTCGGGGGTCATTGGAAATGGAGGCAGGAGGCAAGTAAGCCAAGGAAAAGGTTAAAGCTAGTTGTATTCGTTGGCTTGGGCTGCAGTCACGAAGTACCACACACTGGGTGGCTTGGGGGGGGGGTCTTTCCTTGCCTCTTTCTGGTTCTGGTAGCCCCATGTGTTTCCCGGCTTGTGGCAACATAACTCCAACTTCTGCCTCCATCTTCATATGGCTGCCTTCCCTCTGCCTATGCCCACATTTTCCTCTTCTTGTACGGACCCCAGTCATATTGGATTTGAGTCCACCCTGCTGCAGTATGGCCTCCTCTTACCTTCGCCAATTATATCTGCAATGAATCTCCCAGTCAGGTCACTTTCTGAGGTATTGAGGGTTAGGGCTTCCACATGTCTTTCAGAGGGACACCGTTCAACCCGTAACACCACTGAAGAAAAGATTTTTTCCAATGAACACACTCCACTCTTTTTTTTTTTTTAAGAGAGGGAGAGAGAGGAGGGGAGGGGCAGAGGGAGGGAGAAGGAGAATCTTAAGCAGGCTGTATGCCCAGTGCAGAGCCCAACATGGGCCTTCATCTCACGACCCTGAGCTCATGACCTGAGCCGAAATCAAGAGTTGGACGCTTAACCACCTGAGCCACTCAGGCGCTCTGAACACGCTCTGCTCTTAATACACGCTCACAGCCTCGGTGCCGATGGTGGTCAGGAAACAGGTAAGCCAGAGGAAGCAGTTGGCCGGTTCAGGCCCAGACTGCAGTTCACAAGCTGCACCTTTGTTGAAATTCTTGCCCTAGCCACAAATGCAACGGAGCTTCGGACAGCCTTCTAGTTCGGGAATCTTAACTCCCCGACTCGCGGAGTTTTAATGTTTTTGTAACTGTGTCGCTTGGGATTGAATGCAGTTTCTGTGTGGCATGGATGTTTGATCAGCAGTAGGTTTAGCAGAGGGCTTTGAAAGCCCCCTCTTTGTATCCACCTCTGTCCTTCTCCGCCCAATTCCTCTGGCCCGAAAGGCAGAAGAGTTCTAGTCACATTGCTGCCATTTCTCTCCTGGTCATCTTCTCTCATCCGTCCTCTCCTGGCTGGCTGCAGCAACCCCATGCGTATTCCGAGCTGCTCTCCTGTCTGCAGAGCTCACCCACCCTGGGGAGATGAGAGGGCAGGAGCTCCCCAGGGCAACCAGGGTGCCGAAGAAGACTTCTTGGTCAGGGTCCTCTCTCTATCTCAGCAGCCCTGCCAGTGCGACTCCGTTACTTACTCTGATCCCAAACCCACTTTTTACCCCAAGGCCCTTCAACTGCCTGTCCCATTTGTAGCTAAACAAGCTGACAGGATGACGCATAGAGGAAGAGAGGGATGCGCCTTTTCCCTCCATGCTTAGAGGCGAAAGGGGGTTTCCTGGATAACGGTGTAATTTACTTCTAAGTAAGCTGCAAAATAAAATAGTCTCCCTCGTTCATTCTCTTCTGGGGGGCCAATATGCACAGTGCAGACATTTCTCCCATACTAACAGAGCCATACAAGATAGAGACCTCACCCCAGCTCTCACACCCACCACAGAGTGATTTTCCCTCTTAGGTATGCTCAAAATGCAGATGCCTTTATGACATTAGCATAAACAAATGAAGCAAAACAAAAGCCATACCCAAGAACTCACACTCCTGGAAATCAGTTTGAGGTCTCCTGAGATTTTGGGCCATTCCCCATAAAACCGGTGTTGCCCTAAGTCAGCAGTTCCTAACCTTGTTTTGAGATATGGAACTCTTTGGCAGCCTGGGGAAGACTATAAATCTCTCCTCAGGAAAATGTTTTAAAATGCATTAAACACAGTGCAAAAGTTTACAAGGGAAACCAGTGATATTGAATACACTTACCAAATATTTAAAAAACAAACTCATGTTATAATATTATCTCTGCATTATTGTTAATACTTCAAATAAGAAGACCTAGCAGCAATAACTACTATGATTTCTAAGTGGTGTTGAGCATTAAGAAACAATACTTTAGGATACCTGCCACAACTGTAATGTGATGTGAAAAAAACGTTTGATTTCTGTTGGTGACAAATCACAGGTGTGATTCGTACTACTGAGGTATGTGGCCTATATTCTAAATTGAAGGAAACATTCAATTTCATCTAGGGGTGAGTAAAGATAAAGTTGTACTTTTTCCCATCCAAGTTCACAGACCCTTTGGGGATGTGTGGATCCAGATTAGAAACCCTCACCTCGGGGCGCCTGGGTGGCTCAGTCGTTAAGCGTCTGCCTTCAGCTCAGGGTGTGATTCCGGCGTTCTGGGATGGAGCCCCCACCTCAGGCTTCTCTGCTGGGAGCCTGCTTCTTCCTCTCCCACCCACCCCCTGCTGTGTTCCCTCTCTCGCTGGCTGTCTCTCTCTCTCTGTCAAATAAATAAATAAAATAAAATCTTAAAAAAAAAAAAAAGAAAGAAACCCTCACCTCTGGGGGCTTCTAGGTCTCCTTAGGCTTCTGTCACCTGGACCTTCCTCAGTGGCTTGTGTAGATAACGTCTATACTTTTCATTGTGCTTTCCCGTCAGAGGAAGCCGAGCCAAATTCTGAGCCCTGCCTAAAGGGGGCAGAACTTAGAAATTCTGCACAAGGCTTTCTGAGGCTAGGAGTTTGCCCCTTCAGAACACCCTGTCTGCCTCTCCTATAGGATCATAGCTCTGGCTTCTCTCCCTGCAAATGCCCTTCCTCTCCCTTCCTCACGATCATGGACATGGTCCTTTGCAGCCCTGTTCCTGCATTGCTGCTCATTTGTGTTGGGACTCTCTGATGTCTGATGTGAAATGAGCTGCTTCCCCTCAGGTCCCACACCATCCACCATGGGTCCCTTTGCCCCTCTCCCTTGCCCCGTATGCTCAATCCCCAGCTTGGCCTGCTGCCCCACAGAGTATTCTCTCACCCTTGGACCAAAGAACCAGTAAACTCCAGATCTTCTACCTGTTCCAGAACATCCTTGGTCAAATCTTTTTTTTAACCCAGGGTCTCCTTAACACTCACCATATGTTTAATAATTTCCCCCCTCTTCTTGGGGAAAAAAATGGAAATAATAGAGTCTTCATGTATGTTGAATCAAGATGGCATTTGTTTGTTTTAAGGAAATCTTAATGTAGCATTTATCATGTTCAGGAACTGTTCTCTATGCTCTACAAACACTATTTCGTTTAATCCTTGTAACAACCCCATGAGGTGGGTATAGACGAGGAGACTAAGGAATGGAGTAAGGCTTCAAGGTTCAGCAAGTAAAAATACAGGACGCCCAGCTAAATTTGAATTTCAGATGTTCAGTTGTTTATTTAATACGTCCCATGCAAATTTGGAGCATACTTAAACTAAGAAGGTATTTGTCATTTATCTGAAACTCAATTTTAACTGGGCATCCTATATTTTATCTGGCAACCTACACAGAGCAGTGAAGCAACTTGCCCAAGCAATACAGCCAGCAAGTGACAGAGCCAGGATTCAAACCTAGGAAGTCTGGCTCTGGAGGCCTTCCCCTTGGCCACTTTTCTCAGAAAGATGAAAGTTACATTATTGCAACACACGGGTTATATATTTCTTGCAGTGATTCTGGGAGAAATCTCTGTCCAGAAATCACACCAGCTTGCTGTTTGAGATGACTGCTGAAGAACTGGTCCAGTGAACCCACTTCAGATGAGGTAATGGAGCTGTGATTGGGCCACATGATGACCAATCAGCTGCCCTAAAACAAAGATGCCCAGATGGGTTGGATCTGAATGTGAAACGGAAGGCTTGGCTTGCCCTCCAGCTGCTGGGAGAATCTTTTCAAGGATCAGCTGCGGAGTCCTGTAGAGCCATCCAGTTTGCACACCTGTTTTTCTGCCTGGTTGGAAAGAAGACACAAGTGGAAGGCATTTTCCACTCACCACCCTGTCAGGCATCCCTGGTCTCCAGCACTCCCATTATGATGGAAATGGGTGATCTGAGATGATCTGACTCTTACTGCCCTTTACAGCAAGAATCTGAAAACGGGGTTCACTGAATTGCATTCCTGAGCAGAGGGCAGCATCTTGGATACCTTGAGAGTGTAGTTTCTGGCATCAAACCCCTCTCCATCAGAAATAGGCACTCTCATAGATGGTGGAAGCATAAAATTGGTACAACTCTTCTGCAGGGCAACTTGGCAAGATCTATCAAAATTCGAAATGGGGATACCCTTTGAACCAACAATTTCCCTTCTACAAATACGCTCTTCCACATTTGAGCAAAGTAGTGTGTGGACAAGATTATTCATTGCAGCACGGTTGGTACTAGCAAACTATCTGGATCCCAACTTAAAGGATCCTCCAAAGGAAATATAAGTAAATTGTAGTACCTCTCTATACAGTGGGATTCTATACAGCCATGGAAAGGGAATTTAGAAACTCATGCATCAGTTGAAAGGCTCTCCAAGACATATTGTGAAGTGTAGAAGGAGAAAAGGTAGAGTGGAATTTGTAGCGTGTTTGTATAAGTTGGCAAAACACTTGGAGAGGGAACGTGCATACGAATATGTGTGTGTTTGCTCGTATATAAAGAAAATATCCCTGAAAGGTAACATAAGGAATGGGTAGTATTAATTGCCTACAGGGAAAGAAACTGTATGGCTGGGGATTGAAGTGGGAGGAAGTGTTCACTGGATAGCCTTTTATACTTTAGAAAAGTTAGATCATGTGCATTCATTATTTATAAATAAATATTGTTAATAAAAAGAAACACTTCTCCCCAGCATAGACTGAAAGATCATCTAACCGGAGCTGGAGAGGGAGGCAGTAGGAATTGTGATCTATAATTCTCTCGGTAAATTTAGAGATAAAAATGGGATCATGTTTGACTTCCTGACAGTTTCCTTCCAGTGAGCATCTTCCTACTTTTTCACGTTGAAGGAGAGGGTGGGAAATGCCCCTAGGCCAAACAAACCTTTGATCCATTCCAGTACCATTGGGGAGGCAGCAATATATTTCTCTTCGATGTTTTCTGTTCTGCCTTTCAGAAATTCTACATGCTTTAGTTCACTGTCTCCCATGGGTTTTTCCTCAGAATAGCTAACCCAGAACCAGAAATCCATCTGGGATGGCGGCTCCTTATCAAAGAAGGTCAAGGCCATTATTAATCCCACAGTCTAGCAGAGAAAGAGATACAAGCCCCAAGTCCAACAGTTGTGAATTTCATTGCGGAGTAGAGTTGGCTTCTGCACAAGCTGTTGCTCGGTCACCTTCACCAAGAGCATCTGGGTTTTTGCACAAACCTTGCACACATGGTAATAAGTACACTGTTGCTCGTGTGGGGTTCAACTCCCTGGAGCCGTGATCTGAGAGGACTCTCCGAGTATTTGGGGAAGGGGCAAAAACCTCCTTGGTAATGATTTAGAAATTCAAGTGGTTGGTGAAAAACAGGTTCTGAGACACCACAAAAACTTGGATTTCTATTTATTTGCCTCACAAGCTCTTACGTGGCACTTATTGTGGGACAGAACTGTTTTATGCACTTTATAAATATTAATTCACTTAATCTTCATAACAACCTTATCAGGTAGTTACTATTAATATCCCCATTTTACGAATGAAGATAACGAGAAGCAGAGAGGTCAGTTCCCTTACTCAAAGTCACATAGCTTAGTAATTGGTAGAGTTGGAATTCAAATCCAGGGGTCCAGCTCTATAATGCATATGTTTCAACACTAGAATACTGGCAAAATGGTGAGATTTCAAAATCTGATGCCTTGCCACTCCCTGTTAAGGCACTCCCTATAAAAGGTAGGATAAGTCCATGTAATGCTCAAAACTATTCTTGGAGTTCCAGATTTGTCCAGACAACTAACTTAATTGGCATTAAAATGTTCTGGACAGATCCAGAAGCCCTAAAGTATTCTTGGTTGTTAACATGGAATTATTCTGCCTGTTCGGGAAATTCTCAAGACGTCTAACTTCGAAATCTCATCACATTCCCACTGTTCCCATGGTTTAAAATGTAAATGTTTGGGGAGAAGACTTTCACCTCTTCCGTCGACAGCCTCAGCAGATGCCAACATGGTCTTGTAAGAAATAACCTAAGTGCTTGGACCTGTGAGACAAACACAGGACAGTTTTTATTTTTATTTTTGGTATCCGAAATGGATGTGAGACCCAGGGAATGACTGCTACTTAGTTGGGCTAGGAGCATGATTTCAGCCAAAAGATGTATCCAGTGAAGAGTTAATTCGGAGTGTTTGAAGTAGTCTGTCATATTTCTTCGTTTGCTCTCCTTCTACATACTGAAAAATCCAGACGAAGGTAGCAGTTTTCTCACGCGAGTCACCGTCTTTTGCGTTCATCTCACCTCCTTGCTCTTTCCCGAACAAGGGGGAACAGTGACATCCGTTCCCCATCACCCTAGGACACGCTAGACATCATGGCCTCTGATTTCTGGCTTCCCCACCATAAAACAGCTTCCAGAAGATGTGCTGTGCTGGGCTGGGAGAACGCCGCCTGCAAGGGCTTTTTTCTGGGCTGTGTTCTGTGACAGCATGATCCATTGGCTGCTCTTTGGAAGACAATATAGTAAAAAGAATTGGCCTCTGCTGGTGCTTAAAAGGTGCTGGAAGGGGAGTGTTAATTTATGGCTAATATACACTGTGTTAAAAATAGAAAGAAAAATGTCTTGTTCCCACTTTGCCTTTTGGTGCTCAAAAACCAGGACGGGCGGCGGTGGGGGGGAGATCTAATGGCCATCATTAGAGGTCAGGGTTTGGTCACAACTTAAACCTGTATGGTTGGCTGAGAGGTAGGGAAAGAAATCCTTTGTTCCGTGCACGTGTGGAAGCTTCCTGAAGGAGCTGTCCTCTGCAGAGGCCAGGACACACTTGCCGCACTAACGTTGGGGGCGTCTGTGTCCTGGAGCCGGACCTGCGGCCCCTGCATTCGTACCTCCTGCCGCTCCACCCGACACAGCACTACTGGGCTCGGGAATCTGCTCTGTGTTCGGTCTGCTGCGGACGGGCTCGGCATCCCCGCGAGCTCACTTCAGGGCTCTGGAAACGCAGGCCAGGAGAGAAAAATAGCCCTTTGGAGAGGCACCTAATAGCCTTTGGATTGAAGACTTGTGGACTCGAAGTGGTCAGATGGGAACAACATTAAAGGGAGATGCAAGGAGGCTTTTCCAAGCTTTAGAGAGTTGATGTTTTTTCCCTGCACTTGAGTATTTTTAAAAGCTGCTTATGGGTGTCCAGGCCCTGAGAAGCAAACATACCCAAAGGGGAAGATAACAGAACGGGAAGGCTCACCATGTCTCACTGCGAGATAGGACCCTGCTGTGCACTTGGAGGCTCGTGGGGCTCCGTTACCAATTGCTTGCTTCTGTACCTGGCAGTGCTATCCCCAAAAACTGTCCCTCATTTTGAGGAAGCCAGTGACCCTCTGGGAATCAGGCTTGGCTGCAGTTGGTATAAGTTTCAGTGATGAAGTAATTTAATTCACATATTTGGAGTTTCTACCGCCTTTAATATAACCTACCTCAAAAAAAAACTCCTATGAATTAAGGCAAATATTTATGCGGAAGTACCCTAAAATTGCCTCCCTGACCAACTTGGAGGAGGGGAAGTGATAGTAGCCTGGGTCTAGCTACCTCTACTGCTCTTTAAGGAATTCCCAAAATATGTGATTCCTTTTCCTAGAGAAAAATGGACAGCAGTCCTCCCTTATCTGCAGGGGATATGTTCCAAAACCTCCAGTGAATATCTGAAACCATGGATGGTACTGAACCCTGTGGATACTGTTTTTTTCTATCCATAAATACCCATGATGAGTTTAATTTGTAAATTAGGCACAGTAAGAGAGGTGCTGTAATACCTAATAAAATAGGACAATTATGACAATTACTGAAATAAAAGTTATGTGAATGTGGCCTCTCTCTTCTCTCAAAATATCTGTATTCACCCTTCTTCTTGTGATGATGGGAAGTGATAAAATACCTACCTGATGAGATGAAGTGAGGTGAATGGCATAGACACCGTGACACAGCGTTAGGCTACTACTGTCCTGCTGAGCATAGGTTAGGAGGATTATCTGCTTCCTGACCGCACTTGACCGTGGGTAACTGAAACCCTGGCCAGTAAAACTGTGGATAAGGGGGCACTGCTCTTAAGTCTATTTTTCTCCATCTGATTCCTTCACTGTTCTCTCCCTTCCCTTCTCCCACCCCTTCCAATTTATCTAAATCTGTTGGAAATGGACTAGCCCAAACCATAAATGAAAAAAAAGGGCAGGTGGGTGGAGCGGTGGGTGAGAGAGGCAGTGGGGAGAAGGAGCTGTCTTCCCCATCAGGCCTGGAAGCTCCAAGAAGACACCTAATTGCTCAGCACTAAGTGTCTCTTCCTCTGGCCTGCCGGCCCAACAATGACCCACTTTCAGTTCAATCAGGTTCTCTCTGCCTCAGGTGGAAAGGTCACCTACCCAGCTTTCTGTGCCATGGAGAGAAATTAGTCAGGGCCTCCCTGCGAGCGGGCCCTTGGCTGTTTGTTTGGGTTGAGTTCCCCGGCTTTGCAGTGGCCCTGCGTCTTATGAACCAAAGGCCTCGCTGTTAGCCTGAGGCTGGGTAAGAAAGCTGTGTGTTCTGTCCTTTGGGGAGGAAAATGGGTACAGGTGGGATGAGGGTTTAGGATGAAAAATGATACAACCAAAAAATAAAAATAAATGCAGAATAAAAACTATAATTAGATTTGTTATTTTTATGTGCTATAATCAGAAACCACAGCTAAAACCTTGCTCCTCTGGTAAATAAAAATGTGATTGTCAATCACTGCTGGGCGAAATACATTTTTTTTCTCCATTACATTTCACAAAAAGTCTGGGTGCCCTTTGAATCTTAAATTGCAGCCAGGCTAACATGGTCCAATTGTACAAGCCTGTTCTCCTTTTCTTCTTGTCCCCCCTTCCTTCCCGCAGAAATAAAGTGGTCCAGATCTACTGCCAGTTCAGGTATGACATTAATCAAAAACCCTGTAGAAAGGAGAAAATCATTGCAGCAGCAGGCAAGTCTCAGAGCTGTGAGCCAGGACATCCAAGTTTGCCTCTAAACTTACATGAAAACAGAAAACCTTGTTTAATCAGAACCTAATACCAGACCCAGGCCCATCCTCGTGGGTAAATATATTAGTCGTATTTGGCATCAGTGTCCCTCACCGCCCCCTACCACCCCCACCCTGGAAAGAGCAATCTGTATTTAGAAACTGTTTAGTTTATACAGATTATATATAACTTCTATTTCATATATTTACATTTGCTATTTCTGTGCCTCTTGTACTCATAATTGGGGACACACATGGCACTCAGAAAGGAGTTCTTAAAGACTTATCAAAGCAGAGAAAGAGGCTCAAAGAAAATGGTAAAACAGCTTCCCACAAAGATGATAAACTGGCTTGGTGGAAGAGGCTTAGCTTTACTTTCCCATTTTTTGCCCTGTGGTACACATGAGATGTGTAGCTAATTATAATCACTCCAAAGCTTATAGCAATGAAAGGGATAGAATGTTTGAAGCCCCTTGGTCCTGGCTGCCCTCAGCAACCACACTTAAAGGGCTCCAGCGCGGAGCATGTAACAGCTGTGACCAGGGCCAGCCCATGAAATGAACTAGTGGGATTTTTTTTGCCACCAAAGTATTTCTGTGCAGGAAAATTCGATGCTGAGCCAGGACAACTGGTCAGCCACGGCTGTGTTTCTCTCTGGGATGCCGAGTAGGTCATAGTAACCTCGATACTACTTGGATTCCTCATCTGTAAATGCAGCAGGATTCTATTTAAAGAGCTACCAAGTTCCTTACATTGGAATTATTCTAGGATTTTGGAGTAGAAAAACATTTTCGTTGACCTAATTTTTCTAGGGAGATGTAAATAAAGTTAAATATGACAATTCAGATGGCCTCTCTCTGGGCCACAGATAGGATGTCAGGGGGATGAACTAGTAAGTATTTTTAACCTTTTGTGCATCATGGGTTCCTCTGAGGATCCGAGGAGAACTCTGGATCCTCTCCTCAGTAAAACACACACAGGCTTCTGTATGCTCACGGTGTATGGTGCACCAAGGGTGTAGGGTTCCAGATTCCAGTTAAGAAGTACCAGACAGGAGATTTTAAAGCCTGACCGAAGCACTCGTATTCCGTAGCTCCATTGTACTGGTCGAGGCTGTGAAATCATTTTAGCGTTTACTAGTTTACTGGGCACTTTAGCTTCCAATATCATCTCAGGCCAGAGGTGAGGCACAGCCCTCAAAACATCTACTCACTCTCTCTCCAAGTTCTTTCCCACTTTACCTTCCTCCTGAGTTACACCCCAGTAACATTTACGTTTCACAAATACGTATTAGCACATACTATGTGCCAGACACATAAATTTTAAAAACTAATTGTATTTAATACTTAACCCCATGACGTAGATAACATTGCTATTCCTGTATTGCAAGTGAGAAAACCAAGGCACAGAGATGTTAAATAATCGAATTAGTGAGTGGCAGATCTGGGTTTTGGAGTTATCAGTCTGGCTCCGGAGTCTGTGCTGTTAAGCAGTATGCCTGTTTCAAAAGTATTTGGGTAATGGAGGTTGAAAAACGAAAAGCATGCTGTGAAAATTCTTCAATACTTACAATTTGTATATATTTCTGTATGTATGTTATACTTCAGTTTTTAAAAATTACTTTAAAAATCTTTAACAGTTGGGAAGAGTTTTGGCAGCAAAACAAAACAAAAAAATCTCGTAAATGGTGGCTTAAACCAAAGGGGTGTTTACTATTTAACAAGGAGGTGGGTTGTGTCAGGGTTGATCTGGCAGTTCAGTGGCATTCCAAAGACCCAGGCTCCTCCTACTCTTCCTCTTGCCCATTTTCAGTCTTCTGGCCAAGTCTCTCCTCATGATCACAAGATGGCTACTAAGCCTCCAACCACCACATCTGTATAGGAAGGTATGGACGGTAAAGGAGATCTCTTCACATAGTTCTCTCCATTTGCAAAGCCTCACAGCAGACTTTCCCATTAGCCTCATTGGTCAGACTGAGGTGAAATGGCCACCTTTGTATAACGGAAACTGGAGAAGTGAGTCTCTGACTTTTCCAGCCTCTTTGGGCTATGATGGAAAAGGGAGAAGGGGTGAGAATGAACTCTGGGTATCTCTCAACAGTGTCTGCTACGCAGTCCCACAACAACACTTCTACATTGAGAGAGGACGAGAGGAATAGAGGTGAAGGGAAAGCTTCTTTGAGATCCAAGGTAGCCAATTCTATTTTTCTCTAGATTATACACACATACACAAAGCCTCACACTGATCCCTTCAGAAGAAAGTGTAGAATATAGCTGATAGTGAAAACTATTTGCAACAGCAGATTTGCAATTCTCTGCCATCAAATTGGAGGGATGGCGTCTTAACCAATGGCTTAATTTGAATCTTTGAAAAATGACCGTTTCATTATCTTCCTTAATGGAATATACATCAAATTTAGTGTGTCTCCCAGACACCAGGCTAGATTTAGCCAGATGGTGCAAGTTTTCCAATCTCCTACTATTTCTCATGCATTTTTAGCAGTTTAAATGCCTAAAGGGAGTGCCATTCTGATAGGAGGAGAAGAGCAGTTGGTTAAGTGGTCTTGCCCTCAGCTTTGTGTCTGGGTGGCAATGATCCTTCCCCTGTTCACATTATCTACTAAACTCCTTAAAATTCATGTCTGGGGTTGGGGAAACCATTTTTTGCAGCTTTCAAGAAACCTATCACCACAGTGTTTGGTTTGTGGAGTTTTGTCTTAGTGTAAGTTCACCCAGAAGAAGATGTTAAGACAAGGATTCTGGTACATACAGTTTCTTTAGGCGATGAAGAAAACTCTGGTAGGGGAGTGGGGAAGTAAGACAGGGAAGGGAGGGTAGTGAACAAAGGGTGTATTATCCAGTAAATCACCACGTTGGTTGAGTGGAACTTGATTTCACTGGGAAATTCTGGGGGAAAGAGTGTAAAACACATGCTTGAGGGTTTTTCCACCTGAGGAAGAGAGAACTGGGGTATTTATATACCACTCCCTGGTATTTTTGGAGGATGGCCGCTTCCAAATGATGTTAATTCCCTGGCACTTCTGTCCTGCCACATAGGCAGACAAATCTGGCCTCAATGGCTAGGGATAATCCTCAGAGAAAGAAATGTAGGTGTTGGCATTTTGGAAGTGGGGAGGGTAAGGGGATATGGATTTCTTAGACTAAAAGATTAGACCTGAGCGAGACCTTAAGTGTCAAAAAATCCAGGGCCCTGCATTCTTCCTCCTCCCCATTTTATAATCAGAGTAACTGTGGTCCAGGCAGGTGAAGTCACACCTACACAGTAGCTGAGCGGCAGTGACAGCCCAGTCCTCTCACCTTTTCATCTTAGAGTCTTTCATCCGTGCCATGTTATTCCCAAACCAGGGAGATACTTAAAATAATAAAAGATTATTGTCATAAAATTTAGAAAATAATTTTTGTTTGTGTTAATAATAGTGTGAATATTAAGAAAATACAATTGTTCAAATCAATAAATTGGTTATGGGACAAAGTAAAAATAATCATGAGCACTCCTTTCTCTTTACATATGCCTCTTGGGCATTAGGTGATCTTCCCACAGCTGTGAGCAAGGCTATTCTCAGTTCTGGGTCCTTCTGCTATGCCCTTTGGATAATCTTTAAGGTCTTCTGTTTAAGTCAATTTGAGTTTTATTTTTACTTTTTAAAAAAAATTTATTTATTTATTATTTATTTATTTGACAGAGAGACAGCCAGCGAGAGAGGGAACACAAGCAGGGGAAGTGGGGGAGGAAGAAGCAGGCTTCCAGCGGAGGAGCCTGATGCGGGGCTCGATCCCAGAATGCAGGGATCACGCCCTGAGCCGAAGGCAGACGCTTAACGACTGAGTCTCCCAGACGCCCCCAATTTGAGTTTTAAATATAAGACACCATGTGACGTCTCCAGCCCCATCCTCTTGCAACACCCCCAGTACTTCTTAAAAATGCAATGAGGAAAGAATTTGCAAGACCTCCTAGTCCCACAAAGAATCGAAGAAACCCTGCAGGTGAAGCTCTAAGATATGAGAGTGTTTAGGAAAACCTTAGGGAAGAAGGAGGCTCAGCTTCACAAGGAGGTCTGAAGTGAACCACTTGGCCAGTGTTTCTCTCCAGATGCTTTAGTCTCTGACCCATGTCCGCTGTTCTTTTACACACTTCTGGGGGGGGGGGGACTCCTAGGGCTCTTCAGGGTCTCTGTTCAGAATTTCCTACCTTTTGTCTAATCTTTTTACCTGACTCACTCATTTCTCCTAGTCTAAGAAGGACTTAATTCTGTGTCAGAGATCAAAGGAATTGGAGCAGAAGCAAAGCAAATGGCAAAATTTTATGAAAGTATTCAGATTCGCCTCTCACTGTTAAGTAGGTTTTGATATCTTTGTACCCAGAGGTCCATGGCTGGTTTTTCCAACTGAAACTCTTTAGAAAACTCTTCTGCAGCTTCTTTCTTTTGCTTAAATTGTAAAATAATATGCATAAGGTACAGTATAAAAATTGCAGGTGTATAGTGTACTAAATTTTGACAAAGTGAGCACAGCCATGTAACCACCACCTAGATTAAGGTGTGCATTACCAGCACCCAGAAGCCTACTTCAGATCTCCTCCCGGTCATTACCAACATTCCGAAAGTACAGGTAATATTTCACCATAGATTAGCTTTGCATATTTTTTAACTTTATATAAATGGAGTCGCACAACATATACTTTTTTTGTGTCTGGCTTCTTTTGCTCAAGTTAGGTGTGTGAGACTTGTCTACAGTGTTGTGAGTAGCAGTACTTTCTTTTTTCATTGCTGCATCGTATTCAGTTGTATGAATCAACTACAGCTTATCTATCCTTTGGGTCTTTTGCAGCATCTTAGTACTGAATTTCAGAAGGTCATTGGGATGGTAGGAGATAATAAGTATATTTAGATTATTTATGCCTAAAAACATTGATCAGCTGATTGACAATGGTCAGGCAAGTCTATTTAGCTAACGTGTATGGAGCTTACTGTGCGTCAAACACTGAGCTAAGTACTTTATAAATGTGAACTCATTTGACTTTCATACCAGCACTCTGAGGTAGGTCACTATTATTACCTCCTTTAAACAGATGCAGGAGTTCAGGGCACTTGCCTAAGGTCACATAGCTAATATTCAGGAAAGAAGAAAGTTCTGGCCAATGGCACTGGCTTAGATCACGTTCTCTACTGTGTCTCTTGTATATACTAATGTTATAGCACCCAGAAAGTGTAGTATACGTCTTTCTGCTCTTCTAGACTGTGAGCTTGCGCACAGCGTCTGTGTCTTATTTTTGCCATTGTTGCTTTAGTGAATGAGCCAGGGACTTTGCTGAAGCAAATGCTTGCATGAGTAATGAGTTCGTGTGGGGGAATGAGCTCATGGGCACCTTTTCTTAAAGTGCCTAAGATTTCCTTATATTTTCCTGGTGAGGACTGGGAGAGCAGGATCAGCAAGGAGATGGGAAGGACAGAAGGAAATGGAAGAAAAGATAGGATGTGTTGTCTACTGCTTCCATGCTAACCATGCAAACTGCTTAGAACAGTTTTTGTAACTTAAACCAGAGGAGAGAGTGGATAGAAAGAGCCTTAAGTGGGGTGCCTGGGTGGCTCAGTTAGTTGGGCATCCAACTCTTGGTTTTGGCTCAGGTCATGATCACAGTGTCATGAGATTGAGCTCCGAGTTCAACTCTGTGCTCAGCAGGGAGGCTACTTGAAGATTCTCTCTCCCTCTGCCCCTCCTCCCCCTGCTTGCATTCTCTTAGGTGAATAAATAAATCATTAAAAAAAGAAAGAGCCTAAAGCTATGCTGTCCAACAGAAATATAGCACGAGCTGTGTGTGTGATTTTAATTTTCAAGAAGCCACGTTTACAAAAGTGAGAAAGAAACAGGTGAAACTAATTGTAATTATGTATTTTCTTTTTTTTAAAAAAGATTTTATTTATTTATTCAACAGAGATAGAGACACCCAGCGAGAGAGGGGACACAAGCAGGGGGAGTGGGAGAGGAAGAAGCAGGCTCATAGCGGAAGAGCCTGATGTGGGGCTTGATCCCATAATGCCGGGATCACGCCCTGAGCCGAAGGCAGACGCTTAACCGCTGTGCCACCCAGGCGCCCCATGTAATTATGTATTTTCTTTGATCCAGTATATCCAAAACAGTATCATTACAACATGTGATCAATGTAAGAATTATTGATGACATGTTTTAGATTCTTTTTTACTTTGTCTTAGGAATCTACAACACTTCTTAACTTGGATCAGACATGTTTTTTTAAGATTTATTTACTTATTTTAGAGAGAGAGGGAGAATGTGGGGAGAGGAGGGCAGAGGGAGAGGGAGAGAGAAACCCAAGCAGACTCCAGGCTGAGTGCAGAGCCTGAAGTGGGGCTTGATCTCATGACCCTGAGATCAGGACCTGAGCTGAAACCGAGTCAGAGGCTCACCCGACTGTGCTACCCAGGCATATTTTTTAAAAAATATTTTATTAATTTATTTGAGAGAGACAGAGACAGAGAGCAAGCACGGAGGTGGGGTGCAGAGAGTGCAGAGCCCGACCTGAGGCTTGATCCCAGGGCCCTGAGATTACAACCTGAGCTAAAACCGAGAGTTGGACACTTAACGGGCTATGTCACCCAGGCGCCCCAGGCATATATATTTTTTTAAAGATTTTATTTTTAAGGAATCTCTACACCCAACGTGGGGCTTGAAACCCCAAAATCAAGAGTCACATGCTTCATAGACTGAGCCAGCCAGGCGGCCCAGATCAGGCATATTGAAGTGCTCAGCAGCCACCTGTGACTAGCGGCTACTGTACCTAGAGCCTTACTACTCAAAGTGTGGGCCTTATAAGGCAGCATCACAACTGGAAGTTTGCTGGAGATCTCAGAATCTCAGGCCCCACCCCACCCCACCCCACCCCTACTGAATCAAAGTCTGCCTTTTAAAGAGCTCCTGGAGTGATGGTTTGCACATCAAAGTTTTAGAAGCTGACCTAGTGATCAACTGCACTGAAATAACAACCACAGGGTCTCTCATTAAACACTTTATTTGTTAACTTCCCTCCTTCTCTTTTCCCTCCTTCCCTTCCTCATTTCCTTCCTTCTTTTCTTACTTCTTTCCCTCGACTGGTTCCCACATTAAAAAGAAGACTTCTTTCATCAATACTGCTGCTTCTCTCAAATGACAGAGCCAAGCTATTAAATTCTGCCAGCTCATCCTTTGTGAATGAAGGGAAGTGGATTCAGCGGCAGCCCTATCTTTCTGCCATTATCCTGTATTAAATGTCCTTCAATTAGTATGTGCTGCAGGTCCCCTGCAAGACCCCCTGCTGGTTTATGTAACTTGCGCATTAACCTCATTGGTTACCAAACATTCCTATTATTAAGCCTTTAAAAGGCAGGCTTGTTCACCTGCCAGCCCGTTAGTTTCCTTTCCCATCTCCTGGACGATTTTCTCAGATGGGCTTTTAGTGATTCTCTCCACATCCCTCTTCTTTTTTATCTTGCAGGAATTTATTTCCTCTGTAGCCCCCTCTTCTTTCTCTCCCTTTCTCATTCTCTGCCCTCTTCTTCCTCCCCCCACGCAGTGTGCTGTCTTTCTGCAATTTTTTAAATACCACTCTCTCTCCCCAGGAGAAGGTAATTACTTGGTTGAGAACAGGTTGGTTATAGCTGTGTGTGCATTCACCAAGCTGAAGCCTCGTCAGCAAGGCTGTTTCCAGCCCCTGCTGGCTCAAGCGACATTTGGCAAGTCATCGCTTTCCAACCCCATCCAATTGTTTCTGCCAGTTTGATGAAATTGCAGAGCGGATTGCAGTATTGGCAGTTTGAAAGTGGATATTGCATAAGGTTATAGAATCATATTTTGAAAACCTGTTTTTGTGTATCTTGTCCACCTTACCTGTATGTTTTTAAAGAGCAATGTGATATAATTTTAGCTATGTGTGTGTAGTATTAAGCTTGAAGTTTTAGAGGGAAAATTTGGGATGAAGAATAGAAATGCTCAGCCTGTGGGAATGTGCTTTATTTTCAAGTTGACATTTCACCAAGGGGGCAATGGAAGCCTCCCATTTTGCTTTCCTTGTTCTGGTATCTCATGTTGCTGATGGCAGGAGACAGCAGCTGTGCTGGTGAGCCAGATCCACCAGCCTCCTGTTTTTGTATGGCCAGCAAAGCTAACAATGGTTTTTACATTTTTAAACGGTTGAAAAAAAGTCAAAAGACAAATATTTCATCACACGTAAAAACTCTATGAAATTCACATTTCGGTGTCCATAAATCAAGTTTTCTGGCACCCAGCTACACCATTCATTTACGTATCGTCTGGGGCTACTTTCACACTACAGTGGCAGGGTTGAGTGGTCACAACAGAAGGTATGGTCTGCAAAGCCCAAAATATTTACTCTCTGCCCCTTTATAGACAAAACTTACTGACCCCTGATCGTAGGGCAGTGGTTCTCAACTTGGGCTACATCTTGGGGAGCTTTAAAAATATAGATGCATGTGTCCTGCCCCTAAAGATACTGGTTTATCCTAGGAATTGGTCATTTTAAAAACTCTTGGTGATTCTCCTTTGCATCCAAGGTTTAGAACCACATAACCCAGTATAAGGAGATGTAGAACTTGATGGTTCACTCATAATGATTTGAGGACTTAAAAAAAAATACATGCTCCCTTGCATAACATGGAAATACTAACTTCATTTCCTTTCCTTGCTCTTATCAAGCTGTTTCTGATTCTTGCTTGCTTGCCTACTTCTGATTTCATGTCTTTTCCCTATCTGAATATCTGTTTGGCACACATGTTTCCAAGCACCATTGAAGAAAAGTAAGGGAAACATGGTTGAAGAATGGTTGCTTCTAATTTTAGGACCACCTCCTTGGGGCTTCGAGTAGGAATTCTTGGCTTCTGTGGGTGTAGGAAGGCCATGGTGGCTGGTGAGTGGGTAGCTGAGAAAGTCCCTTCCTTTTCTTCTTCTTTTTTTTTTTTAAGATTTTATTTATTTGAGAGAGAGTGGGGGGGGGGAAGGGGCAGATGGAAAGAGCGTATCTCAAGCAAGACTCCACACTGAGCGCAGAGCCCAACATGAGCCTCGATCCCACGACCCTGAGATCATGACACGAGCCAAAATCAAGAATCAGATGCTTAAGCAACTGAACCACCCAGGCGCCCTGAAAGTCCCTTCTTTCCTGACCACCTAGCAACATTCTATTCACCCCTCTTCCAAGATGAAACTTAAGAATTGACTTCTTATGAAACCCTTTCTGCCTGACCCCTCCTCACTCCAGACCTGGTAGAACTGTCCTCTCCAGTCTTTGTATCCCCTCGCAACTCCTAGAGGCTTTTCCTCTAGCGGCTGGGACACCAGTTGGCATTTACTGGTTTACATGCCTGTCTCCCTCCACTAGAGTGTTATTTATTTGGGGGTAGGGCCATGTCTTATTAATCTCTGTGGCCCTTGCTCCCAGCATCATGCTTATTATCCAGCAGGTGCTCAATAAATATTTTATAACAAAAGAAGGAAGGAAGAAATGAAGTTTTGTTTTCTCAGGGCATCATGGTGTTTCCTGAAATCCTGTCACTGATGCTGTAAGCTGCAGGTTGGAGACATAATGTATTCTTAGAGATAGTGTCTTAAGGCAAATCACTGAAAGATGAACTTCTGGCTTTGGCAGAAAGCTTTGGTGGCAAGGCAAGGTAAGGCAAGTCATAGGGATCTTTATTGAACAATATCAAATTAAATGGGATCAGCCACCATACTGAAGACAGTCAGGACTATTCCAGGGAAGGGCTGATCAGGGGTCCAGAGTGTCCCCACTGGTAAGTCTGTTTTGCTCAGGAGAAATTCTTAGCAATTACATCTAAAAAATTCAGCTAGTGACTTGCCCATCCTTTGTTTCGAACCAACCCTCTGGGTTCCAGCTCAAATAGCCAACTTACCCTCTCTGAATCTTCACTTCACCTGTCTTTCCTTCTTTATTCTCTCTCCTCTCCACTGGTCCAAAAACTATATGAGGGGAAAGAGTATGTCTTAATTCACTACTGTATACCTGTGCATAACATGGTACCTAACAGAGTGTGTATGCAATAAATAGTTGTTGAGTGAATGAATGAAGAATGAATCTGCAGGACCCAAAGCTCCATTTTCCTTCATCTACTGTGATGGGTCATGGTTTCAACTGTCCAACACCCAGACCACTTCAACTGGTGAGTCTAAAGTTCAGGTGTTCTAGGGGCGCCTGGGTGGCACAGCGGTTAAGCGTCTGCCTTCAGCTCAGGGCGTGATCCCAGAGTCTTGGGATCCAGCCCCACATCAGGCTCCTCCGCTGGAAGCCTGCTTCTTCCTCTCCCACTCCCCCTGCTTGTGTTCCCTCCCTCACTGGCTGTCTCTCTCTCTGTCAAATAAATAAATAAATAAAATCTTTAAAAAAATAAAGTTCAGGTGTTCTTAACCTTGGATCCATTGACATTTAGTTGGTCCATAGACAGAATTTAACGTGTCTATGACTGGGCCTGGAAAAAAATACCTCTTTAGTTCCACTAACCTTCCACTGAAATGTAGTTTTTCCTTCAATAATAAATGCAGGCAACAAACAACAGTAGTGTATTAGTAGCATCTGGGATTTTGTTACCAGTTGAATCCTTTACACTTGTCAGCAATTTGGAATTATTGTAGTAATTATACCTGCCACTAGATTTTGTTATTTAATGTGTTAATAAAGAAGCACACATACTACTATGTCATAAATTAATTGAACGACCAAATTAATCTTAATTAACCTAAACAAATGCATTAAAATTCTAATGTCATTTCCAAGTAACTGGACTCCTTTGTAATCCTACATATGTTACTTTATACATTTAAAAACATTCCTAGAAGGGGTCCCTAGGCTTCACCACATTGCCAGAGGAGTCCCTGGCACAAATAAGGTTAAAAGCCCTTATTTAGTGCTAGTTACAAAGGTGGATCCAGTTTGTAAAAATGCATCGAGGAATGTACATATTTTTAAGTATATTATACTTCAATAAAATGTTTTTTTTAATTGGTCTGAACTAATCATGGCAATCCCATATCAGTAATTAATTTAATAAAGGGTATATGTCCCAATCTGGGTGAATGAAACATAAGAGGAGATTCTGCTGGGGCCCCTGGGTGGCTCAGCCGGTTAAGCGTCTGACTCTTGGTTTCAGCTCAGGTCATGATCTCAGGGTCGTGAGATCGAGCCCCACGGTTGGGCTTCACCCTTAGCCTGGAGTTGGCCTCTGCCTCCCCCTCTGATCCTCACTATCTATCCCCCCCACCCCACTTGTACGTACACTCTCTCTTAGATCAATCAAACTTTTTTTTTTAAGTAGGGGTTGAAGCCAAACAGCAAAAATTCTGGCATCAGAAAGTGTGTCAGGGTCCAGCTGATCAAGAATGGTAAAAAAAAAAATTCAGTCTTTGTACCCAATGATGGTTGCTTGAATTTTATTGAGAAAAATGATGAGGTTCTGGTTGCTGATTTGGTTGTAAAGGTCATGCTGTCAGCGACATTCCTGGAATTCACTTTAAGGTTATCAAAGTAGCCAGTGTCTCTCTTTTGGCCTTATTCAAAGGAAAGAGGGAAAGACCAAGATTTTAAGTTTTGATGGTGATAACATGATAATAGTAAATATTCATATAGCAAAAAAAAAAAAACAAACAAACCCCCAGACTTCCCAGGCATAGATGGGGGCAGGGGAGTCTGCTACAGACACCCTCACACGTTCTGCTTCTACTGGTTCCGCTCACAAGCTGACTGCCTGCGGACTGCTGGTCTCCTGTTCACACCCGAGTATGTGGAGGTTGGCTGACCACTCGTGGACCACACCCTGACTAACCACACAAGTTAACAGCTAACATGCGCTGATGGACGAGTTTGGGCCCTATTCAGGATTCATTCAAGTCCCTTTTGTGAGCTTAGCATTACCCAAACTTTGATGTTCTTCTCTGGCCTCCGGGCTTGGAAAGTTGCGTAACATCCTCTATTGTATCAATTGTATTAATCTTTTCAAAGAACTAACTTTTGGCTTTGTTGATTATGCTCTATTATTTTCTGTTCTCTGATTTCTGTTCTCAGCTTTAGTATTTCCTTCCTTCTACTTTCTCTGGACTTGATTTGTTGTTCTTCAACTCTGAAATGGAAACGTGATCATCGATTTTCAGCCCGTCTTTCCTAATATATGTATTTAAAGCTATAATATCTCCTCCATCCACTGCTCTAGCTGCGCCCGTCAGTTTTGATGTGCAGTGTCTTTCCTTATCGTTAGTTCAAAATGTTTTATAATTCCATTGTGATTTCTTCTTTGACTCACGGATTATTTAGAAGTGTGTTGCTTATTTTCAGTCAGTTGTGAACTTTCTAGTAATCTTTTTATTACTGATTTCTAGCTTAAGATCACTGTGATCAGAGATCAGACTCTGAATGATTTCCGTCCTTTGAAATTTGTAGAGACTGGATGAACCAGTGTATGGCACATTTTGGCAAATGTACTTATGCATTTGAAAAACAATGTGTGTCCTGTTACTGTTGGGGACTGCCCCATGCTTTGAACCTCTCTCCATATTTCCTTATTGTTGTGTCTCTTCCCTCTTTTCAGACTCTAGCATCATATTCTGTAACAGGACTTCCTGTTGAGTGCTCCCCCATATCCAACACCAAGGCCGCTGAACGCCTCTTCACCCACATGCAGGTGAGTTGTGTGGAATTTGGACCTTTTCTCTAGTTCTTGGGAGGCAGTTAGGGGTGGTCACTCTGTACCAGGGAGAATTAGCTTAGCATTCAGACCTAGAAATGGAGCAATACCATGAGAAACTGCTTCACTTACACAGAGGGTGATCCAAATAAATATCCCCTTCCTCGATAAAAACACACTTATGCACATAGATACAGTTTCTGTCTGGGAGCAGTTAGCAAGTGTCACAAATGGCCATGGAGAGGGTGGGCTTGGGGAACCTGGGCTCTGGCCCATACATCACTGCCATGTATACAAGACGGGCTATGCATGGCAGTGGCCACATGGTTGTTTCAGGTGCCCCTGGGTGGCTGTTAGCCTGAAACCTAAAGATAACTGGAATAAAGGTGGGTCCTAGCTGTGATATTGTGAACCTGTGAATAGTGTTGAGAAAGGATACGTACGTTGAGGCTTTAAAAATATGTACGACACTCCTCAGTCCTTTGCTGTTTTGTTCGAATCTATCTGAACAGTAATGCCTACTAAATAGTTAGCTCTCCTGACTCGGAATGCTGCATAGGCAGCTTTAACTCCATGTATGTTTTCCACAATCAGAATAATTAGGGACAAAATAGGCACAAACTGTGAGTCAGTGCTGAGAATCATTAGAAAAGAGAGAAAAGAGAGCTAAAGTAGATGGCAAGAGAGCAGAGCTCTGCCTAGAGAGTTCAATGTGATGAACTATAGCCCCTGTTTCTGCAGTGGGACTTGGGGCTGCAAATGGTCCTTGTCGTTGTGCTCTTCCACTATGATCTCTAAATTCCCTTCAACCTCAGCCACTGTCTCTGCTGGTCTCAGTGGTTTGCCCAGTGACATGACCTAAACCCTCATTCCTGAGGCGTCTGAGCCTTCAGACTGAGGTTGACGCGCTCATCCATTCACAGTCCCCTTTGGGCAAGGGAGTACCACGAGGTGCCCAAGCAGATCACTTGGGTTTCATGTCTATTCCTCCCTAGCCCCCACTCCCCAGCCCTGCCATGTAAAAGCTGCCTTACCTCTTCCTGCTGAGCAGGGCAATCACCCCTGTAAGATGGTAACTCCTCTATTTGCCTGCTGGACTCAAGACACAGGAAGCACAGAGTGTCCAACTGGCATTTTGCCATGTCCTCTGAAGGGGTCTTGGGTGGCAAGAGTGTGCTGCCTTTGGGACATCCTAATCAAGCAGAGCCCAGAGGTGAAGGAATGGAAAGCACAAAATCCCCCAGTAGGTCACTGGGAATAATGGCAGATGAGATCACTCCTACGTCCACTTCTTGGTTCAGACGCCCACGTACTCTTCTGGTGGGAGACACGGTACCACACAGAGGTCTCTGAATCAGTGTGTAGACTGACTCCGAGAGGATGGCATTCCATCCTCACAGAGTCTTGCCTCTGAGCCGGCACTGCAGCTGTACCCTTAGCAGGCAATCCCATTGCTCTCTGATGGCCAGTTGCATTCCGAACAGCACAGTATGTGATACTAGCAGTGGGTCTCATGATCACGGGCTCACTCCCTTACCTCTGGCGCTATGAAATGAAGCATCCTGGTCCAGATGCTGTGTTGTATGGGATTGTATCTTTGTGCATCAGGCATTTTTGTAAACCCTTGGATAGTAGAGGTGGCGGAAGCTCTGCAGACATAAAAGGCAAACATATACGTGGAATGAATATCTATTTCTGTGAGAATGAACTGCAGGATTTTCCAGAGTGGAAATGACCCAAAAAAAGTCAACTGTTACGAAGTGGCCCATCAATCTCCTCGAGGAGAAGTACCATATTGGAGGCTCAACATTGGTCTGTGGTGCTAACAGGTTAGACATCCTGAGGTGGCAGTAATAGGTTCCTGTTGGGCCCATGTGTGACCTCCATCTCTGCCCCTGTGGTTACTCCAATTCTGTGGTGGCCCATGACAAACTCTGGATGCCATCCATTAGCCAGGTCATGTTGTCTACGTGGTTGGTCAGTGCTCATCCACGGTGGATGCTTTTTGGTGGGTGTTAACATGAGAATCACAGATCTTGATACTTTGTACCTGCTTCCATATTTCCATCCACATGCCTGAATTAGTCACCAGGCTCACCCAAACACACGGGGGCCAAGAAATGTATTCCAACTTTTATGCTCAGAAAACAAAGAGGAGGAAATATTTGGAGAATAGCAGTGATGTCTACCACAGTCCCCACTTGTTACACCCTGTTAGAGAGGTCTCAAAGCATGTTCTTTCTCTAGTGTTCTACAGAGTTTTAGTGAAAGTAAATGTTTACTCATAGCTTTTGTTCTTCCTAGAATCCAAGCAATGTTTCCTTAGGACTGGGTTAGAGACAGTATAACTGTTGGGTTTTACTCAGAACAGTATTCCCTTATGATTTGTTACTGGTAAAAGCATGTTATTCCTGGCATTTTCTGTCCTGTTTGGGAGGGACTTTTTAAAAGCAGCTGTTCAATACTCACGTGAAGAGTCTTCTGGTGACCCCACCCAACTGGTCTGCTGATCATGCCCATTCACATCCAAATCCCACTGAAATACAAGTCTGGCCTCTTACCACACTCATATTACTATTTATATATTTTTGGTCCTCGATTGATTCTCTCCCCAACTATAATATAAGCTTCTTGGATGCTGAGACTGTGTCTCCTTTCTCTTTATAGCTCCTGTTCCTAGGACAGTATCCTAGCCACATAAAATGCTTTGTAATATTTGTAACTACTGATGAAGTGATTCTAGAAAGCAAACAAAACAGGTTTTATGACAAAGATAAGCCACCCATGCAAATAATGCAAGGTAAACAGCCATCAAAGGATAAACGGGACCAGAACGCTTTTTCCCCCAGGGCATCCACGGATCTGATAGGTGTGGTATGACCTCTAGCAAATGGAACGTCTGTGGATTGAGCCCGGCAAGTTAGAGGGCCTGGTTGACATTTTATGTGGTGAATGTTCAGAGGATTGCAGCTCCTCAGGAAGGCTTTACTGAATCTGAATCCCTGAAAGCAGGACAACCTTTGCCAAGTCTCTGTCAATTAAAAGAGTGTAACCATTTTATTTTATGTGCAAGACCTTAAGCCTCTCCAGGCAACATTTTCAAGTTGAAAAAGTCTGTCTCAGGGCCCTTGCTTCCTATTTCTATTCCTTTCCCTATTTGAACTTTCACCCCAACCCAGAAGCAAAAACAAAATGCCTTCTATTTGGGAAAACCAAGAAATTGTTTTGATATTTTGTTTCATGACCCAAACCTATATATTACTGGCTGCCACAGTGTTATTTCCCCTGCACACTCATCATTCATAGCTACAGGGGTGAAAATAGTCCAAAATGGTATGTAATGTCTGTTACACATTTAGATGCATAAATTTGGTTGTCAAGATAGTGATTTAATAGAAACTTATAGGTCCATTGTAGACTATTTTTAATGCCTAGAATTTTTTTAAAGTGTGTGCATGTGCATGTGTGTTGTTTTTATTTCTCTCTTCTTGGAAATGTCATTTCTTTGTAATATAGTCCCACTTTATTTATCATGGTCTGGACCCAACAAATTTTGGCTAGGGACTTAGACTAAATTAAGGAAAAAGCATTTATTCTCTTAAGAGTCAGGAAGTAAAACATCTTGGTTTCATATCCATAATGTCAATGATAAACCCAAAGTCTTAAGTCCTGTGACATCAGGCATGGAAGGTGACTGTGGGATTTCTTATTTTGACATATTATTTCTTTGGGACTATAAATCATCGATATTGGATTAGTCCCCTGAGAATTCATGCTGTTGAAAAACAAAATTCATCGAAGTAAATTTTAAAGATTGTATTGGCTTTTTTCAGTGATTCATGAATCAGGCAGTATTCATCTAGCAGATAGGAGCTTCAAGAAGCTGTATGAAATGGAAGACTGTTACAGGCAAAAGGGAGCAGGAACAAGGAAGTTATGCTAGGCAAAAAGCAGACTGGTTGTGGCAAGGTCACTTTCCTTTAGGGGACAGCAGGGGTCCATCAGGCAGATTACCTACCTAGTGCTGACCAAGCAATTCCTGATTTAGGGAATTTAAGGTTTAAGGTTCTTTTTCTGTAACAGGTTAAATCTATAATAAAATTAAGTCTTGGGGCGCCTGGGTGGCACAGAGGTTAAGCCTCTGCCTTCGGCTCAGGGCGTGATCCCAGAGTTCTGGGATCGAGCCCCACATCAGGCTCTTCCACTATGAGCCTGCTTCTTCCTCTCCCACTCCCCCTGCTTGTGTTCCCTCTCTCACTGGCTGTCTCTATCTCTGTCGAATAAATAAATTAAAATCTTTAAAAAAAAATTAAGTCTTGGTTTGGTGACATGGGGCTTGTTTTGTTTTTAACAAGGTTTGTGCCAGTCTCAATTATTTTGAGTATATTTTTACTTTCATTTGAAATTTGTTTTGAATGCTTTTTAAAATGTAGTTTCTTTCTCCCTCTCAGTCATGTGCTCTTGTCCTCCTTCTCATGTTTATTCTTGCTCTTGTTAATTAGTTTGATGTTACTAATCCCCTCCACTAATTTCCTCACTGGTTTGGGAATGAAATTTTTTGCCATTGTAATGCTTTCAAGCTCTTGAAATCAGAGTTCAAATTTTTCATCTTCACATAAGTGGTCCAGAATGAAAGTCAGGATATAACTGCAAGATATTTTTCAAGTAATTTGAATAATTCCTTACTGGGAAGTTAAGTTGTAAATGCCTTCACTATATTCTTTTGAAAGTTGGGGCAGGAATCAATTATAGTAATGGATATTTGACATTTCTGTGCAATGAAAAAGACAGTGGTGATTTTTCTACACTGTGTTTAGTAATTCACCTTCAGGAACTTTCAGGGCCATTCTCACCAGCCGAGGCTAGGGAGAAGAAAAGGAATCAGCCAAGAATGGCACTAGAAATCGTGCTATTCATATCTAATCTTATTGACTCTCATCCCCGACTTTGGAAAACACCACCAGTGCAAGATAAGGAGTCAGAATATTATAGAGCAGTGCTGTCCAAAAGAAGTATAATGTGAGCTATATGCATAAATAAAAAATTTTTTCCAGTAGCCACATCAAAAAAAAAAAACATAGGTGAATGTAATAACATATTTAACATGATATATCCATGATGTTCACCTTTCAGTGTGTGAAGATAGAAACATTAATATTTTATATTCTTTTTGGCATAAGTCTTCAAAATGTGGAAGGTATTGTACACATCCAGCATATCTCAATTTGGACTCGACACATTTCAAGCTTTCAGTAGCCACACCTGGTGAGTGACTACTACGGTGGACACAGCAGACATGAGGATATCTCATCCAATACTCATTCTTTCTCTCTCTGACAAATAAGGACTCAGGAACCAGAGAGGGCACATTATTTGCCACACTCACACTGTTGCATCAGAAAGCAAGACTCAAAGCCAGATTTTCTAATTACCTCTCAAAGCCACTTTATGCTACTTCAAGAGGTTCTTTTGGCCTGAAATCTTATTGACTCCCTCCCCCAAATCTCAATTTTATTTTGTCCCTGTAGTTTTCATCAAGAAAAATAATCTAACGGGGTGCCTGGGTGGCTCAATCAGTTAAGCATCATGATCTCAGAGTCCTGGGTTTGAGCCCCACATCAGGCTCCCTCGCAGGGAAACTGCTTCTCCCTCTCCTCCCTGCTCATGCTCTCTCTTGCTCGCTCTCTCTCTCTCAAATAAATAAATAAATAAAATCTTTTTAAAAAAAAGAAAAATAATCTTACAACATGAATGAGAGGAAAAGACAGATTCTTATGTGAGACTTCAACAATGATGTCATGGGGGCCCTCACCTGGTTAAGAAGGGAGTGAAGATGAGCCTGAAACTAACACAATATTGTATGTCAACTACATTTCAACTAAAAAAAAAAAAGAAAAAAGAAATGTTCTTAAACACTTCACTGCAAGCACAGGGAAAAAAAGGAAGTGAGGAGGTATTAAATAATGTTTTAATAGGCCCTATCTGCTTTAAACGAGTTAAAAATCTCTAAGCCTGGGCAAATTATATCTGGGGTCATTGAAAGAACATGCAGATGAGGCAACAGAGTTGCTGGTGGTTACCAGGAAAATGATGGAGAAAGGAAGAAATGCTAGAGGATTGACACATATCCAGACTTTCCAACTGGAAAAGGCAAATAAATGATACTAGTAGCAAATATGTCTATAGTACCTACTAGGTGCCAGGTTCAGGTTCTGAGTGCTTTAGATACGTTGATTCATCAATTCCTCACAACAACCTTATGAGATAAGTATTAATGCTGTCTTCACTTTTCAGATGAGGAAACTAAGCCAGAGAAGTTAAGTAATCTGCCCAAGATGCATTGCTAGTAGCTGGCAGAGCCAGGATTTGAGCTAGGGAGTCTCACTGTGGAGTCTAATTTTTTGAATTGGTATTACACTATGCTGCTCACAAATGAAAGATTTCAGAGGTGCCTGGGTGGCTCAGTCAGTTAAGAGACTGATTCTTGATCTCAGCTCAGGTCTTGATCTCAGGATCATAAGTTTGAGCCCTGCGTTGGGCTCCACACTAGGTGTGGATCCTACTTAAAAAAAAAAAAGGAAATTTCAGTATTTGTCTGCCCTTTCATCCTCCCTTTCCCCATAGCTGGGGAATCATCTGATAACCACTTGAAAGTTCAGCCCAAGCCAGACTCTAGGACAAGAGATGACTTTGGTAAGAGAGGTCCTAGTTCAGTGCTTTGGTAGTACACCATCATATTTTATGGACTACCATCCCCACCCTGACCTTGTGCCTCAGTTCTGGGCCCTGGGCCCTTCCTTGCATCATCCATCCCTAATTTAGTTATCAGAGTCTGTTCTTGGACCCATTTGCAACTTGTGAATAGGAGATCCTGATACCCCAGTCTCCTCAGGTCATTGTACAGAGCCTTCTCCTTGATACTACTTACCTGTCAATTCTATTTTCTGTTACCTCTTGAGAGACCTTCATGACACCAATTGCTTTTGCCAAAGCACTGCGAAGGATTATACTCCCCACCCACCGTGTTCCACTTATTGGTCAGAACTTCTCCCATTGCTCAAATTGCCACCAGTTGCCCATCCAACCCAGCGACAGTCTAATTCCAAGATCAAGCCCTTCCTCCCCTCACATTTTGCTTGGTTTTCTGTATTGGTGAAAACTTCCAGTTATGAGTGAAATACCATAGTGTCAAGTCTTTGAGTCCTTGGAAAAATTATGTGTATTATTAACAGTTGATTTAGAAGCACTTAAGATGAAAAGTGAGGATTATTAAGAAATCCTTCCAGATCCAAACTCAGTCACCCTTTCCCCTTTTTGGATAGTTTTATTAAAATTCCCAATTAGAAGAATGCCTTAGATATAGTATATCTGGATCTCAACAAGCCATTTAACAGGGCTATCATGATATTTTTGTGGATGAGAAGCAAAGAGTGTGGTCTGGATGATAGAATAGATATGTAAATTCATGTCTGGTCTTGAATGTCAATTTCGAGCTAGGTCTCCAATGCTGTTGTAAGGGTCTTCCTCTTGTTGAGGAGGAAAATTTTTTTGTCTGTCCTTCAAGATTCCTCCAGCTTATCTAAGAATTAAATTGTCATGAGGCAGGTTAACAGGAGAAAATAAAATTTGATTATGTACCTACATTCATGAGATTTCAGGCACAATGAGGTCTGTATGTCATCCTGAACTAAGAAGAAGGCGTTAGGGATCGGGGACTTCAAAGGAAAGGAAAGCAATTCACAGAAAGCTGAAAAAGAGTAAATGTTTGTTGAACAAATGTTTGCTGGGCCATTTAGAAACAACAGGACATAGAGAGGAATTTTAACAAACTTTGCTAAATTCCTCCCTGTGTACCGCCCCTTATTTATATTCTAATGTACTGATCTATGGTGATAGCTCTCTTCCTGGAGCAGGTCCTTTATCTAAATTCTTTTTTTTTTAAGATTTATTTATTCATTTGAGACAGAGAGATACAGAGAGAGAGCATGAACAGAGGGAGAGGGAGAAGCAGACTCCCCGCTGAGCCAGGAGCCAGACGTGGGGCTTGATCCCAGGACCCTGGTACCATGACCTGAGCCAAAGGCAGATGCTTCGCCAACTGAGCCACCCAGGCGCCCCTCCTTTATCTAAATTCTTTTAGGCAGTTAGGGGGAAGGTCAAAATTTCTTCCTGACTCTTTTGGGCCTTGATTGTTTTCAGCTCAAAAAGAATCTCCATGCCAAAGTGGCACATTTTGGGGCATCTCTCCTTTGGGCCCTCCACTCTTAACCCTGGACTTTTCTACTTTTCATTAAACACTCAAATAAACACTTCTGAGGAAAGCCCAGCAAATGTGTAGAAGATGCAGAATAGAGACGAGTAGATCCCACGGCCAATGGCATACCCAGACGTCGGAGGGTTCTCTACAAGCTAGAACGAAGGGCTAAAATGAACAAGATAGAATGCAATAAGAATGCAAGTAAATACATGTACTTTTTAAAAATTAAACTGTACAAAAACTGTATGAAAAGGACATGAGCTAACATTAGTATAGTGGTGGGGGAGTGGAGTCTTAGGACCTTTAATTTATTATAAACTCATTGTGAGCCAGAAGTGTACATGGCTGCCAAGTATTGAATGTGATCTTGGACTACATTAATTATAGTATAATGGGAAGGCTAATTCCATTGCACTTGGTACCTGCCAGACTCTGTCTGTATTATTGTACTCAGATCATGGCAGGCTGACAAATTACAAAGGATCTGAGACAGGCAGCTGGGCGGAAAAGGGTCTGGAACTAATGGTATGCTGGAGCCAGCTGGTACTCACTTCTAGAAATTGCTAAATATTCAGGAATTTTTTGGCTGCTGATTAAACCCTTGGTAGCTTGAAATGTGCCATGGTGGGAGTATTTACACCATGGTAATTGGCAAATGCTAGAAATCAGGAGTTTTTATTTTCTGGAGAGTGGGTTTGTCAGGACATTGCTGTCAGTAACCCTATGATATGAAGAATGATTAAAGACAGAGAGGTTGTGGGATTCAATCAAAAAGAAAAAAACCTCAAGGGCAGAGAGGATGAGGATTTCGGAGCTATCTTTAGATAGTTGAAGAGTTTAGATTTTCTTTTTCAGCAAATGAGAGCCATGCTTCACCAATAGTCCTCTAAGGACAGAACAGCTCCCACAGCCGCCCCGCCCAGCCAGAGGTACAGCCCGGGACTGCCAGTCGCTGGTGAGAAACTTCTTTGAAGCTTCTCGTATTGTCTTTAAAAGTTACACAAATTTTACATTTTATTTCATAAAGGATCTGTATCTCTCTGACTCTAACAATAATCCATTTAAAGAGGCACTTCTCAAACTTTCCTACGTATGAATCACCTGGGAACCTTGTTAACATGCAAATTCCAATGGAGTAGTTCTGGGTGGGAGGCTGAAATTCTCCCAATACAACAAGCCCGAAGGTGCTGCCAGAGCTGCTGGCTTATGCATACTCTGGGTAGGAAGGCTTTAAATGCCTTGACTTGCCTTCTCTTTCCCCAGCTCCATCTTCTAGTAAATTTGGCACCCAGGGTGATAGGGCTTGCGGAATGGGTGTTTAATCTCTGTCTCCCACAGAGAGCAAGCCCTTAGGGCTACACAAATGGACCTCTGAAAAGCTTGGAGTTGAAACTTTTTAGACTTACTTGCATTGCATTGTCTGCCCTCTTGTCGAATTCCTTTGTACTGTACGGTACTTGGACCTTATCCTCTCTGCCCACACAGGGCATCATCACAAAAAACAGTAGAGGAAATTCATTCTTGGACCTACTGCAGGGAAATTGTCGAGGACGTCATCCACTATGTTACATTCTGTTCTCTGTTTGAGGGCTCAGGGGAACTTTTTCTTAAGTTTCATTTCCAGGAATTGCTCCTTCTGAACACTTCGTCCTTTTTGATCTTACCAACACTCTGAATCTCATAGTTGAATGCGCTTTCCTCTCTCACTCAATGTTCATCCAACACAGAAGGACTGAGCACCTGCTAGGCTCCAAGCACCAGTGGGGTTGGGGCAGAGCAGGGAGCAGAACAGACACGTATCCCTGCTCTCATGGAACCTATGTCCCAGTGGCTCTTCCCTTTGATTGTTGGGAAATAGAAGCCACTTTGGAGGCTGCCTCCAGCGACTCTAAAAGACCCGATAAAAGACAGTTCTGGTTTGAATCTGGCTCCCGGTTGTATGATTTTCCAACTCTCATCTTCTCTTTACTGGATTCTCCCAACTCTTTCTTCTGTATACCATGTGCATCTTATTTGTCATAAGCTGCCTCAAATCCCCTGTGGAATGAGGCAGTATATAGATAGCTCATTAAATATGTGGAGCTGGGGAAATCAGAGCTGAAGCCAATGCAGTAAAGTTACAGGGAATTAAACTTTAGCCTCGTATACAAATAGTCTAAGTCCTGAAATGAAATGTTCGCCTTATAATATAGCGACTTTTCTGACACTGATCTTGGCAGTGCACCTTGTTTGGGGAATTTTGACCTGGTACTTCCTGACACGAAGGGCGTTTCTCCCAGATAATACCTCAGTGCCTTTCAATAATTGGATTGTAGACAAATTTCCATGATTTCAGTTCTGTAGACAACAGTGGCTCCTCCTTTCCCCACCAGCCCCAGTTTCTGTTGGAGGAGATGAATTCTTTAGGGGAGATGGTGGCCTTGGGGGATCCCACATGTTGAGGTGGGGGAGTTTTGGAGAGGGAGAGCGGCTTCTGCCAGAAAAGCAGCCCAGAACTCAAATCCTCCACCTGGGATGTGTTTTGTGACACTCACTAAAATCTAAACTCCTGCTTTTTCTTCTAACTTGTCTTGATCCAATTCATGGTTTTCTTCAGATGAATAAAATACCCCTGTATTTATGGTGGATGCTGTAAGCCAGCCAGCCGTGGTATTTTTTATATCATAAGCAGCTGCTCTCTGAACCGACACAGAGTGAAAGAGGCCGATTTGTATTTTTATGGCCAGATATGAAACCAGCTTTCAATAATTTGGGAAGCACGTGCCACCTCTTGTGATCCTCAGGGTGCTTATTTTGAAATGAGCCCTGAAGATTGCGGATACTACAATTAATATAACCCTAAACGGTAGCCCCATTTTAGCCACTTCCTCGAAAACAGGCAATTTTAATGAATTAATTGATTTTAACTTCAGTATGAAATATTGGCACTCGTGATGATACTACTCTGTGACCACATAGAAGCAGCATTTATGACCTTGGTAACTACATTCCATTCACTGAAAAATGACAACTATGCTAAAGAAATACTTCCCTCCTTGCTGCTGCTTCTCCCAACGAGAGCTTTTAGCAAAGGGCATAGAAAGTCCTGCCAATAAATAACAAAAATTTACTATCCTCACCATCATTTTACAGTCTTGCTCTCCTCATAAGAGGAACACAGAGAACAGGATGGATGGAATCAACCTGCTTTGCTCAGCACCAAGGGCATGTTATCACTCAAACGGGGTGCCGAAGGCGGAGATGAGGAGAAATACGCACACCCACAATGGTTTCGCCCCAGACGTGTTTCTTGGCCTTGCTGTTGTTATCCTCATTATTCCATTTTCCCACCCCGAATGGCTGTCTGCCCTGTTTCCAATGCCATAGAAATCAGAATTGTCTTCACCTTCTGAAGACACTGAAGGACAGAAATCCCTTGAGTCAAAAGCCATCCAGAAGGAATCATTTCTGTATTCCTTTCATGGGACTAAATGTTCCTCTCCTGTGTAAGAGACTAGGATGCTTTAGAAAGTGCGTCTTCAGACTCCTTGAATGGAGGAAGGAAAAGAGAGCCAGAAAGAGCTTAACTGGAATGAAAAGCATTTTCCTGGACTCAGCGTTCCTGAATTAATCAGGTCCACCATAGGCGACTAAAGGAGGTTGTTGGGGAAAAATTCCTTTCTCGTATGATTGGGTATTTCTAGCCGGGCTGCAAACAGAGGGATGCTTTCTCGCCCTTGGTCCAGGGCCATTGCAACCAGAATCAAAACAACTGGTTGCCATTCCTATAAGGAACTTTCATGATCTGAAAGGAAATAGCAGGATGTACGAAAAGACCCAAATTTCTCTCCATTAGTGGTTTAAGGGCTCTTGGTATAGTGATTCTTGAAATCACAATTGTAGTTCATGAAGTTTCTCTGACAAAGCCCAGCTATGAGAATTGGTTTGAGAAAAGCAACACTGAGAGCTCCAGCGTTTATTTCAGAGAACCTCAGCTTTACCCTTCTTGTCGAAGTCCTTGAGAAAAATACCTTGCATTGGCGGGGGTTGAGGAAAAATGTATTTTTCCTCCTTAGTAAGCATGTCTTTTTAAAAATGTAGCCCGAGTTCTCTCTTTTTGCCCATCATTTGCGGCTTAATTCCCATATGCAGACTATTCTTGTCACAGCCAATCCCTTGCTGCTCTAAATACATCTTTTATTTTGCTGCAGATTTCAATAGCTTCTTATTCCTCTATTTCAGTAACAGCGAATGGTCTATCCAAATTCTCACCAAGCAAGACATTTACAAGAGTGGGGGGGGGGGCGGCGGGGAGCAAGGCACCGGCGATTAGTTGAGTGTCTACAGTGGGTTGGGCACCAGGCTAGATGTTTTCACCAGTGCAATTTAAGCCTCCACCCATAAGCTGTAAGTTAGTATAAGCAACCCCACTTTATGCATGAAGAAACTGAGGCTCCCTTTTCAAGGAGATTTAGCCATTCTCCCAGGTTTCAACCGTGTGAACCCAGGTAGTCTGACTTCAGAAGCCACGCCTGTTGTGATATGCCAAATTGCCTCTTGTTCAGGACGGATGGTGCAATCTCTGTTTGACAAATGGCAATGTAAAGGCTAAGGGTTTTTTTTTTTTTTTTTTAACTTTCCCAAATTCCCCTCGTAGTCCTTGCCCAGTTGATGTCCCTGGAAACCTGCTTACTGTGCCAAGCTGCTCAACATAGCGACTCAAGACAGTTGATCAGGCCGCATCACATGTTGCTTGGGCAGTGTATGGGCTGTTTAAGAGAAGCTCCAACTTGATTATAGAACCTATCAAAAGTCACCTTCTACTTAACATAAAGAATAGCTTTAGTTAGTTTACCTGGTGTGGTGGGATCCTCTCCACTATCACATTAACAAACTTGGTCATGTTACACTGTCTTATTGGTGGCCTACATCCGTTCATCTTTGCTCTTTTGTTGTGCTAGCTCATTACTGAGGTTTCCTGGATTCAGGACAGCAGTGTGGGATTCTAGTTTCCCTCTTGAGCTATGCGGGCATGGCACTCAATGAGAATAACTGAATCTGGCATCAAGAGCTGTGTTTTTACTCCATTCTTGGGACCACAGCAGAGAGAAATATGCACCCAGTAAGCCTCAAGGGAGATGTTCCTGGGTATTCCCAACCATACAGAGTCCTCAGAACGGGACAAGGACAGCTTTCCCTTTACTTAGGCACCTCTTCCTTCACTCTGGGCATCTGTCTGGGAAAGACCCCAGATTGCTACAGAGCTCATGGGAGAGTCAGGTCAGGGCCAGAAATAAAACTCTAGAAGGGGATTGTAGTGGAGGCTAGTAGCTGATCATCAAAATCAAATCTCCCCCTTTTCCACAGTAAAAGAGTTGTTGCCAGACACACTGGATACCTACCCATGTTCTTCCATTTGAGTCTCTCTTACAGCCGCACTATACGTAAACCTGACTGCCTGGCTCTACAACATTACCAAGCATTCCGGTGGTTCTCAGAGCATCAGCACTATCTGAGAGCTTGTTAGAAATGCAAATTCTCGGGCCCCACTCCCCCGACCTAGTGAAACAGAAACTCTGAGAGTGGGGCCCATGGTCTGTTTTAACAAGTCCTCCAGGGGATTCTGAGGCAGGCTAATGTTCTTGAGAATAGAGTGAGTGGAAATAATGGGTGTCCCTTCTGTGACTGGGCCCAAAGACACTGAATATACCTCTTCTACGCTCTCTTCCTATTTCCTTCAGGCTCGAACCAGACAAAGCCTCAACCATGCAGATGGTGACAGTGCTTTAGGGCAGAGGTTTTATGCTAATTTGATGCTAAAGAATCTTTTAGATTTAAGTTTTCTTTTTCTTTTCTTTTCTTTTTTAAGTAGTCTCCACGCCGAGGTGGAGCCCAAAGTAGGGCTTGAAAACATGACCCTGAGATCAAGACCTGAGCTGAGATCAAGAGTCAGACACTTAACCAACTGAGCCACCCAGGCACCCCTCAGATTTAAGTTTTAAATGCGTGAAGTAAAATTACATAAGATTGAACAGAAAGCCATTTGTATTATAAAATATTCTTTACAAAACCAGATATGTGAAATAGTACTATATATACATTTTAAGTAATGCATTAGCTAACAAGATCTGATAGTGGGTCTAATGACTGCCATAAATTTAAGATATCTGCAATAGCTATCATTACAATGTGAAGAGTATTTGTGGTCTCTACTGGTAACAAAATTCCAGGTACTGCTGATACTACTGTGGATTGTTGTCTATATTCTTTTTTCTTTTTTTAAAGATCTCACTTATTTACCTGACAGAGATAGAGACAGCCAGCGAGAGAGGGAACACAAGCAGGGGGAGTGGGAGAGGAAGAAGCAGGCTCATAGCGGAGGAGCCTGATGTGGGGCTCGATCCCACAACGCTGGGATCACGCCCTGAGCCGAAGGCAGACGCCCAACCACTGTGCCACCCAGGCGCCCCTGTTGTCTATATTCTTAATGTAAGGAATGCTAAGTTTCAATGAGAGATTTATGATAGACTCAGTAGTGGCCCAGGATCTCCATGTTCTCATCTTCAGCACCTGTGACCGTAGCCCTACATGGTAAAAGGGACTTCACAGCAGATGTGATTAAGTTAGGGTATTGACATGGGGAGATCATCCTGGGTTGTTCAGATGAGCCCTAAATGTAATTACAAGTGTCCTTACAAGAGGGCGGTAGGAGGTGGCTGGACAACAGAAGAGGATGAGGCAGTGTGGTGATGGATGCTATGCTGCAGACTTTGAAAAGGGAGAAAGGGCCACAAACCAAGGAATGCAAGTGGCCTCCAGATACAGGAAAAGGCAGGGAAATGGACCTTCCTCTAGAGCCTCCAGAAGGAACACAGCCCTGCTGACACCCAGACTTCAGCCCAGTGAAACTGATTTAGGGTTTCAAATTTCCCAAACTGCAAGAGGATAGATTTGTGCTGTTTCAAGCCACTACGTTTGTGGTAATTTGTTACAGCAGTAGTAGAAAACTAATACAAGCTTAGTTAAAGTAATGGTGATTTCTTCCCCCTGATTCCAGTTCACGAACCTCCTGAATTTTATCCATCGGTTAAAACACCCTTACCCTAGGAGTTTGGAGAGCTACAAAGTGGAAGACCTGGGTCCCTGAATGACTCCAGGAGGCAGAGCTGCCCATGAATCTAGAACCCTTTACTCTGAAATAATGTTGAGAGGAAAAGAAACTTCTTTGATTTTTTAAGCCACTGAATTTGGAGAGTCTCCTCATTATAGTACCTTAGTTCCTTTACAGTATGTATAGTTCCCTTAACTATTATGGGGAAATTCCTCAAGAGGGGTTAAGGAATATATCTAAAGGAGCCATATATGGACAGGAGAAAGAATCCAAAGCACCTCAGCCCATCAGACTAAGGAGCCAACAGTGCTGGTGAGCAGTTGGGGCTGGAAACGCAGAGCGCAGAACCAGCAAGGTCGGGAAGCCAGGGGCTGAGTCTGGTCGGGACTGTATACTTGGGCACTAGGGGGCAAGGTCAGAGAAAGGTGAGTGATAGAGGATGGGGGAGCCTGGACCCCAGCAGCATGAGGGGCCAGCTCCTTTCTGTGCTCAGAATTCCAACTCCCAGGCTGGTTCTCAGCTGCTGGATGCCTTGGACTAGTCAGCCAATAGGAACCCTGATCTGTCTAGCAGCCTTGCTAAAGAGCTTGGCTTGGGGTTTGCATGTTCCTGTTTTATCTCACAGACACCTGGGCTCTTGGTCCTCCGGGCATGGACCTCTGGCCTTGTTCTCTGGTTCTGACTCAAGTTGGGCCCCTTTGGTCTCAACGTTCCTCATCTTGGTGTATTTAGTTCCCCTGGGTGAAAAATTTCAACTCCAAATCAGCCTCCCATCACCAGCCTCTTTAGAAACCCACCTTCGAGCTGAGTATGCCCCAGCCTCACCTGGAGTAGGTAAGGATTCTAACAAAGAGATCTTTTCATTATGATTCCACCTTGAAATAAAGATAGAAACATTTCTCAAGAGTATTGCTTGAAGATCAATATTGCTTCATTTAGGAGATGTATTTCTTCCGTTCCATTCTGTTCCCTTCCCTTCCCTTCCTTTCCCTTTCTTTTCTTTCTTTCATAAAAGACATCAGCCAGTTGAAGTCAATCACTAAGGAATTATGAGGGTACATGTGCAGAGCACCCATATTTCTTAAATTTTTCTGTACATGTTAAAATGTGTTAAGAACTAAGGAAGTTACTGGGTAATTTAAACCTCACCTTTCCATTGTTGTGATTTGTATATAAGGATTTTCCTGATATGGTTTCTTATATTTATCCAAAAAAACCCAGTAGTAACCCATAGTAAAGTAGAATTGACAGAGAATGTCCATGATGAAATTTTGGAAATGTTAACAGCCGATGAAAATTGAGAAAATGAGGTAATAAGAAAAAGTTTTTCTTCTGGAAATAATGTCTGGAGCAACCATTAATGATTTTAACTACCCACATTGGTAAAGGATTTGGTTGGAGCAGAGTAAATATAAAAGCAACAAACAGAAATTTTGAACATTGGACATATACGAAGAAATAAGGAAAAGAATGTCTAGTCTTTTTTTTTTTACAAGTTGTTTTTTTTAAGGTTTTATTTATTAATTGACAGAGAGTGTGTGTGTGAAAACACAAGCAGGGGGAGTGACAGGCAGAAGGAGAAGCAGGTTCCCCACTGAGCAGGGAGCCCAGTGTGGGGCTCGATCCCAGGACCCTGGGATCATGACCTGAGCTGAGGGCAGGTGCTTAACCAAGTGAGCCACCCAGGCATCCCAAGAATGTCTTGTCTTAAATATACATTTTGATTTTTCATATCAATGAATGAAAAATATCTAAATTAGCCCTAGAGTAGAAATATAGAAATTATATTTAAAAAGTGATTATAATTTAATTATAGTTTCGTTTCACTTAATGCTTCAGATGCATTCCTGGAAAGTTAAAATCTATCCAATTTTTTCTTGAGTCCAGTTATGATCTTTGGAGTTTCCATCAATACACAAAACTCAACTACATTTATATTTAATTAAGTAAGTAAGTAAATTCTACACCACATGTGGGGCTCAAACTCATGATCCTAAGATCAGGAGTCACATGCTCTACAAACTGAGCCAGCCAGGCACCCCTATTTTTTATTTATTTATTTTTTTCAGAAAGTGCACGTTTTATTTTAATTCCAGTATAGTTAACATATAGTATAATATTATTTTCAGGTATATAGTATAGTGATTCAACAAATCTATACATTACTCAGTGTTCATCATGATAAGTGTACTTTTTCATCCCCATCACCTATTTCACCCATCCCCCACCCCCTCACACCTCCCCTCTGCTAACTGTCAGTTTGTTCTCTGCAGTTAAGAGTCTGTTTTTTGGTTTGTCTCTTTTTTACTTTGTTTGCTTGTTTTGTTTCTTAAATTCCACATATAAGTGAAATCACATGGTATTTGTCTTTCTGTGACTGACTTATTTCACTTAGCAGTATACCCTCTAGCTCCATCCATCCATGTTGTTGCAAAATTTCATTCTTTTTTTATGGCTGAGTAATACTCCATTGTGTGTATGGATGGATGGAGATATATATATCTCACATCTTCTTTGTCCACTCTTCTGTTGATGGACGCTTAAGCTGCTTCTGTAATTTGACTTTGTAAATAACGCTGCACTAAGCATAGGGGTGCATATATTTTTTTTCCTCCAGATTTCTGGTTTAAAAAGGACTTATTTGAGAAACAAGGTCCCAAACATCAGGTTGTTCACAAAAATAATCTCCAGTATCCACTTTAGAAAACAAATCTTAAGACTATTGCACTAATTATTTTTCTAGAGGATGCATTTGACATGCCAATTCTCATTCACAAAAATACATTGTTACATTTGTGTTGGACAGCCCCACATAGCACTCTTATGTGGGGTATAACACACAAACCTTGAACTCAGAGCTGTTCTCAAGTGCTTCTCAACTGATGTGATGCCTTTGCAGTTAGGGAAGCAACTGCTGAGCTCAAGTATGAATGGAAAGAACTGTACTCCCTGCATAACAAGAGCTTATTTTGGAGACCGTTGATAAAAACCACACATCCGTTTCATCATTAAGTCATAAAGAGGAATCAAAAGCAAAAGCAAAAATTACAGAGTAAGACTTAAACATAATACCTAGGAGTGTCACAGAAAGTGAAAATGGGACTAGGCACAGGGAAATATGAATTAATGAGCATGCGAAGGACAAGGATGGGGACAGTAGTGAGCGTGTGCTGAAGAAGATACTAGGAGATGGGCTCTGGTGACAATGTTGATCTTACACAAGTGCGTAAGTAAAGAAATAATGGGACAAAATTTCCAAACCCCACTGTATGCTTAAGAGTCATCTTTGCCATTGATGCTCTGTCATCCTTTCCTTCCTCGGCCTCTTTTTCATCATCCTTCATTCAACTGCAGGTGCTCATCCCCCCCAGTCTTCATTGTCGTCATCATCTGGTAGGTCCCCCTCCGCAGCGGAGTCATCTGCACCCCTCTCACACTCCGTCTTCTCATTAGTCTCATCTTTCTTCAGGGAGCAGCTACTCTGCTCCTCTTCTCAGTTATCATTCTTCATCTCTACTCCTTGTTTGCTCTGTTATTTTTCAGATTTTTCCAGGCTTTGCAGTAGAGAACCTACTTTTTGTTTTACCTGGGTTAACTCCTTCTTAATGATCTGAAAGTCATCTCCTTTCAACTTCTCAGACTTGGAAGAAGACCCTCACTGTCCAGTCTTAGAACTTGCTGCCCCTTCCTGAGGTGTTTCCTGATACACAGCGGCATTTTGAGGGAACTTCAGCCCGAGCTATAGGAGGAGGAGGAGCACGTGCTGGGTAAACCGGCTGCATCCTATCGTAATAATCCGGTTGACCGTCATAGTCCAAGTGAAAAGAGGAGCCATACAGCTCCGTTGCAGACCGTTTTGCACGTGCTTCTCCTCGGTTCACTTTTGGCTCTGGAGCCAGATTAATGTCTAAAACCTGGCCAGCTGTCATTCTGCCATCCTCCCCTGCCACAGCAGCTTGGGCATTTCTCTCATTAGCATACTGAACAAAGGCAAAGCCCTTAAGAAGAGATCAACCCACAATTTTGCCATATTTGGAGAAAATTGCCTCCACATCAGATTTCTTGACCACAAGAGTATCGAGAGTCCCAGTGAACTCATGGGAGTTCATGGAACAAGGATCTGTCTTGTAGGTAACATTGCTGACCATTGTCTTTGATGATAAGGTTTCTCACAAAGCCAAAAATCGTAGCTGAAGATCAAAAAAATCTCACTCAAGTAAAGTTCTGCTAACATATATTTCAAGTGATTTGTAAGCAGGATGGGGAGGGAGAAGAGATTTGATTCTGAATCTCCTGCTCCTGGGATCTATGTGGAGAAACAACTGCTGCTTGTCAGCAGTGCAGTGGCAACCACTCAATCTTTGTCTTTTCAAATTAGTGTTTCTGTATTCTTTGGGTAAATATCCAGTAATGGAATTACTGTATCGTCTGGTAATTCTATTTTTAATTTTTTGTGGAACCTCCATACTGTCTTCCATAGTGGCTGCACCAGTTCTCATTCCCACCAACAGTGCACAAAGGTTCCTTTTTCTCCACATCCTCACCAACATTTGTTATTTCTTGTCTTTTTGATTTTAGCCACTCTGACAGGTGTGAGGTGATATTTCATTGTAGTTTTGATTTGCATTTCCCTGATGATGAGTGATGTTGAGCATTTTTAATGTGTCCGTTGCTCATCTGTAGGTCTTCTTTGGAGAAAGGTCTGCTCATGTCTATGTCTTCTGCCCATTTTTAATTGGATTTTTTGTTTTTCGGATGCTGAATTGTAGAAGTTCTTCATATATTTTGGATACTAACCCCTTATTGCATATGCCGTTTGGAAATATCTTCTTCCATTTAGTAGGTTGTCTTTGAGTTTTGTTGATTGTTTCCTTTGCTGTGCAGAAGGTTTTTATTTTGATGTAGTCCCAGTAGTTTATTTTTGCTTTTGTTTCCCTTGCCTCAGGAGATATACCTAGAAAAACGTTGCCATAGCTAATGTCAAGGAAATTACTACCTCTGCTCTCTTCTAGGATTTTTATGGTTTCAGGCCTCACATTTAAGTCCTTAATCCTTTTTGAGTTTATTTTTGTGTATAGTGTAACACAGTGGTCCAGTTTCATTCTTTTACACGTAGTTGTCCAGTTTTCCCAGCACCATTTATTGAAGAGACTTTTTCCCATTGCATATTCTTGCTTCTTTTGTTGAAGATTAATTGGCCATATAACTGTGGGTTTATTTCTGGGCTGTCTGTTCTGTTCTCTTGATCTATGTGTCTATTTTTGTGCCAGTACCATACTGTTTTGAATACTATAGTTTTGTAGTATATATCTTGAAATCTGGGCTTGTGATACCTCTAGTTTCGTTCTTTTTCAAGATTGCTATGGTTATTTGGGGTTTTTGTTTTTTTGTGATTCTATACAAATTTTAGGATTATTTGTTCTAGTTCTGTGAAAAATGTTGTTGGTATTTTGATAGGGATTGCATTAAATCTGTAGCTTTTTTTGAGCAGAATGGACATTTTAACATTTGTTCTTCCGTACCATTAGTATCAACTGCATTTTATATGTCAGAATTTTTGCACATCAGGAAGGAATTTTTAAATTATTTATTTGAGAGAGAGAGAGAGAGCGCGTTGAGAGTGAGCATGAGTGGGGGAAAGGGGGCTTTCCGCCAAGCAGGGAGCCCGATTTGGGTTTCGATCCCAGGACCCTGGGATCATGACCTGAGCTGAAGGCAGATACTTGACCAACTGAGCCACACAGGCGCCCCCAGGAAGGAATTTTTAAAAAGATACCAATTAAAATGGTAACAAGAGTACATAAGTTATCTAAGAATGTGTCTAACAAAAATATGCAAGAATTCCATGGAATAAATTTTACAATTTTATTGAAAGATCTTTTTTTAAGGATTTTATTTATTAATTTGACAGAGAGAGACAGCCAGCGAGAGAGGGAACACAAGCAGGGAGAGTGGGAGAGGAAGACGCAGGCTCCCAGCAGAGGAGCTTGATGTGGGGCTCGATCCCAGAACGCCGGGATCACGCCCTGAGCCGAAGGCAGACGCTTAACGACTGTGCCACCCAGGCTCCCCTTATTGAAAGATGTTAAAGAAAATCTAAAAGTCAAGTCTATGAACATGGTATGTTAATAGATGGGGGGTTCAATACTATAAATAGTTCACTTTCTTCAAATTGATGTATAAATTCAATATAATCCCAGCAACCTTAATCTTGGCATGCTGTTTCTAAAATATATGTGAAGAATAATACCCAAGGGTAGCCAGGATGCTCCTAAAACAGAGAAAGTACAAATGTTATATAATATAGTAAAGACCGTATATTCCTGATAAGGGCTAGACAATGGAACTGAAAAGCCACCCCAGACACAGACTCATACATATTTGAAAACCTAATATATGACAGTTATAATTACAACTGGGAAGGAAAAAAAAAAAGAGCTGTTCAACATACAGTACTGGGAAAATTGGCTATTCCTAAGGGAAAAGAATGAAAATAAATCCCTACCTCACCATATACCGTACAAAATAAACTACTACCTTATGATACACATATATCCAGTCCAGATGGTTTAAGAACTTAAATGTGAAAGACAAAACCTAAAAACTTTTGAAAGAAAACATAAGGAAATATTCATGTGACAGCTCTGGGGGTAGGTAATGATTTCTTAAATAAGACAGAAAAAGTTCAAACTTTAAACAAAAAGATTGATACACTTGATTATTTTAAACTTCAGGACTTCTTTACGTAAAAGATCTTCATTAAGAGAGTGAAAAAAAAATAGCCACAATTTGAGTGAGGATATTTGCAATACAGGCAACGAACAAATATTTCTTATCTAGAATGTATAATATGTGTATGTTATCTATTTTATGTGTGTGAGTATGTCTTCTGCAGTGTAACAAATTACCCCAATACTTACAAATTTAAAATGATATACATTTATGACCTCACAGTTTCTGTAGGTCAGGAATCTGGGCATGGCTGAGCTGGAGCCTCTGCTTCAGCGTCTCATTGGCTACAGTCATCTCAAGGCCCCAACTGGGAAGGATCTTCTTCCAAGCTCAAACTCATGTGGTTGTTGGCAGGATTCAGTTCCTCAATGAGTTGTTGGCAGGAGGCCTCCCTCAGTTCCTTTCCACATGGGCCTCTCCACAGAGCACCTAACACATGGCAGCTGGCCTCATTGGGGGAGTAAGCAGGAGGGCAGGAGAGGGTGCCAGCAAGAGAACCTGCTAGCAAGACACAAGTCATGATGTTTTGTAACCTAATCTCAAAAGTGATATCTCATCACTTTTGCCATATTCCATTTGTTGGAAACACATTACTAGGTCCAGTTCACAGTTAAGGGGAGTGGGTTACACAAGACTATGAGTACCAGGAAGTAGAGATCATTCTCGATCATGTTAGAAGTCTATTGTAATATATATCAACCTAGGGGCGCCTGGGTGGCACAGTCGGTTGAGCCTCCAACTCTTGGTTTCAGCTCAGGTCCTGATCTCAGGGTTGTGAGATTGAGTCCTACGTCGGGCTCCACGCTCAGTGTGGAGTCTGCTTAGAGTTTCTCTCACCCTCTTCCCTTCCCACCGCCCTCTAAAATAAATAAATAACTCTTTTTAAAAAGACAATATATATCAACCTAATAGAAAATCATGCAAAAGACATTAACAAGTACTTCATAGCCAGGGAAACACGAATGACCCATAAACAATGGAAACACGTGTGCATGTGCACCAGGAAAGGTATACAGCAATATACACAGCATCCTTATTTATTATGGGCAAAAACTGAAAAAGAAATGTCCAGCCCCCAGTAAAATGGATAAATCATAATACAACCATACAGTGAAATACTGTGCAACAACCAAAATGGATAGACTATAGCTGGACACATAAATGAGGAGGAACCACTCTAAAGCAATTCACAGAAATAAATGTATGGGCTGTTTCCATTTGTATAAAGTTCAAGGACAAGGGAAGCCAAATAATTTATGTTTTTATATATTTCTGCCTCTATCAGGGAAATGATGAACAAAACTAGAATAATGGTTTTCTGAGGTGACTATCACGGAGGAGACACACAGGGGTTTCAAAAGTGTTGGGCAATGCATGTTTAAGTACCCTTCTTTATTATTATTTCAACAGTGAATACACAATACGTTGTTTTGTATATGTGGGCTTTTTCATGCTAAAAAACATAGGGAAAGATAAAATAGCTCATGTTTATGGAGCATTCCTCTGGGCCAGCCACTTTGCAGATGCTCTCTTCGAAGGAATGAATCCGATGCTTTTATTTCTAATGCTTCACCTTTCATTTTCTGTGTATTGTTTTTTACTTTCAGGAGCATTTACTTAAAATAGAACATATTGTGTTTAAAGCAAGGGAAAAATCATGTGATAATAAAAACAATGAAGAAAATACTAACACTCAAGAAGAATTTTGTCCTTATACCGAATACAGAACCTAAAACCATGTCATTAACTCACAGAACCCTCTGAACCAAAAGGAGTGACATGGACAGTCAGACTAGATCAGAGTTTCTCCCCCTCTGCACTGTTGACATTTTGAGCTGGATCATTCTTTGTTGCTGTGTCTGTCCTGTGCACTGTAGGATGTTGAGCCGCGTCCCTGGCGTCCACCCACTGGATGCCAGTAGCCCCCCTTCCCAAGTTGTGGCAAATGAAATTGTCTCCAGATACTGCCACATAATCCCTGGGAGGCAAAAATCATCCCTGGTTGAGAGCCCCTGAACTAGATGGTCCTAGCATATTCCATAGAAGTATACATACGGTGAACCTATCCTATGCCTATTTCCTATTCCCTTGGTAGTTCTTTTTTCTTCGTTTATTTCCTTGACATTTATCGAGGTACCTTCTCTAAGAGCTAAATGTTAAGTAGCTTTGCTTGTTATGTCATCCTTCCAGGTTTCTTGAACATCTTCACTCACCAGCAGAGATACCAGCACAGAAAGAACCCAACAGTTTATAATCGCAGTTCTGTACTTCTTTATTTTCACATTCTTTTAAAAACAAACAGGAAGGTTTATACCTCAGGAGGATCAAGGATGCATTAGTGACCACGTGTAGGTTTTCGCTGACCTTAAAGGGGGCCACTTGTGTCCTCTCCAACTCAAGGCTAATGCAGATTTTTTAAAGTTTTGTTGGGTTTAGTGTATGAGGCGCTTTCACTGGTGTAAATTGGGTGACTGCTTCAATTGATTAAATCATAGCCTGAGCTAAGTGGATATGCTGAAAGCAAGGTTGACCTGTATTAAAACTTTAGGGAAAGGACGTTTTAAAACTTAATGCACGTACTTATATGCATGCATAGTTATTTTTTCTACTCACACACAAGAACGATTTTCAGTCTCTGTACACAGTAAGTATAAGGCTGCAGACTTCATCAGACTTCATCATGTCCTTGGGATGTTCATTTTCTTCATTTTATCATTTTAAAGACTTTTTTCCTAGCTGTGCGTGACTTGCTCTTTTTCTGTCCTTGCTTGTATTTTTAACTTGTGCATTTACAAGGAATAAAAAGAAACTCCTAACTTGCAGTGTAATTGTGCGCAAGGAGTGTATTTTGGTCCCTGCCGCTGTGTCAGCCTCAGAGTCGGGATGCTGTTGCCATGGAGACAGAGATGTTGAACGGGCTTCATCACCTTTGCCCTGCTATTTAAAATCATACTCATAGCAGAGCTCTGGCAGACACAGGGCTTTTTCTGGTAGGTCAACCACCTCCTCCCTTTTTCTCTTTAAAAACAACAACTTGGCAGATTAATGCCATTTTTATTTATGACTGTTATAAAATGTAATGTAAATACCCTCCCACACGGAATGAATGGGTAGCTCTCTCTTTGTGTTGTCTTTTTCCAGCGTGAAACTGAAATTCCTTGAGAGTTTGCCAAAACCAGTCCCTTTAATGGGTTCTACTCAGGGTTCTGTCCTCTCTCTTGGCTTTCTGAAAGTACCTGCGCAGTGGGGAGAGAGCAGAGAGAAGCTGAGGAAATTATAGGATGAGACAAAAAGCAATAGAAAGGAAGTTAATCACAGGCCTTTAAAATGTTTCAACAAACCCCTCTGTGTTTGGGGGAATAGGCTACTCTCATAACACTCCTGGCGGAGGAGTGGGACAGTAGTATTACCTTTCTGGAAGCAATTCAGTAATAAAAGCCTTAAAAATACTCTTGCCCCATCAATGGCAATTCTAGTAAATTTTTCTAAGAGAACATACATGCAAGGAAACAAAGATTTGCCTACAGGATGATTCATCACAGTTTTATTTACGCTGGAGGAAAACCGGAAACAACCAGTTTCAGAAACATGTCCATAAAAGGGGATTGGTTAAACCAATTCTAGTACATCACACAATGGAATACTAGGCAGCTGTATTAAATAATAGTGTGGCAGTCTATTTCTTAAACTGAAAAGTTGTTCAAGCAATGTCATTTGGGGCGCCTGGGTGGCTCAGTCGTTAAGCATCTGCCTTCAGCTCAGGGCGTGATCCCAGTGTCCTGGGATCAAGTCCCGCATCGGGCTCCCTGCTCCGCTGGGAGCCTGCTTCTTCCTCTCCCACTCCCCCTGCTTGTGTTCCCTCTCTTGCTGGCTGTCTCTTTCTCTGTCAAATGAATAAATAAAATCTTTTTTTAAAATGTCATTTAATGAAAAAAAAGGCAAGTTATAAATCACTAAGTGCATTAGTATTCCTAAATGCTAAATTCCATCTAAAAAATAATTATAGAAACATACACATGTACATATGGGAAAACTGGAAAGTTGTATGTCAAGTTTTGGATTGAGTGTTGCTTTAATTTCTTTTTTTCTCTATTTTATAAGTTCTGCAGGGACCATCACTTATATGATTTTAAAAGTCAATAAAAACATGCTTACATGAAATATTTTTAATTTAAAAATTTCTAGGAGCTTTCCTTAAGAAAAGGACTTTTTTTTTTAAAGATTTTAATTATTTATTTGACAGAGATAGAGACAGCCAGCGAGAGAGGGAACACAAGCAGGGGGAGTGGGAGAGGAAGAAGCAGGCTCCCAGAGGAGGAGCCCGATGTGGGGCTCAATCCCAGAACGCCGGGATCACGCCCTGAGCCGAAGGCAGACACTTAACCGCTGTGCCACCCAGGCGCCCCAAGAAAAGGACTTTTTACTCAATGTCCTGAGAATTCCAAAATTAAGTTACTACCTTTTGCTCTCAAACTGATTCTTTAAAAAATTTTTTGGGCAGTTTATTCTTTTGGACCCCACAGAACACAATCAGTTAAATCCAGTTAAAAGCATTGAACCCACTGCATTTTTGAGCTACTCTCAACCAGTGTCCAGAATAGCCCCCAAGATAGCAGGGCTGGCACTATCCATCCCTTAGCCAGAACCCCTGGCTCCCCAAGTAACGGCATCCGCCATCCGCTAGGGCCAGCTCTCTGCTGGGGAGGCACCAGCTGCCGCTGAGAGCTGAGATGAGCTGTAGATGAGGGGATTTAATAGTCCCATCTCTGCCCTCTCAGCACCCTCTCATTGCGGATGCAGAGATGGGGGTGGGGAATAAACCTTGAGCAAACCATAAATAAACTTGTGGCTAGGATGTGATTGTAACTCTCCATGCTCGCGTGCTCTCTCTCTCTCTCTCTCACACACACACACACACACACGTGCATGGGAATTTGTCATTACCAATGGCAGCTTTTTCCAATATGACAGGGTGGGAAGGGAGGCGGATGAGGGAGTGAGTATTCCTTTGTCACCTGTATTTATTTCCTTTCCTAATGAAGACATTTTTGTGAGTCCAAAGTAATGTGCAGCAGCATTTGATGTGAACAACTGAGACACGACCTCAGCGCTCATTACTCTCATGACTCCCCCGCCCCCCAATTTCCTCCACACCATCACAGCAAACCAGCTAACTACTTGGGGCACTACAGAGCATACAACGGTCTAAACAATATTTTCATGACCCGCCGTAAAGCAGAGACACCATATTAACTGTCTTGTGGGAGGGGCAGCCTTTCTGTCACCCTTTGCTGCTCTGGGCCCCTGGAGGGGTGAGACCTTTGTTATCTGACAGGCAGGGAAGCTGAGGTCCCCAAGCTCCCCCTGGCCTGCCTCAAAACTTCACCCTCACGTTTTCGTGGCCTGACTGTCTGCAGGAGTCCAGAGGTGGCGCTGTCGCTGGCAGGCGAGGCAAATCAAAGGCAAAAGGCCCCATCAGGTTTCCATTAACGGGAGCTTTTCAAATGGTAGCCCGTAATCCGAAGAGCAGCATCTGCAGCTTTGGATTTTGAAAAATAATATTGGCCAAAAAGTAGAAGATGGAAAGGCCTAGAACAAAGCACTAAAACACAGGGGGGAAAAGATATGTCCGTATGAACTACAAGGCAAACCATTGCTTTTTAACTTCCCCAATATTGCTATATTTACGGTACTTGTTAAAAAGGGTCAGAATGTATCTGTATTTCAGATTAGCTCAACAAAATTTTACTTAGCCTCTCTGTACCTCACTATTCTCTTCTGTAAAATGGTAATAGAAATAGAAACTGCTCCATCGGGTTGTTCTGAGAGTAAAAGGAATTAGTATGTGTAAACCCCTGAAAAGTGCCTGGCAGATGGTGAATGCCCAATAATTATTACCGTCACTATCATCATTGTTGTCATTACTGCGCTTCCCTCAGTACTGAGTCCTCTAAGTACTAAGTACTACCAGGCACTCTGCTGAGCGCTTTATGTGCAATAGTTGAATCTTTTTTATTGCTCCAGTCATTCCATTGTAGGAACACGATTTATTAATTCATTCTCCTGCTGATGGACATGTGAGGTCTTTGGGATTTGGGGGGCTATTTTTAGCAAAGCTGCTATGAAGCATATTGTACTTGTTCTTTGCAGGACATATGCACCCATTTCTTTTGGGTACGTACCTTGGAGTGAAATCGTTAGATCACTGTTCAGCGTCAGTAGATGTTGCCAAATAGATTCCAAGTTATTGCCAAAGCTTATTTATTAAGTACCTATTTTGTGGTAAGCACAGAACCTATGAGTTCTGGAGCTGGAGGCTACACAGGACACAGTCCCTACCCAACGGAGTCAGAAGTGTTTCCCCCGCCGGATAGCACTTGAAACATCTTGGCTTTCATTCTCCCCTTTTCTCTCCCAGTGGAACTGTGTGCGTGCCACATAACCAATTGACGAGCATGAGGGGCAGGAAACAAAAGCAATGTGCTCGTAAGTTCCAGGATCACAGAGCAGGTTGGCAGCAGAACTAGAATAAGTAGAGGAACAACAACAGCAAATAAAAACGAGGACAACAACAGCAACCACAAAATTCCGCTCTTCCGCCTCTACAACGGCGACATAAACCTTCACAGGGAAGCCAGCCTCCGGTTTATGCGGTAGCAGGCGGTTCACGCCCCCACTCGCCTTTATTAGACCAGCGTGCAGCCTAGGAGAGTGTATCTGAGACCCCAGGGAGCTCCTGAAGCTCTTCTCGGTGCTCTTGAAAAGCCCACAATTGAGCTACCTGAGCTCATCCCTGGTTTCTCTCTGGAAGAAGGCAAACAAGAGGAACCTCAGTAGCTACCTTTCCCTTGACCCAAGGAAACTAGATAGCTTAACAAAAAAGAAATAAAATATTCCGGTAACCGTAGCAAAATGTCCTATTTGCTACAGATCGATGCACTCTAAATTCAACACAGGGCTGAACTGATATGAGCAGTTGTGGGTGGAGGAATAGACCTGGGTTTCTCAGCCTCGGCACAGTTGAGTTTTGGGTTGGCTAAACTCTGCTGTCAGGAGTGTCCTGCGCATCGTAGGACGTTTAGCAACTTCCTTGGCTTCTACCCAGAGATGTCATCAGCACCGCCTACCTCCCATTTGTGACAGCCAAAAATGTCTCTATACATTGCCAGATGTCCCTTGGGGAACAAAATTGTCCCTGGCTGAACCACTGGGATATACTTAATGTTAAAAATGTGGGACAGTTGAATTTTTATATTTTCCTTCTTTTTAAATCCTGGAGGTTGGTCCTATTATAAAGCAGAAAGGCTAACATTTCATAGCAAGGAACTTTGATACTCTCTAGGTAAGTGTCAGGAACACTTAGTCTTTTACTTCTTTAAGGGAAATACACTAGAATGCTAATACGGAGTAATAAACAAAAAATCCCCTTTCAATTCTTGAAATGTCTGAATTATTCAATTTTTCAATATGATTTTATTTCAAATTCAGCAGAGTAAGTTCTTCAGTCACCCCTGCTGAATAATGGCTTGCAATTGTATATCACTTGTATATTAATAGATATTTTCAAAAGGTTTTAAGGACTTTGAAAACAATTTCTTCTCATAAATGCTTTGTTCTTGTTGGTATTATTGGTAAGTGTGATTTTCCCTAACTCCGAAGGAAGGCGTTGGTAAACAGATGCTAAAATTTTGTTTGGACTTTGTCTAATTATGTTCAACTGGGTCAGAGAGATTATCATTGTCAAAGAAGGAACTTCTTTTCCATAATGGTGAAGGCTTAACAGTGTTTATCTCTCTTATTCATTCAGTTTAAAAAAGTAATTATTGAGTGCTTACTCGGTGCTCTCCCCCCCCCCCCCGGGGACATGTGATAGGCTCCAGCAGCACGCTGGCGGTGTTGGGTGGAAAGGGCACTATTGAGCAATCAGTAGTGGCAAGTTCGTAGCTCTGGCTCTGCCAGTGGCCAGCTCTGAGCACTAGAGAGGGTTATTTCATCTTTGTAGACCCATCTATTAAATGAGATAGGTGGATTAACCGAAATGGCAGATAGGTGTCGCCTCTAGTGCCAACTCACATCAACTGCTCTTGCCTGCCCAGAGTACTTGATTGGGAGGTTCTATCTTCACTCAATGGCAAAGACAGCTAGAATTGATTAGTGATGTCTGGCGTGGGTACACTATAGGAAATGGATGGTACCCTAACGAGTGTGCCATCCCTGGATTTCTAAGGCTTCGTTCGGATTCCCCTCCTGTCTCAGTATAGTTTGGCATGGGAGAGTGAGGTAATTGAAATTTTTTACTTTAGAAACAGGCTGTATTTCCCCCCTATCTTCCACTTCTAATTCTCTTGGTCCTGGAAAAGAATTGTAAAGTATTCCACAATGGCATTCCCCAAAAGGTTAGTTTGCAATATTTTCTGACATCCTGCTCCATCTTTGAAAAGATCAAATAAGGCAAAACTTAACCTCCCTTCATTCAGGGCCTTTTTGGGCAAATGGTTTTCCGGTGCAATGAGAGATGACTGTTTTCTTAATTTTGAATAGATGAAAATAGACACCAATCAACAAACCTTTGGCTAAGGGGAAAAATCTCTTTAACTCACATTTTGCTTCGATTACGGTGAGGACAAAGGAGCACATTGCACCCTGTGCATGAATAGATGCTTCATTATTCAAAACAAGCATCAAAGAGCATTCCGTCCCCTATAGAAAATATGCAATCACTGTTTAATTCAATGGTAGGATGCAAATTTAAATTCCCAGAAGGGGAAGACTGTTAATGCCATTTAAATTGGTTGTAAATTACAGATAATACGCTTGAGACCCCCGAATACAGATTAGTGGAGTATTGCTTTAGGAATTCAATTCGACTTTGAACTTATTGTGTATTTATCTATGAAAAATAAAGCCATGAAGGCTTGTTTACAGCTCCATTTTATTGCCTATCTTTTTTATTTCTGAAGCAAATATTTCACTTTTAAATGCCACGGAGATGGCACAGCATAATATAAGGAAATGCAATGATGTTAAAGACAGATTAGCCCTCTCAGAGGCAGTTCTTCATTAAAAAACAAACAAAACAAAACAAACCTAAGATAGGAATTTAATCAAGAGATCACACTAGCCGACTTTTCTTTTGACTTCATTTCTATTGGTGTTTCTACAGCTTAAAAATCCCACAGTCACAAGACAATTGTGAGTTTCAGAAATTAGAGGCTGTGATTATCTCTTGTTGCTAAATTCTATCAGCCACTTAGAGGTTGTTTCTCATTTTCACAGAGTAACTAATCATGAGTGGGATGCTTGGTGGGCGAGTCTTTGTTGGAAGAATTATTCCTTAAAAACCATGGCTTTTCAGAAGGAGAAAGTGATAGATAAAAATGGACACTTTTCAGCAAAGATTTCTGAGCTCCCAGCTTGAAGAGGAGCAATTTCCCTCCTAGTTCATAGAAGTGAAAACGTTCCCCCGCTTGATGTGGTTTCACGTCTCAGGTAGGAAATAGGTTGCTCGGGGTGATAGAAATAAATCAGCTTTGAGGTTCATGTTCTCTCCTCTGGCAGTGTGTAGGGCGTGTTTTTAGTGTGTGTGTGTGTGTGTGTGTGTGTGTGTGTGTGTGTGTGTGTATGAAGCTGGAAGGTATTTTGAAAAAGTTGCCATTGATATATATACACAGAATGCAGCCAAGCTGCAGAACAATGGAGGAATGCCTAATTCATTATGCCGGAAAATGGATCGTTACCATCAATACCACATGGAGTTAATCATTTCCAAAGAACTATAACGCCAAGCTATCCATAACACTGCACCTAAATGGAGTAATGTTTTATTTTTTCTTTGATCTGTCGAAGGTACTTCAAGCTTTGCCAGGACCTTGCAGACACTATCAACATTTCATTGTATGGTCCCTATGAATTACGCAGACCTTGTGATATCACAGAGGTTAATTGAATTTTTCAAATTGCTGGTATTATTTTGTTTACTCATCGCTTATTGTGTATTTATCTATGAAAAATAAAGCCATGAAGGCTTGTTTACAGCTACATTTTATTGTCTATCTTTTTTATTTCTGAAGCAAATATTTCACTTTTAAATGCCAATTTTATGCTTTATAAAATAACACAGAGCCTGATACACACACCCCTTTCTTTTTCTGGCTATTTGCATTTACGTTAAACAGGAGTTTTTTTCCTCTGTGCCCTTAAGGGTAAGGATGAAAACAGCCATTTGCAGCCCAAGGCTTAAAGAAAAGGTGGATAAGAGTCAGCTAATCTGCTCAGGAGACTCGACAAAATGTGTGTATGCTAGGGGACAGATTTGTGATTTAGGATCTTTCTGCCTTTTCCTTGATAGGCTTTGGATCCGAACAATCCTGATGCACATAAAAAGTGAACGAGGAGTCGCTAGCTTCTGTTCTTAAGCCCTCGGTGCTCTGTGCATCTGTACCTCTTTAAGCCTTATAGGGAGAGGCTGGAGGCTGGCCTCCTGCCCGAGCGGTGCCCACCTGCGCTGGCAGTGAGTGATTAGCACAGCGATGGCCATTTGTCTTCTCTTGGTCTCTTCTGGGCGTGGGTTTGGGACAAGCCCACTCTCTTCTGGGAGAAGCCACTGACCAGCGTTCCAATATGGTGGGTGGGCCTGCCCTAGGGTCCCCATAAACTGGCCCCCAGCCCTCTAAGGTAAGAAGAACAGTGAGGCAGGGCAAAGCTAGTGCCAAACTAGGGGCATGAGACCTGGGTTCTTGTCTGGCCTCTGTCATCTTTTCTATCAGATCTCTGGGCCTCCCTTGAAAACAATGTTTTCTCATCCTGAAAGTGAGAAGGGCATTCATTTGAACTAACCTTTGGTGAGTACTTAACACATACTGGACTCTGCCCTGGATCCTGGACAAAAATAAACACAAGACATTCCTTTCCTAAAGGCATTCAAGGTGGTAGGATATAGGGAGGGGTGTAGACAAACTTGTAGACAGATAATGATAATAAAATGTGGAAAGTTCTTTTTTTTATAAAGATTATTTAAAAAGATTTTATCCATTTATTTGACAGAGAGAGAAAGCACGAGAGAACACAAGCAGGCAGAGCTTGTAGAAGAAGAGGGTAAAGCAGGCTTCCCGATGAGCAGGGAGCCCGACGTGGGGCTCGACCCCGGGATCATGACCCAAGCCAAAGGCAGATGCTTAACCAACTGAGCCACCCAGATACTCCTAAAGATTTATTTATTTATTTGAGAGAGAGAGATTGAGAGAAAGGGAGAGAGCACACACACATTCGAGCTGGGGAGGGGCAGAGGGAGAGGGAGAGAAGCAGGCTCCCCACTGAGCACGGAGCCCACAGGGCTCGATCCCAGGACCCTGAGATCATGACCTAAACTGAAATCAAGAGTCGGTTGCTTAACCAACTAAGCCACCCAGGTGCCCCAAAATGCGTTAAGTTCTTAACCCTGGTATAAACAGAATACTGTCAAAGCCCAGAGACAGTCAGTTAGATTTAAGATCACTTCTGCACATCCATTAAGAACATAGGCTTTGGGACGCCTGGGTGGCTCAGTCGGTTAAGTGACTACCTTCGGCTCAGGTCATGATCTCAGGGTCCTGGGATTGAGAACCCACATTAGGCTCCCTACTCAGCGATGAGTCTGCTTCTCCCTCTCCCTCTGTGATTTCTCTTGCTCTCATTCTCTCTCAAATAAATAAATAAACAAAATCTTAAAAAAAATAGAGCATAGGCTTTGAAGCCAGACCACTTGATTTCAAGACATGACTTTACCCTTTACTAGCTGTGTGACCTTGAGCAAGTTATTTAACTTCTCTGTGCCTTAGTTTCTCATCTTTCAATTGGAGGTGATAATAGTACCTACCTGTTTGTATTATTCAAGCAATTAGGACAGTACCTGGCATGCAGTGAACCCTACATATGTTCATATATAGTGATAATCAAGAATTCCCACAAGTCCATGGGGCTGTAAAGGAAATAGTAAATGAAAGGGAATCCTTAACTTTAACAAAACATAACTGCATTTCAGAGAGAATGAAGATGAACATATATTCTGTACTTATTAGGTGGTCAGATCATTCAGTAACACCCCTGCATCCCTTGGATGCCCATAAGTCAAGGCCCAGGCTGCCAACAGGAGCATTTGGCATGGTTAGGAGCATTTGGCATGGTTAAGGGTGTTCTGCATTAAGACTAGGGAAGGACCGTTCTCATTCTTTGATCTGCATCCGGCTCCCAGAGAACACACACAGAGAAGCTAACCATCCCCTTGCCCACCCGGCTAGGTCAGACCGTGGGAGAGAAGTCTGGAGCAGGAACATTTTCGGGCCTCACCGACTCCCATGTCTGAGAAGGAAAACAGGAGGGTGGGTGGGTCTTTATGCTTAGAAGTTGCAAAAAGGAAGCCAGAACTTGGCCCTGGTGGGAATGAGGGCCATGGGGCCGGCTGGATGTCAGTGGACTTAGGCCAAGTGTGGGCAGATGTGGGCTGCTTGGGAAGGTCCTTCTGGGAAGTGGGACGCAAAGAGAGAGAGGGAATTGGGGAGGCTCGGGAGACCGGGATGGGGTCTTGATGGGGAATTGGAGAGAAAGGAGACCAGGTTAGACCTTGGAGATCCAATGCTGAGAAGAGCAGGAAAACAAGCCACAGTAAGCACACACCTGCGATGAGCACGGAGTAGAGGGTCAGACTCATGGGAACAGGGACGCACTGGTCAATATTTAACACCTGGCCCCTTGGGGAGGGTGGGCAGGGAGGGCAGTCCTTCACAGATTCTGCTGATTCCTAGTGTGAATTCAGCTGCTGTGGCTGACTTCAAGCTACCAGTGTGAGATCACCCAGAGTAGAGCTGGGAAGAGCTGCCCCATGGCGCCAATCGCACGTTATTTCCACCTGTACGTGTACAGTAGAGATTTAGATAATCTCAAGTGCCTGGAGAATAGTAAAATGTAGCAAAGGAATGAGCAAGTAACAAGTTTTGAGTATATATTACCTTAGCTTGATAATTTATTTAATTGTAAGTTTCCAGATTTTCCTTTTAAATAATGACCATCGTTTACAGCTGGGGTGCAAAATTCTTGAAAATTTAACAATTGGCCTTTGGAAGTTGGCTCCAAAGCAGCATCGAAATACTTATCGTCCTCATAATATCTAGATCACAGGCTTCTTGTGAGGGTCAGAGAAGTATGTGGAAGCATTTGAAGAACTGTAAGCAGCATGTAACTATTATATACAAAGAAAAATTATTCTCATGGGGACAGGATAACGTAGTGGTCAAGAAGGCAGTATCTGGAACCAGCCTGCCCAAGTTTGAATCCTGGTTTTTACTCTTTTTAGGTGTGTGACCTTGGGCAGATCCTTGCCCTCTCTGAGCCTCCGTCTCCTCATCTGTTGAGTTTCTGTCAGGCTTGGTTAATATTGTAAAGTACCTAGAACAGAGTCTAGCGCATGGTAAGTGCCTTTTAAATATTGACTGAAGTTGTTTATCAACGTGAACAGCAGTTAAGTCTGCAATTCTTCCAGAACCAGAAGGCCTTTTAACTGCGAAGCCCAAGATCTTAGCCTCCGTACCTCCCCAACTTGGTTTTAAAGAGAGAGCTCCTCTCGATAGTTACGGATTTGCTACTGTGCTAACAGCCAGTGCTTTTTAGATAATGAACCCTGAAGCCTTTTGGGGAGATAAAGATGCTGCTGCAATCAGATCCATGGCCACTCACCATAGTAGCAGGGAGGAAGAGAGTGATCTCGTTACATGCCTGGCTGGCTCACTTACTTCAGTCCTGACCTAGGCAGAGAGATGCTGGAGCCAGCCCAGGGCAGAACCCCATAGCTGGAGGGGCTGTTAGTTGCCCCAAAGAAGCTGGTCGTTTACTGTCTCAGGACAGGAAATGGAAGCAGGGACTGCTCACCGCAGGCCCCAGGGCTGGGCAGAGTAAGAAAGCAGACAGACAGGATGAGAGAGATGGAGAGGCACAGCATGAGCAGGGAACAGAAGCCACGGCGCCACAGCAGCCGCAGACTGCTTCAAGGACTTTAGCATCCAAGGCAGAAGGTTCTCAGGTAAAGAGTCAGAGTCAGGGACAGATGTCAGTGGGCAGGGAGGAAGATAGTCAGAGTCTCCTCACCAGGGACAAAGAAGTCAGGTTCCATGACAGCAATAGAAAGGCGGAAGAGAAGAAACGCTGAGTCTACAAGGCAGCAAAATCGAGGCAGGCTGTGAAAGTGAGGTTTTTTCCAACTCAGGCGCTGCAACCATTACAGAGCCCTGAATTCCACAGAGTGAGTCAGAACCAGCATTTCCTTTTTCTTAACAAACTAGAATAGTGTGGTATAGATTGCCTAGATTCTCCTCAATCCCATTTCCCCTTGCTGGGTGCTCAGACTATTTCCCTGTGACCCTTACAGTTAGTTTGGAACCATGTGACTTAGTTCTGGCCGTGGAGTATAGGCAAGCTCCACTCCCCACTCCCCCCACCACCACCCCATTCTTTCTTTCTCTCTCTCTCTCTCTTTCTCTCTCTCTCTTTCTCTCTCTCTCCTTTCTGCCATGATCCTATGTTGAAGGTGGTGGTGTCATAACACGGAAAGAGTCTGGATCTCTGGGGTGGGGAGAAATCCACCAAGGAGAGCTGCCTGCTCTGCACTGGGCTAGGACATGGACAAGAAATAAACTTGTATTTCGTTAAGCCGCTGAGATTTAAGGGCTGTTTGTTTCAGCACCTAGTAAGCATTGCCCTAATAAAAAGAACAGAATAAAATGGAATGAAGTGGAAAGGAAGGAATATAATGGAATAGATTACAATACAATAGAATAGAAACTATCAGGGAGCATTAGAGGTAATAAAAAGTTAATTTGTTTGGTGAAGCATTTGTTTCAGTTCATATGTATACTTCTTCTCGATATAAATTTTAGTTTTTGCTGGAGGAAGTGGTGAAAAGAAGGAGCTTTAGGTAAGATAGGGATTGTATATCCAGTACCTTTTTAAGTATAGACTTGCTAGGCACCCTACTAATGGCTGCTTGTAGTGGAAATGTGCTCATTTTGCCTGCCCACTCCACTTTCTCTTGCATTGGGAATAACATCCCAGTCTTGGTCTTTTTTTTTTTTTTTAAGTTAGCTCTATGCCCAATGTGGGGCTTGAACTCATGACCCTGAGGTGAAGATTCATGTTCTACCCACCGAGCCAGCCAGGTGCTCCTCAGTCTTAGTCTCTTAGCTTATGTGGGGCCGGCTCTACCCCTTGAAATCAGGGTGAAGGATGCATGTATGAAGCCTGGTCAATCAAAGTGTTCCATTCTGGAGAGTCTCAGAGATTGGTTCAAGGATGAACACATGAGCCAAGCTGGTCCACTCAGAGCTAAAATTGGCACTTTGGCTGGAGTGATTATAAAAAGAAGTGTTTAATTTCCTGGTTTTAGAGTTTTGGGGATGTAAATCTTTGGGGATATAAACTGCAGGTGGCCGTCTTGCCATCACAGGGGAGAACTTGCCTGGGAAGAGAATCCTCACTGAAGAAGGCAGAACTGGAGATTGAAGAAGACAAAGTCCCGATGACATTGGTCGAGCCCCTGGATCTAGCCATGCCTGAAGTTATCCCTATAGTTTTTAATTGAGAGTTAAAATTCAGCAATTGGCTTCTTCTAGATTGGGTTGGGATTTTGACAGTTGTAACTGAAAGAGACTTGAGGCTGTGGTCTTCCACATCTTTAAGATGTCACTCCTTTGTTAAAATGGGCCTCAGAAAAGGATTGAAGTAGAAAACAGTTGTTTTGCCGAGGAAAAGTGGTTTCAAGCACTGCCTTTGACATATGGAAAAAGTATAAGGTAAAATCAAGGAGAAACTAATTTTTCCTTGTTTTCTGTTTTGAGAGGATGAAGAACAGATGAGTACCATTAGAAGTAGTAATATATTTCTCCTCATGTATTCAACACATATTTATCAAACCCCTTCCATGTGCTGAGAACTGTGTCAGGCTCTGGAAATATAGCACCGACTAATAATAGAGCAAATTCTTCTGAAGAGCTTACTATGTGTCAGACCCTGTTCTAAGAACTTTCTACTTATTAATCTTATTTGGTCTTCATATCTATTACTGTTTTCCATTTTACAGATGACAAAACTGAAGCACAGAGCAGTTAAGCTAGGAAGGAGCAAAGCTAATGTTGAACCTTGGGATGCTGGCTTCAAGTCCGAGTCTTAAACTCAGTAACCCATACTGCCGTGTCCTTGCTCACTCTGCACTCATAGCTGTTCCTCCAAAGGACCATCCTTGAAGTCTCTTGGGATCTCTGCTCTGGGTTTCTTCTTTCAGAATTCAGTTTAACAGACTGACCTTTAACAAACTCTGACCTTGACTTGGACTTGAACTGTAACATCACTTGTTGAATTCCAGGCACTGCTCAATTTATCTTTCTGAAATTCGTGTAACTATCAGCTACTAGTATGTGTGACCCTGGGTGTGGGGAGAATAAAAAATCACTCACAGACACAGTTTAGTCTAGTGGTTAAGAGCATAGCTTTTGGACTCAGATACTGGGTTCTAATTTCTGCTCTGCCATTTTCTGGCTGTGTGACCTTGCAGAAGTTACGGACCCTTTCTGAACTTCTGTTTTTTCATCTTGGAAATGGGGTTAATGATTCTAATTCATCTGGTTGTTGCACAGCTGGAATAAAGTAATAAAGCGCCTGGGGCAGAGTCAGCACCCAGTAAATGCTGATTGTTAGAGGGTTTTGTTTTTTTTTTTTTGGCTCTCAGCTCCTTGTTTGTAAAATGAGGAGCTGGGCAAGATGCTCTCTGAGGTCTCTGCTGGCGTGTGTTTGTGTGACTAGTATTTTCCAAATGCTAATTTGGGAATGGCAAATTCCCACTGTCATGGTTTTTCTTTTTAAAGAATTATTTGCTGTCGTGTCTCCATAAGATTGGGCTTTTTGTGCTAGTTTGCAGCCAAAGGAGCTTTAAGCCTTTCATGTGACATCATGAGTTGGTGGCCATAAAAGTGGTGAAATGCTATATACCTAACCAGTGAGGAAGAGAATTCCAGGGGCCAATGGTTCTAATCCAAATCTAGGTCTTCTGTCTCTGGTGGGGGTGGGTGGCTTGGCTTCCCAGGTCCTTGACTCCTTCAGCAATGCTGGAGACACTCCTATCCCCAAGTTAGAGGTGGTGGCACTGGGGGATGGGCAGAGGGTGAAGAAGCAGGGGAGGGGCAAGGAAAGACCAGAGGAGGAGGGGGGAGCAACAGAGGAAGGAGGGACAGCGGGAGAGTCAGGGTGGGCAGGAGCCAGGGGAGAGGAGAAAGAAGAGGAGGGGAGAAGCAAGAGAGGATGTGGGGAGGGAAAAGAGAGGGAAAGGCTAGGACTCGATGAGAACACCAGCAAGGAAGGACTTGGGGGCCAGAAAGGACTGGGCAGACTGGGGAAGTCAGCTCAGACCGTGCCATGAAATGTTCAGTCTGTTACGGTAGAAGTTGATTTCTGAACCATCCTGTTGGAAACCATGGAACAGATTCAAAAATAGGAGACCATATTGGGTCAAGGAAAAATTAATGACTGTAGAATGTTCCCTTTTTTTTTTTTAAGGTTCTATTTATTTGTCAGAGAGAGAGCTCACATGAGCGCACAAGCAGGGGAAGTGGCAGGCAGGGGGAGAAGCAGGCTCCCTGCTGAGCAGGGAGCCCGATGTGGGGTCCATTCCAGGACCCCAGGATCATGACCTGAACCGAAGGCAGATACTTAACCAACTGAGCCACCCAGGCACCCCCATAGAGTATTCTTTAAAATCCAAACTATTGGGGTGCCTGGGTGGCACCCACTTAGTTAAGTGCTCGACTCTTGATTTCGGTTCGGATTATGACCTCAGGGTCCCTGCTCAGCAGGGAGTCTGCTGGAGATTCTCTCTCTCCCTCTGCCCCTCCCCTCTCCACTCATGCACTCCCCCCCCCCCCCGCTCAAATAAATAAGTAAATCTTTAAAAGCCAAAGTATCATAATGCCATTGACCTCTTTTCCACTCTGCGGAGTCACTCCCAAGCCGTGATTTATTTACTGTTGAAATGCATAAACAAATGCAATGCAAACAAAAAAATAGGTGAAAATGACTCCATGTCTTCACTTCTCAGAGGGACACTCTTCAGTGGGATGAATTTTCCTTCCTTCATTCACTTACTCATTTCTTTATCTGCCAGTCACTCATTGGGCACCTATTCCATGCCATGCCCCATGGTAGATGGTAGGGATTCAGAGATAACTAAGATACATTTCCTGCCCTGTGGAAGAATGAAAATACAGTGCCAGTTTGGGCACTCCTCCCATCCAGATGTGTGGGACCATATCCTTCCCCTTGAATCTTATCTGGCCTTTATGGCTCACCTATAACCTATAGAATGAAATGGAAGTAACATATAAGGTTTGGTTATAAAAGGTAGTACGGCTTCTGCTTTGCTTTCTGGAACATTCACACTTAGAGCCTCGAACTGCCGAGAAAGAAATCTGATGGCCCTGAGGCCACTGTGGCGTGAGGAATCCCAAGCAACTACATGAAGAGGCCATGTGTATAAGTTCTGATTAATAGACCTGGTTGATGTCTCTGCCAACAGCCAGGATCAACTTTCAGATGTGAGTGAAGATCCTCCAGGTCACTGCAGCCCCCAGCCACTCAGTCACCTTCAACACTGGGTCTTCCTACTTTAGGTCCCAAACAACATAACGCCAAGGCAAGCCATTCCTGCTGTTGCTCTGCTTGAATTGCTGACTCACAGCATCCCATCCTTGGACGTAATAAGGGTTGGTGTATGTCACTAAGTTTTAGGATGATTTGTTATGCAGTAGTAGTCATTGGAACACTTTCTAGTGATCATTAAAATCCCCAATAACCCTGAAAACACAGTTATTACATTACTACCGTGATCATCATCCCCAGAGGTGTTCTTCGTTTGCCCATTCATGATACTTGCTGGGACTCAGAGCAATTTAAAGAGTTACTGTCCTCAGAAAGTTGATAGCCTGACATGGGCAGATTCAACACAAGGGGCTTAACACTTAACAACCAGAATGCGTCAAGGGGGCCAAAAACCTGGTCCTTCAAGAAGTTTTACCAATGCAGCAGCCTAAAAATGACAATTAAATCTTTTCCTTATACCATGATTCAGGGATATGCCACCTGCTTAAACTCAGTTTCATTTCCCACCAGTCTGTCTTTTCGTAGAGCACAGATACTGACCCATGAAAGCCATGCGTTGCAGAAAATGGGGTTCTACCATAGACTCATACAGTGCTAAATCTAAAGGAGGTTTACAGATCATCTGCTCCAATCCACACACATTTACCCATTGACGCAATTATTGAGCTCCAGATAATTGGGTGCCAGCTGGTGGCCATGTGCCAGGACCCAGGGCCCCTCCCTTGTTGTACTCAAGGAACTCAAGGTGGCAGCAGGTCGAAATTCCAGGCACATATCCTGGGGTCCAAGAGAGCTGGGAGGAATCTCAGTTCTGCTACTTACTAGCTGCGTGAATGTGGCCCAGTTACTTAACTTCACTGAGCTTTCAATTTCTCATCCATAAAAGGAGGGGTGATTACACCACTTTACCAGCCAGGATTCATTATGGCAGTTCATTGAGTTGATGCACAGGGAGCACATAGCTTCATGCCTAGCCTGGTCTGTAAGCACTTAGAAAGCCTAGATCACTCTAGAAGGAAAACTTTTGGACTGTACCTTGAAGAAGTGGTATTTGGTCTGCGTGAGAAAGTTTGGTTTATTTTTTTTTTTCTAGCTTGAGGGTGAGCAAAGGGGGCGCAGGCCAGCACTGCTGCCAGCTTCTGGGAGAAGGAGGCTGCTGCTGGCTTCAGCTGAGCACTGGCGAGGTTGCCGCATCGTTGCCTCTGTTCTCTGGATGCTGGCAGAGATGCTTGGCTTGTCCCTGCTGAAACAGTCCCCTCCACCTGTGAATGACATTTCAACTCCTCTCGGCCTGATGTACCCCAATCTAATTCCTTCCCGCCTGCCTTAATCCTTCTTGTTTCCCCTCAGACTTGAGAGCCCCCTGTGGAAGTCTGTCAGGGGCTGCAGTGTGATCAGCTTCCTGCCTCCTCCTGCCAGTGAAGTCCCAGGGGAGCAGCACAGTGCACCCTGGGGGAAATAAAAATCCAACTGCTCCCCTCTGGCTCCTGGCACTTCAGAGCACCCTGGTGACCTCAAATCTTGGAGCAACCTGCTATAAAGCAAGGGAGAGAAGCGCTGGGGGCCCCAAACAGAAGGAAGTTGAGAGGACAGCCCAAGCTAACATTCGCATCCAGGTGTGTGGAATGGGTCTTAGGCCAGCAATGGTGCCAATTACCAGAGAGAAAGGGCGAAATCTTCTTTTGGCTCTCTGAGGTCCATGCAATCATTCACAAAAATTTCTTACAAATGTACAGTGTTCCAGGCATTATCTTTAGCCCACAGGTAGGGGACAAAGATGAACAAAATGGCGATGGACCTGCTTTCTACAAGCTCAGTCTTCAGGGAGAAGCCAGACTCAGAAACAATGACCGTGTAGTGTGATCGGTATTGAATTTGCCATGTGTGTGACCATAGCAAGGGACACAGAGGATATAGCTGTTGGTGCTGTCAGAGGTTGAGAGAGGGGTTAGGAAGTCTTTAGAGAAGAGGTGGCATTCTTACTGGGTGCTCAGCGATGAGCACGGCTTGGCTAAAGTGGAAAATGTGATCTAGGCCTAGGGACAAGCATATGCAGAAAAGGACAGCAGTCCGAAAGAACTTGGAGTGTTTGGGGGAGCACAAACCACCTGGTGGAAAGGGAAAGAGGTGGTGGGAAATGAGGTTAGGAAGATGATTGGGGGCCAGACCTGCGAGCCTTTTGCTGCATATATCGTCTAGAGGTTGTACTTTTTCCCATAGGTCAAGTGGAGCTTGTGAAAGTTACTGAGCAGGGGAATGACGTGTAGCTTTGTTTTTCAGAAGGATGATGCTGCTCCCAGGGTAGAGGGTGAAGCAGATGGGCCTGAATTAAATGCAGGGAGACCATTCAGCAGACTCTGGCTTCATCCAGGCAGGAGGGGATGGGGACATGTGGCAGAGACCCGCAGGGTAGAGGCTGGTGGAGTTCCATCTCGCAACAGGCTGATCACGTTTAACTTAGGCGCACTCTCTCTGTATCCCCCAGACCCCGACTAACAGTAAGTGCTAAAGCAGTGAACAAATGTGGAACATTTTACCTTCCAAGGACTCCTGTGATGTGAATCGGGGACTTCGCAAGACCCCAAACTGTCCTTGGATCTTGACCTCCTGCTGTCGAACATGGAGGCTTCGGCCTACAGCAGGGCAAGCCACGGCTGTTGCTCTGCCCTGCGCGTTCTAGGTAGCACAAGGCTCATTATTTAGGAGGCACAGTGGAATCAGGCCATGTAGTTTCCCTGGCATCTGCAGATTTTGTATGGCGGTCAGAGAGGAGGGAGCAGAAATCGGTCAGATGATTTTCACCATGAGGCCAGAATGCTATGGACCTCGGTATTTGCTGTCTTCCACTCCTGTCTCTCATAGTTCCAGGGTCCGTTGTAAGCTGTTAGCTCACTTTTGTGTCTGTTAAGTCCTGGGTAGGGGGAAGGTCTTGGCTTGGCTGTCCCCTGGAAGCAGACCCAGAGACAAAGACTCAAATGCCAGTTGTTTATGTGGAAGGCAGTCCCAGGAAACTCTGGTTGGAAAGTGGAGTCATGAGAAGGGAGGTGAAGGAAGCCACAACTGCATGTGACTAAGCAAGTTACCATGTGGGCTCCTGGAGATCAACCCACTCTCTCAGGGAGGGAACTCTCAAGGGTAGTGTTGGAGACATTCCAGACTTATCCCACCAGTGGGATGAGAAAGCTAGGGTGCTTCTCCACCAACTCCCATCCGTCAGTGTTTGAGGGCTGTTTCCGGGGGCATTCACTCTCCAGCACTTCCCTCTTGCCCTGAGCACCTGCTAAGTGTGTTCTTCTAGAGACGTTTGGAGATGTTTGCAATAAGCAGCCTTGGGTGTGTAGAGGGAGAAGGACACGTACAGGATGACAACAGGATCTGTTACAGGCACTTAAAAGCACAGGGAGGGCATCTAAGTCCACCCCAGGGAGATTCTTCAGTTCCGGGAGGGACAGTTCAGGAAGGAAAGTGGGCAGGATAAACACTGAGATTTAATGGAAATTCATTGCTGTTTTCATATGGAGTATTGAGGTGCACGTGTTAAGAACCTGGACTTAAAAAAATTATCTTAGTGTCTCATTCAAAGCACAAATCAGGTGACCACCTGGGCTTTGGCATCTTTTCTTGCCTGTGAGCGGGTAGACTGGAAGGCCGTGCCATTGTGTGGCATGGCCAGGCTAGGGGCAGGCTTTAGTATCCCTCTGATTTCCATCAGCCTTTCTCCAGAACCACTCTGAATAAACACTGAGACCACAGAGAAGCCAGGTGACTATTAACAAATGCAACCAGACGGTCACCCAGCCTACCTCAGACCCCGTACATAGAACAGAATGCTGTTGTAAGGCCTAAGATATTCCACAGCTGCTGCTCCTCAGAGCCCTTGGACTGGTGCTGGGTAAATCAGTGAGACGTAGAACCCCCTGTGGCATGTGTTTAAAGGTCAGATTACTGGGCTAGACTCCTGAGATGCCGAGATTCAGGTCTGAAGTGGGACTTGGTCATCTACATTTTTGACCAGACTCCCAGATGATTCAAAATAAGTAAAGAACTACAGTCTTAGAAGCTACTGGGCACAGACAGAGGAAAAGAAGAGGAGGCAGGAAAAGAGGCAGAGAGTGAAGAGCTAAGTACATGGGGATGAGAGAAGGAAGAGAGGTGTGAAAACTTCCAGTGGGGTGGGTGGCCAGGAATGTGAGACGGCCGGGGCCTTCTGTCTCAAATGATTGCCTTACAGTCCTGAGCACTGCGAAGCAGGCTTCCTTCTAAAAAACTCTGAAGGCAAACATGAGTATTTGAAGGTACACGATCTAAGAGAGTCGATTTAAGTAAGAGAGCTTATCAGGAGATCTTTGGGCTAGGGAGAAATCTCTCCGCACTGCTAGATCAGGGCGAGACCTGTCGTGTGTACCCAGCAGGACTTGCCACGGGTTACAACTAAGAGGGAACCCACCTCTAAGAAACAGCTGGGGAGAAAAAAGACCTGGAAATGCCTGACTGGGCTGAATGCATTTCATAGTTACAAAACCATCCATTTTTCAAAAGGTAAATTTCTTCCTGCTACGTGGTTCTTAGGGGAGCTAAAAACACAGCCTTATCTTGGTGACAGCAGAAACAAAAACAAACTTAAACCAAGACAAAACTGAAGTACCTTCAGAGCTGCTTGTATCACTTTGGTCTGGGAGGAAAATTGACATGGACCAACTGAGAGACCACCACATGAGTCAAGTTTAGGCAAGTGAAGGGCAGACTTCTGGTAGGGTTTGGTCCAGTGGTTCTCACACTTGAATGTGCATCACAGTGACCGAGAGGGCTTAAAGCATACTGTGGGGTTCCCGTCTCGAGTGTCTGATTCACTAGGCCTGGGCTAGGGCCCAAGGATTTGCTGATGCTGCTGGTCTGGGGGGATCATACTTTGAGAACCACTGGGTTAGACCACGGTCTAAGGTTTAGACCACGGTCTGGAATATCCAAGGGACAGAGATACGAAGATTTGTCTAAAGACTGGGCAGGAGGAGAAGGTATCAGCAGACCCTAGTTAAAAACGTGCTGGAGGGATCCTAAAAGATTAACACCCTCTTACCTTAAGTGAACATTTTTATCTGTTACCTGCATGCTTGATTCTTGGGGGAAGAGGACTTTATATGGTAGTTCCCTTATCCTCCACACTCCTTCAAGATGAAGATGATATACCCTCATCTGCTCTGTCAAACCCTGGTTCAGAAATTAGGTCATTCCTGGCCTCTGAAGAGGAGACTAGACACTTTCATATGAATAATGAACTCTCTGGAGACCCTTAGTTTCACCCAGTAATTTTCAATGCTCAGGACAGACATGATCCACTGTCTCATATTTCCAGCTCCTTTGTAGAATTCTGCAGGTCGTAAAAAAATTTTAACTGCCCTGCCATTAACACGGTTTTGCGAGGCATAAACTTCTCAGGAAATAAGACTTGAGCTAGGGAGGAATTACTTCTCAGAATCTACAAGAGTAAATCTCCTCAATTCCAGGCTATAAATTAGGCTGTTGGAAAGGAACATGGTAGCTCTTTGAGGTCACCAGGATATGCTTGGGGGCTGGACTTATGCAACAGGAGAAAGGTAGCTACTTCATAAATCCCGAAGGGGGCTTTCAATTCAGCTTCCTCTGTCCACCTGCTCGGTTCTGTTCAGGACTGTGCTGCGCGTGCATGTCTGCTTTCACAATCCGACTTGAGCTCTTCACTTTCACTTCAATTTGCTTCTGTGGGTTAACCACAGGTAGATCTCCAAATCATAGGGTGAATTAAGGTCATGGATTAAATTAGGAATAAGATATTGAAGGCGAATCTCTTAGAGCAGTTCTTCCTAACAATTTGAGGGGCTCCCAGACCCCTATGAGAAGCCCACAAAATCAGTGGACCTTCTTCCCAGGAAAATGCACGGTGGATAGTATTCTGCATGGAATCATATAGACACATAGAGACGTAACACTAGCTGCCATAACAAACAACTCTCCAAATCCCAGTGTGTTGACATGTAACAGTCCTTGGTAGGTGTTCTGGTCAGCAAGTGAGTGACCTTAGCACGGCAAGTGAGTGTTTCAGGAACTCAGGCTTCTTCCAATTTGTGGTCTGCTGTGCCGCAAGAGTCTCCAAGTCCTGTGCAAACAGCTGGCCAAAGGAGAAAGACCACAGAGGAGGTTCATATGCTTCTTCAGAACCTCAGCCCGGAAGTGCTATATACCACTTCCAGTCATATTTCATTGATGAGAACTGGTTTCAGGGCCACAGCTGGATGTGAGGCTGGAGAACATAATCCCTGGCTGGATAACCATTCCCTGGCTGGATAACACTCCCCAAAGGGGAGTGTGAACTTCTGGTGGCCAGAAAGCTCTATCTTTTCCTAACCATTGCATGCATGTAAAATTAGTTTAAAATAAAAGGCAAGCACCGCCTTGAGAGGGAAAAAAAGCCACCAAAAGATACCGTGAAGCCCCAGACATGTGTAGAGTAGGGCATCTGTGGCTCTATCTTGTTGGTAGCAAGTAATTGAGGTTACAGACAAATCATCTTCCAGTTTTAGAATTTTCTAGAACCAGATGGTCAAGTTCCTCATTCTCTCTAGCTCTATCCTTCCTTCCACCTACTTTTTTTTTTTAGAGGAGGGGAGGGGCAAGGGAGAAGGAGAGAGGAAAATCTTAAGCAGGCGCCACACCCACTGCAGAGCCTGACACTGGGCTCGATCTCACAACCCTGAGATCATGACCTGAGCTGAAAACAAGAGTTGAACGCTTAACTGACTGAGCCACCCAGGTGCCCCCCTTCCTCCTTCTAAACAGAAGTGGTATTTCCAGGAGCAATTTCCCATTTATAATGGATGCTTTCATACCCGTCCATCTGAACCAGAATTTGGTTGGTTAATTGAAAAAAATAATTAAAACCAGGAATCAGGGGCGCCTGGGTGGCACAGCGGTTAAGCGTCTGCCTTCGGCTCAGGGTGTGATCCCGGTGTCCTGGGATCGAGCCCCACATCAGGCTTCTCTGCTATGAGCCTGCTTCTTCCTCTCCCACTCCCCTGCTTGTGTTCCCTCTCTCACTGGCTGTCTCTATCTCTGTCAAATAAATAAATAAAATCTTTTAAAAAAAATAAATAAAACCAGGAATCATTCTTTAAAAAATGATACATGCAAACTGTAAACATTTTATTTAACTTAAAACATGTAAATAAACATTCATTCACTAAACTTTTGATGTACAGCCACGTCATGTTCTTTGAATAAAAATCAGCTGATGGGAGTGGCAGGCTTTCCTTTTTCCATGAGCTATATCTAAAATGCACTGTCTACAATTTCCAGTTTTGCAAGTGGAGCAAGAATTTAAGACACTTGTGAGGTGAGCTTAGTGCCTGATCCTCCCAATTTTTTAATGATTTTTCAGTCTCTTAGAGTTGTTTGGCAGACACATAATTCAGCAGCATCTTTAGCTACCTGCTAATATTATGTCTTCCAGAATTTCAATTTTGTTCCCATTAAACAACTCCTTTTTTGCATTTGTATTTCATAATTCACATGTTGTATAAATTACTTAATTTTAATTACAAGTAGAACTGGTACAGTTGTCATAAACAGGTTTGGAAGCAAACACAGTCAGCTCTTAGTAAGTGTAAACAGTGGGAGCAGAAGTGTGTGCAGGATTAGCGTGTGGCTCTGGGCATTCAGTGGGCCATGGACCTCACCTGGCGTGTTTTACAGAGGGAATAGAGAGCCTTGGTGTATTTGGTGTGGAGCCAGCCTCCAGTGATCCTTGCCTTTGGGTATTCACAGCTTTACGTAGTCTTGTATCACAGTGAATTCGTGGCTGGTCTGTGTGACCAAGAGAATATGGCAGAAGTGTCTGTTGTGTGGCTTCTGACGGTAGGTCTAAAGGGTATTGGGACTTCTGTCTTAGTGTATTAGATCGCTTGCTTTGGAAAAAGTGGTCATCATGCCATGAGGACATTCAAGCAGCCTGGTGGGGAGAAACCCACATGGAAAGAATCGGAGTTCTCCCGCCAACAGTCAGTACCAACCTGCCGCCTTGGAAGCAGACTGGGCAGCCCCAGTCAAGCCCTGCTGATAACTGTCGCCTCAGCCAACATGACTGTACTCTTATGAGAGACCCCAAGCCAGAACCACCTGACCAAAGCTGCTCTTGAATTCCTGACCCACAGAAGTTTTGGAAGACAATGAGTGTTTATTGCTTTAAGCCACCGAGTGTTAGGATGATTTGTTACACAGCAATAGACAAGGAATACATTTGGCAAAACGGTTACATGGCTGTCATTTAGCGAAGCTTCTGCAGTAATGGGGCTGTCCATTGTGCAGAAAACTGCCCTACCTGCATTTGCCTTTTGGAGTGGTGGCCACAGACCATGTGTGAGACGGATGAACAGGGAGAAATAAAGTTAGGATCACGAAGGAGAATGGACCATGGGAGACTTGATCTGGAAATCTTGGCCTTAGCACCAGACTCAACCAAGCTACCAGGTTTGAAGGTGGTTTCGGGTGTGGTCAGATAACCAAGGCTTCTTTAGCTTGCTGGAAGTTTAGCATCTGTGGCCCCATGTCAGGCACACTGAATCAGATTCTGCATTTTCAATAAGCTCCCCAGGGGATTCATATGCACTTTAAAGTCTGGGGAGCACTTCACTAAAGGATTGTTTGTGTAGTGACTCGGGGAATTGAAGGGAACACATTCTGAAGGGATTGCTTTTAGAAGGGGTTTTCTTTTTCTGGAAGTAAAATCCTAACAGGAACACTGTGGAATCAATTCCTGAATTAGGAGAGGTTGGATTTCACGTCCTTTAAGATGAACTGCAGTTTTCAACATTCTCTCAGTCGGTTCTGTGATCCTCGGCTCCAATTTCATTCTGTCTTCGATGGCGATGGTACCTGTCCCAGGAGCCCAGATCCTGAGTCTCACCGTCTTCTTTCTTCCTACCCCTTGCGTCGCTCGTGTTTGCTTTAATGAGGCAAATTCATCAAAACCCGGTGATGTTTTCCCGCTACTTGAGGGTGTAGATTTGACTCCAGGGAGAAAAAAAACACAAAAACCACACATTCTTTTGATTGTCGTATACCTAGGACACATGGCTTCCTGAGAGGGTGAGAAGGCAGGCTGCTCCCTCCCGCTCTTTACCTCCTGAGACTCCTTCCTCCTGAGCCGCTGTGAGCTGGAAGGCAAGATTTTGAAGGAAGCTGGAGGAGTCATTAATTATGTTATCACAAAAAATATTTGGTGCTTTTTTTTTTTAATGTTACAGCTGCCATTGCTGCTGGTAATGCCCTTTTATTTGTCCAGGGGGGTTTGCTCCCATTAGATTAGATTAAGTGTCTCATTTGAGGCACAATAACAGATTTGGCCCAGGCTTTAGCTGCTGGCTGTGGTTGACTGATACCCAAGCTTTTGACTCCCTGCTGCGTATCTAAGCGGTACAAGCTGCAGTCAATGCATTTAATCTACATAAAAAGAACACAAATTGCACGTTAGCCTTTTTGAGTCCAGTAATCGGGTTCCCCCCCAACATACATACACACCTCTCCTCTTCTCCCCCCCAACCCCCCCCCCTCCCGCCCGGCTCTACTGAACAATTTGAGGCACCCTTGTGTTGCAAAAAAATTTTTTCCGAGTCAGGTAAAAAGAAAAGTCTTTTGCATTTTAATTGTACTTGATCTGCACATTGAATGACCTCTGTAATTTATATATTGTTCATAGTTAGTGCTTTCCAGAGTCCTGCTGCACAGCTGATAACATAATTCACAGGCGCACACCTTGGGCTCTGTGGGTAGGGGCTTGGGTTTTCTGTTCTTTCTGAGTTTGCAAAATTCTCCCACTCTTTCAGATTCAAGCTGCAGCGGCTGATGTCAGTCACTATCTACTTATGCAGATGTAGGGAAAAGGCCACTCTCCGAGCCCCAGCCTGCTCCTTTGTTTACATTTCAAGATTGCCCTTTCCTTTCCAGCAGCCTACGCTGTTTGCAGACCCGCTGGCTGTGTGTGACGCAGCTTCCTCCACACCCTCCCTGGATCCTGCAATAAATAAACTCGAGCTGTGGAAAGAACAGCAAACACAGGTGTCACCCTCTAGCAGGCTAACTGCAGAGGCAGTGAGATCCAAGACAATCAATAAATACGAAGGGCATAATAATTAGAAAATGGGGAGATGACTTTTTTTTTTTACAGTAGTTGGTCAGCTGTTTAGAACTAGAGCCATCCTTTTTTTGTGATTTGAAAAATATTCTCAGCATTTAAGACAAGTCTTCAGGAAATCAAAGTTCAGTTTTTAGGAAACGTATAGATGTTTAATCGTTTTTACTTGCTTCATATTCACACTGAAGTTGTATTCCTCACATCCTCTGGAAAGATTGAGTTGGAGTATTTGGGCCCATCTCAGATTTGGCTTCAGTGGTTTTGCTCTCAAATCCTTTCGGTGGTAAAAGATTAGACCTTGCCACTCAAAGCGTGGTCCGAGGGGCATCGGCATGTGTCAGCAAGATCGTCACCTGCGAGGTTGTTAGAAGACGCCATCTCAGAACCTGCATTGTAATGAGATCGCCTGGCGGCTTGAAAATCACAGTCTGAGAAGCACTGAATTGGGTCTCAACCCTGGCTGCACATTCAAACCATCTGAAAACCTTAAAAACAAAGCAACCCGCTAATGCCTAGACCCCAAACCCAGAGATTCTGATCTAATTGCTCTAGCATAGAACCAGGCATTGAGGATTTTTTACCACCTGCTCACATGATCTAACATGCAGCCAAGGGCAAGAATCACAGGACTACACGAAATCTCAGAGCAGGATTCAAAACAAACAGTTCTAAGGCTAAATCAGTGCCCCACGGACATTTCCAAAATCCTTTCACCCAGGGTCCCTGGAAACCAACACGGTTTTCAGCACAATTTAACCTGACAAGTATTTCTTCAGTGCCTCTTATGGATCCATCTCCACACCCCACAGGTCCACTGAGACAAGCCAAGAAGCCAAAATCCCCTTGTGGACAAGAGCAAGTTCTCTGTAGAATTGCCTGCACCATGATACTGAGAGGTCACCCTGCGTGTCTGCTAATGGCCCCCTGGGACTCAGAGCAGGTGGGTTCTCAGACAGTTTCATGGGCATGCATGATTTCGTATTTTGACATCTTGTCTAGCATATGTTTAGCAAACTTTCTGATTTTTTTTTAATTAAAGAGAGGCAGGTGGCCCTTTGGAAAAGATTTTGGAATGGAAGTCAGAAGACCTGGGTTTGAGTTCTTATTTTACCATGAAGCAGCAGTTCGTTATAATGTCTGAAATTTACTTTAAAATTCCTCACCGATTTTGGGCGCCTGCGTGGCTCAGTGAGTTAAGCATCTGACTCTTGATTTTGGCTCAGGTCATGATCTCAGGGGATCGAGTCCCATGTTGGGCTCTGTGCTTAACAGGGAGTCTGCTTGAGATTCTCTTCCTTTTCCCTCTCCTTCTGCCCCTCCCCAGCTCAGGTGTCCATGCTCGCACGCGTGCGCGTGTGCTCTCTCTTTCTCTACAAATAAATAAATCTTTAAAAAAATGTTAAAAATTCCTCACCAATTATAGAGGGATATTACATGCTGCAAATTTAGGTTAAGCAATAAGCCAGATGGAGATCAATCATGCACATCCCAGAGCTGGTGTGTGGGCATTCCAGACACAGGGGCCACCCTCCAGAGGCTGCTGCTATACCCATTTCTGCTATCTAGATTACCTAGGTTTTGCTAATGAGCATAGCAAATGTCAGAACAAGGTTTTATTATTGAAATAAATGACTTGTTAATTAGCAAGATGAAGGTTGAAATGAGTTCTCATTGATGAAATTGCATGACTTCAAGATACGTGGATCTGCCCAAATATTTTAGCTATACTTCTGCTCTTGTGTGAGCCAAGTATAAGAGCCTAGTGACATCCGTAGCTGGTACCTTTAGGGATGGTACCCAAGAATTGAACCCTATGTGGGCCCTTGTCCAACCATTGGTTTAGGAGGATTTCTGACTGCCTGATGCTGGCTGTAATGATAGCATATTCCTATAATGCTATGTGGTTGTTGTTATGTGCTATACCTCTCTAGGTCTCAGGCATTTTATTAAAAGAAATCAAGAGGATCGTCAATGTTAAAGATATTTTCCTGGCTTAAGGTTCTAAATGTTAAAAAATTCTAACATATGGAGAAAAGTCAGACCAAAATACAGTGGATCTTGCTTTTGAGGCCCCTGCATCCCCCTGCTGGGCCCCCTCAATCCCGACCCATATTGTGTGACTCTTTTCAATAATCCAAACCCCTGGGAAACTTTGCCCATGCTTGCCATTCTCTCTGTATGGTCCCAATTAAGTCTGTGGACTGTAATATGGAATCCTGACAAGCCTCTGAATGTTGCTAAGTTAATAGAATATTCTGGCAAAAAGCTGAGTGGAGGAGATGATACTTTACAATTGTCTCACTTAGCATGCTCCTTTTATTCTGAGAAACACTGGCAATGGGGTTAGTTTCAATTTAACATTTTCCTCCAAGGGAACCAAACAGTGGTACTCCTCTCCCAGTGTGGCTTAGATGAAGCATCAAGTCCGATGACCCTGAGGCAAGCCCCAGTGACTCCTGCTAGGTGTTTTGTGGAGTCAGTGAAGCTATTGCAAGAAGCAGACTCCAAACGGTGAGGCTTAGTCACTTGCTTGCTCCAGCAAAGGAGGAAGAACATGTTTAATTGACCCATTGGTAGATAGTTGTTCTTATTTCCTCGTCCTAAACACCCTTGGTATCTTTCTATTGTGGCTTCCCAAGGATTCCTGGCATGAGCCTTTTACAGCTCCTAACGAAGCCGTTGTACTATTTTCAGTCAAGATCTGTGGCATGAAACAAAGAAGGCACTTGACAGAGCTGTTTCCGGCGCAGTTATTGAAAATAATCCCAACCTATTGGGGCCAAAGATAAGCAAGATCAAGACAAAGATCAAACTGTTGTTGCAGTCTTGTGCAATAGCAGCTCCAGTGAAAAAATGCTGGGCAGCAAACCGGCAGAGACAGTTCATCGCAAAGACTTTTCCTTAGAAAAATTCTTTAAGACATCTGGCCCCCAGCTCTGAAGTTTTCCTGTTTTGTGTTATCTAAATGTTTGCTGGGTTTCAGCTTTGCTGTGTGTTTTCAGTTTTCTAAAAGAATTTACCTTTATCTTTAAAGACAGCATGAAATGAATGATCCCTTAAGGGCTTGAAGCAGGTTATAATTGCATGTTCTTGCACCTGATTGTATTTTAAATAATGGGAACGTTAAAAATATGAGTATCAGAAGTCTTGGTTAAAATGTCCATGAAAGATAAAACAGGAGGGGCAGACAGGTATTTTTTTAAGGTGATTTGGATTGTTCAAGTCTACTAATGGGCTGTAAAGAAGTCCGTTTGTTTGACATTAGGTAAAACTTAAAAAACAACAACAACAACAAAAAAACACTTAGTCCATTTCTTTGAAGGGGTCTGAATATAAACTCCAGTGATCCTAATGTTTTCCCAGAACCAGCTGCAATGCTCCTTGAACTCAGGCAAAATCTTTTCCTTAGATAAACATTTGATAAATATCCACTATATGCCAGTTGCTGTGGTGGGAGATTTTTGAGTATATCCTCAAAAATCCCACAACTGTAAGGAGGTATGGATACATGTTTGAGAACCACCAGCTACCACCCTGGTTTAGAAATCCTTGACCAAGCTTTGAGCGATAGGAAGTGCTAATGACAGCCATCCAAAGCCAAGAGGCCAGCAGAAATGAGATGCAGATGTGGTGCCCTAGAGGTCGGAAGTAGGGCTGGGGAGGCCCAGGGGGTTCGGCTTCTTAGTTCACCCCATTCTCATTCCCTTACTCTTGTTCTTCTGTCTCTGAGGACGTCAGTCTCTAGGCAGAAGTGAGTGATTAAACCGGCCACTGTATTGAGCATCTCAGCCATGGCTCTCCTTCAGAAGCATCTCTAGAACTTAAAAAAAAAAGCCAAAAACCTTTTGCCTCAATTTCAGAATCAGAATTACTGAGATGGAGCTAGGGACTCCATATTTTTATAGCATTCCCCTCACAATTCTGATCCTCATCCTGGACGTGGAGCCCATGTATTCAGAACATTTTGTGCTAACGGGCCAGGGGGACTGTGAAAGAAATAGAGAGCCAGGTCCCTGCCTACAAATGATTTATTGCCATCACAGGAGAACTGTAGGGAGAGAACAAGAAAATAATAGAGAAAGAGAGAGGAAAACAACCCAGAGAGAAGGGCATGGAACCATGTTTTTACATCTACTGTTTCAGAGGTGGGAAAGAGTGTTTAAGCTTTTGCATAGGTAGGCTTACCCCTAATATTTGTAAGACCTGGAACCATAGTACAAATGGAAGTGTGTGTGTGTGTGTGTGTGTGTGTGTGTGTGTGTCTCCCCAAATACTTAAAAGTTATAAATAAGCTCAGAAACTATTAATCAAAACACGTCTATCCCTCTATCTTGACAAACAGATCTTTGTAAGACCTGAAAGACCAAGTTTGAATGTAAAATTACCGGATTCCTCGGAGTTCCACCCTGGACCATAACGACACGGGGAGAGTAAGCTTGGGTCACTAGCCTGGAGCCTGCCTACCCATCCCTTCCGCCCTTGGCTCCGTCTCCCACTGTAAGGAGCCCTGTGACTGTGGGCTGGAGTCTCTTCTAAATTCTCTTCACACCTCTCTGAAAACAGCTACTCCCTTGGCCTTCCCTGTAGCATATTGTGTTCATACTGGCTACATAATCTGCCCTTGGGAAGAAGGACCTAGGGAAGAAGCCCATGCAGTCTCTGGAAGCTGGCTTGGGTCATTTGGTCAAGAAATTCCAAGGTTCCTTTCATCTAAACCATGGTCTAGAAGGTTTTGGCCTTGCTGGCTCCTCACCCTGTAGGAAGGGGCCCAGCCAGAGTGGGGTTCTCTAATGGTCAAGGCCAAGGATAGGGCCCCTCTTGATGGGTTCAAAGAATAGCTCTGTGTCTAGGCAAGATGATGGATGAGTCCTACAAACTATAGGTTTGGCTTATGGGAACATGAAAATCTATCTCATTGACCAGAACTTGGTTATGTAGCCACAACCAGCTAAAACTTGCGCCTAGTGAAATTGGAGATTCTATTTCTGAGGAAAAAAAGGAGTCGGGTGACAACTAGCAGTGTCTGCCAAAGGACTTTTGATTTCACACAATAGAAACTGACTTTGGAAAATTTAAGCAAAAGGGGAATTTACTGGATGGCTCTTGGGCAATTCAGATGTTTGATAGGCTGAGTCGAGGGTCAGGCTCTGAAAGGGAGAAAATGATCTATCCAGAATGCTATCATCAGTCCGACCCTCAGAGCTGCCAACGGCACCAGACTCTCAGTGATGCCACTGATGCTATGTATGCTTTCTCAAATGTCCCTGCAGCTTGGCATCGTCCTTTCTAGAATCGTGCTATTCAGTATGGTAGCTAGTACATGTGGTTAGTGGTACCATATTGTACAGTGCAGATATAGAACATTTCCATCATTGCAGAAAAATTCATTGGACAGCGCTAGTCTAGACTCAGAGTCCTGGACCATGGCATCCAATTTGCCAAGCACTAGCCATGAACTGTTATGTGTCTATCTCTTGGCCATCAGGAGTATGCCCCACACCAAGATGCAATAGAACTTGCTCACAATAGGGAGGAGGTGTGGATGGCCGGCAGCTAAAAAAGCAGGAAATGTCCTCTGCACGCTTACTGACGGTGTAATCTTGGGCTAACTACTTTTCTAGGCTCATTTTTTTTTGCATTTGTACAATAGAAATAATGATAACTGCCTCTTAGGATTGTTATGGAGATAAAAAGATAAGATATGAAAATTACCAGGACCATCTGCATTAATGGAGTCTTAGATATAATAATAACCAAATGCAGTGCATGGTCTATGATTGGACCCTGCTTTGAACAACCAGCTGCAAAAGACATTTGGGAGACAATTGGGGGCAATTTTAATATAGAATTAAGTGTTAGATAATATTAGGAAATTATTGTTAATTTTGTTAGGTGTGATGATGGCATTGTGATCATGTAGGACATGATAAAGTTTTTAAGGGTAAAATATTATGTCTGTAATTTTAAGTATAAAAAATAGATGACAGAAATATGACAAAATGTGCATTGTTAAATCTAGATGATAGGTAAATGGACGTTATTCTCCTTTTTCTCTCTTATTTCTGACATTTTAAAATATTATTTAAAATATTATTTATATTTAAAAAAATAATTTATTAAGGAAGAAAGAAAAGTACCATGTCCATAACAGGAATTCAATAAATGTGACTTTCTCTTCTTCCCTCATAGTCTTAGGGACTTTATAGTCTTCTCAAAAATGGCTGGAATGCTTCCCATACTTTCCCAGCAAACCCACCCCACTTTTTCCAAGGCTATCTGCTTAAAGGCTTCCTACCCTTTCTGTGGCAACACACTCTCTGTGGGGACCTTTGAATACAAGGAATAATTTGCCCAATAATGGGAGTAGCCTTGCAAAGAGACACTTGTCCATAGCACTGAAACAGGATGCCGAGCCTTTTCCCTTGCACCAGAGCAGGGGTTCAAAGAGAGAAAAGTCAGTATAGTGGTGCTCATTTTCTTATTTGTCAGATCAGCCCCCCTTTTCCCTGATGCCTAATTTAGAAAGAAGTGTTGGGAAAGAGGAGAATGTGGCAGCCAGTTTTTCATTTTAGTTGATCCACTTACTCAGTGAATGTAGAGGACTAAAGTGTGGAGGTTTGGAGGGTTTGAGTCATCTCACAAAGATCAGTAGTGGGAGGCATGCAGATGGACCTAGAATGGATCACCCGATTTTCTCTCCGAGTGGTCGTGAGAAATGACTTAACCAAAAACGTGAGTTGTGAAGTCTGTGGCAAATGAACAGCAGCAAGCTACGATGGCTAAATAATGTCTTCCTGTAGTGTTGAAGTAACAACAGTTTTCTTGTGCCTGTGAGATCAAGGCAAGTGGCCAAGATCACTAGTGCCCACTTCTAAAAGCAAACTAACTTATAGTACGGGACCTGTCTTTAGGGACCATGTGCCAAAATATCAGCTTTGTATACAAGAAGCAAGCCATCTTGAGGCCCATAGCTATTTTTTCTGTTAGAGATGATAAAACAGTGACTAAATAAGAAAGCTAGTTTTATATTTGGTGCAGTAAGTGAAACAATGAGTAATGGCATTTTTTTCAACCAGATTTCCACCTAAAATGGTATGTTTCAAAGTTTAACAATTGGGGTGTGTGTGTGTGTGTGTGTGTGTGGGTGGGTGTGTGTGTGTGTTGGGGGTAGAACGAGTGCTCTGAGTGACTCTCCCACGCATAGCAGCTATATCCTGAATAAAAAATATAAAACACTTTTCAAGTCGTTTCTGGTCAAGTGGTTGGAGAGATTTCCAAAGGCTTCCACAACACCAGCTCCTAAAATAAAAAATAATCCAGGCCTAGACCAGTGCAGGAAGCCTTAAATTGCGAGCAATGGGTGTGTGGGGGAATGCCCTGAGGGTAGATATCAATAGCAACACAGAGCAGTACTGAGACATGGGCCAGCATTGAGGTGGGAATACTGATCGAGGGCCCAATTATTAAGCCAAGGTCTTCACAGTGGCCAAAGTGGTCTTAGATCAGAGGTGTCTCTGATTTTTTGCTGAAGTAAATCCTTTTCAGAAAAAAGTTCCTCTAATTTAGACCTACAGGATTCCCACAGATTAAAATTAAGCATTCAGCTTGCAATACATTAAGACAAGCCACCATGAGGCAGAGGCAGCATAAATAACATATAATAGATTTAGATAACCCCAATGATTGGAGATATAGAAATTTTCAGTTACAGAATACAGAACAACTATGTATGAAATGTTTAAAGATGTAAAAGATGCAATTAACAGATGAGTAGGCAACAATAGGCTAGCAGAAATAACTAGAAAGATTAATAGAACTTCTATAAATAAAATAAAACTATTGAAACAAAAAACCCAAATGGACTGGTTAAACGGTAGATTAAATCCAGCTGAAGAGTGGATTAGAAATTTCCCAAATGCAGCACGAAGAGGGAGGGAGATTGAAACCATGAAGGAGAGATTAAGTGATTGGAGTCCACAGTGAGAAGGCCAAATGTAAATCTAATTGGAGTTTCAGAATAAGAGGAGAAAGAGAGATTTGAAGAGATGACTCGTCCAACACTCATGAAAAACATAGTAACACATATCCAGAAATCACAACATATACCAAAAAGGATATTTTCAAAAGAGGAAATTCATGTCTAAACACTTCATAATTCAACTGCAGAACACTAACTGCCAAGAGATTTTAAAAGGGGCCAGAGAGAAAAGATGGGTTATCCTTTTTAAAAAAATATTTTATTTATTCATTTGAGAGAGACAGCACAAGCAGGGAGAACGGCAGAGGGAGAGGGAGAAGCAGACTCCCCACTGAGCTGGGAGCCTGACATGGGGCTCAATCCCAGGACCTGGAGATCATGACCTGAGCTGAAGGCAGACATTTAAGAATCTGAGCCACCCAGGTGCCCCAAGATGAATCATCCTTAAAGGAGTGACAATTAGACTAACAGTTGCCTTCAACAGCAATGGAAATCAAAGACTGTGGAATAATATCTTTCAATTGTTGAGGGAAAATAACTTAGAACTTAGAATTGTGTACTCAAAATCCCATTTTGGGAAGGAAGGTAAAATTAATATGTTTATAAACACACAAAAACAGAGGGATTTACTATCAAAAGATCTTCACTAAAAGAACATCTTCTAAAAGATGTGCTTCAGGAAGAAGGAAAACGATGTCAGAAGGATGATCTGAGATGCCGAAAGGAATGGTAAGCAATAAAAACCCATATACCGGGGCACCTGGCTAGCTTAGTCGGAGGAGCATGTGACTCTTGATCTTGGGGTTGTGAGTTCCAGCTCCACGTTGGGTGTAGAGATTACTAAAAAAACAAACTTAAAAAAACCCATATATGCATGTGAGCAAATATGTAAAAACGTAAAATCATACACATGATCAAATAATATTTGGGAAAAAAAGGAATACTAATCTCAAATTGTAGAGTTAAGAAAAATGACAAAAATAAAATATTGGACAAGAATCACATGCAAGTCAGGAGTGGAGATCAGAGTTAAAATCTCCTAAGATCCTTGGGGCACCTGGGTGGCTCAGTTGGGGTTACGCCTTTGACTCGGTTTCAGCTCAGATCACGATCTCAGGGTTGTGACATTGAGCCCCACATAGAACCCCACATTAAGCCCCATGTTGAGCTCTGTGCTCAGCATGGAGTCTGCTTGTCCCTCCCCATCTGCTCTTCCCCCCACTAGCACTATCCCTCTCTCTCAAATAAATAAGTAAAATCCTTTAAAAAGTCTCCTAAGATCCTTTAGAGTATTATTAGAGAACAAGTGTTGGCAAATGTTTTCGATAAATGGGCAGCTAGTAAATATTACAAGTTTTACAGACCATACAGTCCCTGTCATGAATACGAAACTCTGCCATCATAAAGTGAAAGTAGCCATAGATGGTACACAAATGAAAGAACAAGACTATGGTCCAGTAAAACTTTATTTACAAAGACTGGTGGTGGGCAGATTTGATTATTGGGCCATAGTCTGCTAATCCTCCTTCTAGAGAAAAGTTAAAATATTATTAATTTTTTCACTTTGTAAGTTAAATATACATTATAAAATTTCAAGGGTGATCACTAAGTAAGTAAAAATAGAGTCTATAAAGTCCAAATAAGTAAAAAGGAACAATGAAATAAGGAAACAAATATATCCACAAACAGACAATAAACCACCAACAATCCAAACAATAGCAAGAGATGAGGAAGAAAAAGAATCACAGAAAAAGCAGGACAAATAAAAAATAAAAATATAAGATAGCAAGAGTGCCTGGGTAGCGCAGTCGTTAAGCGTCTGCCTTCGGCTCAGGGCGTGATCCCGGCGTTCTGGGATCGAGCCCCGCATCAGGCTCCTCCGCTATGAGCCTGCTTCTTCCTCTCCCACTCCCCCTGCTTGTGTTCCCTCTCTCGCTGGCTGTCTCTCTGTCTGTCAAATAAATAAATAAAATCTTTAAAAAAAATAAGATAGCAAACCAAGTCCAAATATAATAATTGCTATTACTCACCAAATATGCAAGTGACTTAACTAGCCAATTAAAAAACAGAAGTTACCAGATGGGATTTTTAAAAAATGTAGCTATATGTCCATTACAAAAGTCACACTTAAGGCACAAGAATGCAGAAAGGCAGAAGGTAACAGGAAAAAAAAAAAAAAGACACACCAGACAATTACTAACCCAAAGAAAGCTACATTGGGGAATACAGACTTTAAGATAAAAAGCATTATCAGGGCTAGAAGGGGTCACTAGATCGTTATGAAGGATTCAGTTCCTCAGAAAGATGAAACAATTCTAAACTTGTATGCACCTAATAAAATAGACCAGAATGCATAAATATTGGCAGGAGAACGGTCCTTTGGGAGATGCTGGGAGTAGGTGATGACTTTAGGAGCTTAATGAGATTAAACACTTAAGTAACCAGAGTCATAAAATCATGTGCTTCCTATCCTTAAAAGTAGAGCCGTACCCCAAAATAGAGTAGTGTTAAGACCACCTAACACCATGAAAAGGAGTGTATGTGAGTGTGTGTGTGTGTGTGTTTTAAGCTTAATTAATTAGAGAAATTCCCAAAGGCGTGTGTGCGTGTATGGGGGAGTGCTAGAGGATTCCTATTTACATAATAGCCCAGAGGCTGGCTGGAATCCATTATTAGATTCCCTGCACATGTGCCCCGGAAAAACTGAGCGGAGGGGAGAGACCATATGGCCAGCAGCAGAAGAAAGCTAGTGTGATCAGTTCACAGAGGTAATGCTCGCTCTACACACAAAGGAGATCCATCCTAGCTTCATTTATTTCAGAGAACGGTGACTGGCCAGCTAAGGCAGACATTAGGAACACTGGGAGAATCCTGTAGGGAAAAAAACAACAACACTCAGAACACAATTCTGAGGTCATTAATCATCATTCGCTTCATCTCCATCAATCAGTCAGTTCAGGCTGCAGAGCGGTGTACATAATACTGAGAATACCTACTCTTTGCCTTCAAAGATCAGCCATTCCCTGTATAGACTAAAGGCAAGAAATCAGTGAAAACACAAAAAACATGCCCATCTCTTCATATACGCTGAAAAGGTTGAGTTCAGGACTCATGAAGGCTCGGAGCTCTGAGCATGGCAAGGGCTGAGTCCATTATGAAACAGGAGGTCTGGGGAGGCTGAGGGAAACTCACTAAGCATGGCTGTCCTGAGGTATCAAGGAGGGGACAGAGACGTGGGGCTGAGTGGATGTGGAAAATAGGGTACTTTAGGCTTTTGGTTGCTATAGAAGTAGTGAGGTGTCCTGGTTCTCTTCCTTTGACCCTCCACCCCCTCCCCCAAATCTATTCCCCAATTCTCTCTGCCTTGCTCTGCACCTGGCAAGCTGAGCCCTGTGGGTGGCATCATCTGGGCTCACTTGCTGGCCAGCTTCCATAGAGACTGAGCAACGGGAGACCCTGGCAGGAAGGTAGAAGAGAGGGAGACAAAGCAGTGAAGGGCTTTCTTCCCTGTTCTCTCTCTGCTGTTGCAGTGTATCCCCTCAGGACTCTTGAAGCTCCAAAGACCCTGTGGCTACAAATAACCCTACCTTAATAACAATGGCTGGCATTTATTGAGCGCTTACTCTGTTCCGGTGCTTACTATGACCCAGCACAGTGTCTGGGTGAACTTGCTGAATCCTCCCAACAACCCCATGAGGTAGTACTCTATTTACAGGTGGATAACTGTGACACAGAAAGGTTAACTAACTTGCTCAAAGTTCATCAGTTACTAGGTACGGAGCTGGGATTTCAACCCAGGCTGTTTGGCTTAAGAGTCTGTATTCTTAAGCTCTGATGGAAGCCATATATGTAATTTCTTTCTATTAGCCCTATTTAAAAAATGACAAATGAAACAGTAAGCTTAATTTTAGTAATATATTTTTATATATCCAAAATATTTCAACATGTAATCAAATATTTTAGAAATGAAGATATTTTTCATTCTTTATTTTGGTGTGAAGTCTTTTAAAATCCGGTGGGTACTTTATAATTACAACACATCTCATTTCAGAGACTGAATGTTCATTGGAAATACTTGATCTGTATTTAGATTTCATAAAATTTACATTGAAAATGTAAGTTAACATACTGAAGTCATTCCAACATATCCAAAAGTTTTCTGATAACTGAATTGAATAGTGATTTTTAATTTTTAAATTCTTAGTAAGCTTTTTATATAAGAATAATTTTACATGTACAGAAAAGTTGCAAAGATGGTACAGAGGTTACCATATATAAATCACACATTTCCCTTTTGTTAGTATCTTATGTTACTGTGGGACATTGTCACAACTCAGAAGACAGCATAGCTTCAGTGCTATTAACTAACTCCAGTTTTTCTTTGTATTTCACCAGTTTTTCCATGAATGTCCTTATTCCGTTCCAGGAACCAATCCAGGACACTACACTGTATTTATTCACGTATCCTTAGTCTCTTTTGGTCTGCAATTGTGACTTTGACAGTTTTGAGGAGTACTGGTTGGGTATTTTGAAGAATGTCTGCCAATTGGGGTTTGGCTGATATTTTCCTCATGATGAGACTGGGGTGATGGGTTTGCGGTAGGGAAACCACAGAGGTGAAGTACCTTTCTCATCACATCATATCAATGGCATGTGCTATTGACATGACTTATGACTGGTGATGTTGACCTTGATCATCTGGCTGAGGTCATCTTTGCCAGATTTTTGCAACCTAAGTTACTTTTTTCTCCCTTTCCATACTCTTTCCTTGGAAAAAAGTCACTGAGCACAGCCTACACTTAAGGATGGTGGGGGAGGGGGTGCAGATTAAGCTCCAAGTATCAGTTTTAAATTTAGATTTATTAAAATTAAATAAAAACTTAGCTCTTCAGTCATACTAAGCATATTTCAAGTGGCTTGTGGCTACTGTATTGGATAGTGCAGCAATATACATGACCGCATTTCAGTGTTCAAGGCAAGAGGCAGCTGGTGAGGAGGTGAGGTGCTGACAAAGATGCTGATGGGCCTGAGTTAATGGGAAGGAGGATCAGAGATGATGAGAGAATTAGTGACGCGCAAGAGAAGGCCAAGGACAAAAGATAAATTAATGAGAAGCATTAAGACAACATGGCATAGGGGTGTGTGTGTGTGTGTGTGTGTGTAGAACGGGGAGAGGGTAGGAATGGACAGATGTTCCAGGGAATGTACACCTTAACTGTGTGCTTAAACTGAGCCCTGGATTTTGGTTAAAAAGTTTGAACTCACAAATCTGGACTTATGTTTCAACTGTGCCATTTCTTACCTATCTGATGATCATGGGTGAGCCACAAATTCTCTAAGTTTGTTTCCTCATCTGTAAAATGGGTTGGTCCTAGTACTTACCTCATGGGGGACATTGCAAGGATCAAAGGATATTTGTGTTTCAAAGGGCTTCATAATCTTTGTTACAAATGGAAAGGCATGGGATGGTATTGATGAGACATGAAAATTTGTTCTGTTGGTAAATTGAGGTGTATTGATACCTCTTTTGCCTGTCCCAGCCCCCAGATCCAGTCTCTCTGCCCCATTCTGTGCCTCGGGAACTTATACACTGCCATCACCCAGTCTCCGTGGCCACCTGGCATCCAGCTGGTGTTGGCCAATGTGAAACAGCAGCAGGATCTCTGAGCGACAGGACAAAAAGCCAGGAGATTTCTTCCTTGCTCTTTCTCTGCTTTGGCATACTGTAGCTGGTAGTGTCTGCGGCCCTCCAGGATGACAGCTCCCATGGGGAGACCCCTCCTCCATGGCTCCAACTCTCACCAAGCTCCAGTAACACTGTTTCCTTCCCTCACTCCTTCAACCCTAGGAGTGGCAATAGCTCCCCACTCTTGCTGATTCCTGAGGGCCTCGCCATCTTGGTTTGTTCCCCTAACACTGCCCATACTTCAGTGCGTTATTCTCTCTTTGGTTTTCATTGAAATCATCTGGTATGAATTCTGTGTCCTCTTTGGCCCCTGACTGTGGTGGAGAGGATGGTAAGGAAGAGAATGTTGAGAGTGACATATAAGGTCAGCTGAAGGAGATGAGAGCACAAGGCGATGGCCCCACTGCAAGGACTGTAGTGATTGAACGGGGGAGTGATCAGGCTCTAACCAAACACAATGCCAGTGAAATCAGAGGCGAAAAGACACATGGGGGTAAAGTTGTAAGGAAAGGCATGGGAGATGCCAGTGGTGTGGCTGAGATAGAGAACAGACAGGGAGAAGAGTTTAAGGCTACATCGAGATTTCCATGCCAAGTACACCAATAAGTCAGCCAGACCACAAGAGCCAAAGCAGAAGGTGCTACCCATAATGATGAAGACATCAAGAGGCTGTGCTTGGTTTTGAAAAGAGTGTAATATTGGATTCATACAAGTGTGGTCCTGGTTCCACAACTGACTAGCTGTGTATCCTTGGGAGAGTTAACTTGCCTCTCTGTGCTTGATTTCTCATGCAGAAAATGTGGTAGAGCTGTGGGATCTAGATAAAAGCCATTTTGTTCATTCATTCATAGTCCACAGTTATTTTTTGAGTACCTATCGTGTACCAGACAGTATTCTAGGCCCAGCCATAAGGTCCCTCCTCTCACGGAACATTCTGGTGAGAACCGACAATGAACAAGTAAGGCATCTTAAGTCTGGTTCCCTGGAAACAGATTGTGATGGAGACCTGCATACAGAAAGCTTATTATGGATTCTCTTAGGGTTGACACTTGCAGGCAAGTGAGGGAAGAGAGACTGAGCAAAGACTGGTGGGGAAAGGTGGGTGATTCAGAGGCTTCAGCCCACCCCACAGAAGCTCTGGGACCAGCATAGCCCTTCAGAGTTGCCCCCAGGCAAGGCAAGTATGTGGGCCTTTATACCCCCACTTTGACAGTCACGAATTGCAGGCTGCCCCAGGGGAGAGGTATGCTCAGTGGACAGTTCTTGAAGGGACACTTAGCTGAGAACCCTCAGTAGCCATCATTCCCACTACCTGGAGGAATGAGAACCATAGTCCTGAAAGGAGGATGTGGAGAGCACAACAATGCATCTGTTACATAAATAACTGAGCAGGATAATTTCAGGTAGCGAGAGGTGCTACGATGACAACAGAACCGGGTAATGTGCTAGATGGGAGAGTTGGGGCACTTACGTCAGATCAGGTGCTCAGAGAAGGCTATGGCACGTCATAGCTGCTCAATAAGAATTGGTTTCATTGCCCTTCCTTTTCTTTCGCTGGGACCGGTGGACACATGGACATCAAGCCATCATGAGAAATATGTGGTGCTACTTCTCTGGATGAGGCAGACTCCTGGGTGCTGTGCAGGTTGCAGAAAAGTAAGACCTGGTCTCTGCTCCCAAGGAGCTTGCAATGTAGTTGAAGGAGATAAGGGACATAGAAAATTAGCAAGCAATACCAGGTGGCATAGCACTACTGTCGACAGACGGTACAAACAAGGATGGAAGTGTCCAGATCCTTTTAGCCTAGGTGGAATTTCACAGGTGGAAAATAGTCAGGGGCATAGTTTTGGTCAAGAAGAGTAACTAGAGCAAAAACCAGCGATCTGGGAATGGGCATGGAGCGTCGGAGTGTTTCATTTGTGGACTGGAATTGGCACAGCCAGGCTGTTGTCCTTGTGCATTGGCTTGTGATGTTTTTCTAAAGCATTACTGGGTTTATCCAAAGGTAGAAGATCACTAAAACCCATTTCTTAGACACCTGAGATCCTTGGTGTGTGCTGGCTGCATGGGAGAGGAATGACAGACTGGGAGCAGGCAGTTCCAGAGGCTTCTTGGTAAGGAGTAAAATACGTCTGACAGTTTGAGTCCAGGCACCGATGGGAATGGTGGTCCCACTGGTGTAGGTGGGACTTGCAGGCAAGTGGAATATGGGATCAGGTTTCTTGAGAGAGTTTGGGAATGAGAGAGAGTTCAGGAATAATACCTGTAGAGCGAATGCCTTGAAACCAGGAGGGAGAGTGAGAACTCCACAAGTGAACTTTAAAAAAAGAATGGAGGGCTAGAAAGCTCTGAGAGGCATATTCCAGCACTTAGACAGTGGGTCCTGTACTACTACACGACCTACAATGTTGGTCCTTGAAAATATGTATCCTAAACCATTTTCAGAAGATAAGGTTGGTCAGCAAGACCCATAGGCATCAGGAAGAAAGAGAAATGGCAGCAATTTCAGAGCCTTGGCTCTGGTACATTTTCTGTCTCCTTGGTTTGAAAGACTTTGTTGGCAGCAGGGGTCTGTGCATTCCAAGGGTTTGGACTTGAACGGGATGTCATTTTTGTTAACCTTTAACCAAGAAGGCAGTGAAGGAGGAGATAAATGATCTGCTCAAAGAGGAATAGTGGTTGCATTCAAAGAGGGAATAGGAGATTATTGAGGCGCTCCTGCGAACGACCCCGCGACCCTTCTCTTCATTGGAGGATTGATGGAGAAAGGCTCCCCCCACTTTTTCTCCAGGCGTTAGAGGTGAAATCCCGGGAGTACTAAGGAAAGGATGACAGGACAACTTGAAAAATTAAGAAGGATATGAATCAACAAGGAGGCATTTATCCAAGACTTCTAAAGCAACTAAAGAAAATGTATTAACCTTCTAATGAAAATATTGTTATCCAATTCATCATTAGAAGCAGCTCTTTGGGTAACTGCTGCTTTCACCGTTTTAGGAAGTTGCTTGGTAGGATCCAAGCTCTTGGGATTTCATCTACAATGCCTACCTGTTGTTGGTCAAGAGGCAGTGGCAGATTTAGATTGGAATGGAATTTTGTCTCACAGTTTTGCAGTGTGCTTAGGACAGCAGTTGAAGGTGTTAAGTCCGAAGCCGCGCTAACGTGGTAGACACGAAGATGTAGTGACCCGAGTGGCTGGTTTAGATTCTTCAAAGGTCACTAGAGGTGAGGGGAGTGGAGGCCAGAGTACTGAGGAGAAATAGAATGGCAGATTGGCAAGTCCTTAAAAAGCATAAAACTGAATGAGGTCAGTAGTGCAGTTAACCGTGCTGTACCAATATCAGTTTCCTGGTTTTGCTGTCCTACTACCATCACATTAGAGGTCACCATTGGGAGAAGCTGGGTGAAGGGTACGTGGGGCTCTGCGTACTATTACTGCAACTCCCGTGAGTCTATAATTCCAACAAAATGTATAAAAGAAGTCGTGTGGTGGGGGAGGTGAGAACAATCCTCATGAACTGTAATGAGTATTTGTGTGGCTCTTGTAACACTTTCACAGATGTTATCTCATTTGCACCTCCTGATGGCGCTGTTACATAGCAAAGGTGTACTAGTCTCCCTATTTTATGGATGAAGAAACTGAGGCTCACAGAGAGAAAGTAACTCCCCCGTGGTCACAGAGAGCAAATTGCCAAGTCAAGGCTCAAATTCCTGTCTTTGAGTTCCAAATGCCACGATTCCCTGAGTCCGAAACCATCTGGCCTACGTTGGGTCACACAGACACAGACCCTGAGATGAGGAACGAAGGGCAAGGAGCTTATTCGGGAGGTGATCTGAAGCGCCAGTAGGGGAGCTGGGAAGCACGGCGGGAAAGAGTACATGAGGGAGCGTACTGCCTGTGTGGGCAGTTGGGGCCCACTCCTGCTAGGGGAGCTCTGGGAGCTATCTCGATAGAGCATGCCTTGGAGTTATGCCCAGTTAAGGGCTGAGGAAGCTGGCGTATTTACCTCCCAGTCCATCCTGTATCAAGGAAGGGCAGTGCTCTTGGGGTGCTCATTCCATGGCCCCTCCAGATGACTCCATTCTCAGGCCAAGAGAAAACCTCAGGCAGAGAATCGAAGACACTGCTTGAAGTCGGACACTGTCAGCATATATACTGGAAAGGTTAATGCACAGGGGACAAGGGCAGGGTCCCCACCAGCACTGACTGTCCCTTGATTCTAACACCCTCACTCCAAGCCTTCTGCCACTCAGACTGTTTCCTCTCGTCCTAGAATACTCTCCAGGCACAGGTGCACGCGCACACACACGTAGAGACAGGTTGGAACAAGGGAGGGAGGGCTGCCCTTATCTTGCTTGTTGTGCCGAGGAGTCAGCATCTAAGAGAGAAAGAGTGGCAAAAAAGGCGTGTGTGCATGTGTGTACATGGAGCCTCGATGTGTGCACATCTGTGTCTTTTGGCACATCTCCATTGTGATGAGCCACCAACTTATTCCAAAAGCAAATTGCGGCTGAGGAGAAGATATAAAATGCTGGTGTCCAGTGGGTCAGAGCTTAAATCAAAAGTCAGAGGTTAGTTGGCGTTTTCCATTGTACCAATATAAGCATTTTATTTCGTTTGGTGGATACTACGGAGGAGGGTACTGGGATTCTGGAGAAATGGGCTGGCTACGTGGTCGTGTGGGAAAGGGTAGAGGCAGAGTCAGCCACGGCCTTTTTCATGGTGACTGCCACCCACTAAAAAATTGATTGGCTCATTCCTTATTCATATGGTATTTCTTCTCCAGGGTACATGCTGATATACTCTTCATCTCTGTGGGCTAATGTAATCATTATGTGCACACTCTAGAAATTAGCGCCATTTCCCTCTGCTTGTGCCTGAAATAGACGTTTCAGACATTTATAACTCTCAGTCATTTTAATCCAGTCAGTTGCCCCAAGTATGTTCCCAATTAGAGCCATTTTGCTCTGTGGTTGATACCATGAAGTAGAACACATGTTCCGATCTTAAAAAAAAAAAATCTTCTAAATAGCAAAGGTATACTGTGTTTCCCCCTATTATAATAATTGAAAAGCAGCTGATGGAATCTTTCTCGACTGTTTACCCAACTATAAAAATTTGACCCTTGAATTAAAATCATAAAAATATCCAGGGGATGTAATGCCTTGAAATATAGAGCATTTTTTTTGTCTCTATAAAACTTCCACAGCTTTAATTCATTATATCTTCACAGGTTTTTTCATATTTAAAAGCTGCCATAAGGTTGTGATACCAAGTCATGAATAATAAAATAGTGTTCAGTTTTGGTACATGTAACATCATTTTGTTTCCCAATTTAGTAACAATTCCTTCCAAACCATAGCTGGATTCTTGCATTAATACTATCACATTTTGTAAGCCTACATATGAACAAACATAAAACCACTTTAACCTAGAAAATGCATTTTGATTTATCCATATCTTGGTTCTATGCTTTTTTTGTGCTCTTCAAACTTTTCTTTTGGTCACCCATTTTCTCATTATAAACTGGAAACCACATCTACTGACAGACAGCCTGATGCCCTTCCATTAGGTCTGCCTCCTTTTCAAGGGGCTGGCAGTTTAAGAGGGCCCGTCTCTTGATGCTGGGCTCAGTCAAAGCCCATTAGGGTTTCCCAGGTGTAAGACCTGAGGTACAGATCTGCCTCCCGTTACGAACTCAGATTTCTCTCAGATCTGTGAACAGAGAGGAACTCGATGCAAGCAGTGCTCACCAGGCACAAGCCCTGGGAGAATTACGCTGCTCTGCTGGTAGCGGATCAGCACAGAAGTTTAGCTCTGCTGGTTTCTTAGTGACTTACTGCTGAATGGGTGCACCTGAGTAACTGAACACACAATGAATAATCAAAGGGCGCTCAAACGCATTGTGAAATGGCAGAGGCTACAATATAATTATGAGCAAGCATTAAGCAATACCAGCGGAGCCTGCCCCTTAACTTAATTTCAGAAATTAACTTGGCATATGATATGACAAATTTGGCTTTGGCAGGAAAGGACGATTCTAAAGCAGCCCGATCATCAACCATTGGAATCATTTCGTCAAAGAAAAGCCATTTGAATGGTCAAAAGGTGCCAGAGGTAAAGCGTCTATCAGTGCCCGTAAATATAGCAATGCCCTTCTAGGACAGGTGGGTCTTTGTCTCAGTGGGACCCAGGTTCGTGGAGAAAGGCACGAGTGAGACCTACTGTCTTAGGGGAAAGTAGAGACTACACCCCAACCTCCACGTTTTGATTGGAGGTTCTCTACCTGGGAAAACTATAATGAGTTCCTGGTGAACACAGTATTTTGTCTTAATCCAGACACAAAGGTCCTCTTAAATTACCAGCACTTTGCAAAAGCCTCTTTATTTGGAATATTTATGAATTTTCTTTTCTTTCTTTTTTTTTTTTTGAGGTATGCTCACGGGACAGTGCACAAATAGGGAATGTACAGTTTAATGAATGTTTACCTATGTCTACACCCATGTGACTTCATCAGATCAAGATGTAGAACATGTCCAGAGCCCCACAAGTCTCACTCCTGCCCCCCTTAGCCACTACCCCAGGGTAAGCACTATTCTGACCTCTAGCGCCGTAAAGTGGAATTGCTGGATTATAGGGTATATGCATGTTTAGTTTTAATAGGTACTGCCAAACCTTTTGCAAAAGTATCGAACCAGTTTATAATCCTAACCAATTACTTTTTGTTTGCCCAGATTTTCTGTTGTTGGCACTGAAAATGCTCGATAGCTCTTTTCTTGCTGGTGCTTGACCTACCCCATGACAAGTTTTCTTTACCCCCCCGCCCCGGGTTTTTAATGGTGTATAAGCCAGTATGGCTGTCATTTGCTTGTGGGGGCAACTGCAGAATGAGCAATATGGTGACACGCTATGATTTCACAGTTACCGTGGGTGTTACTGTGGATTTCGTGGTAAGTCTCCACAAGACAAAACAAGGTCATCTTGGTAAATCTCAACAAATCATGACCTGTGTCATTACCTTCTGAGACTCCAAAGCCTAAACTACTTTTTCTGCCTCCTAGGCAAGGAAATGCACTCTTCTCAAAGGGCTTCTAAGAGCTATTTGGAAAAGAGTGGATATTAAAGCCTAGGAGTGTGAGAGGAAGCCAGGGGTTTTGCCAACGGGAATTTCGTCATTCAGGCCCCATTTCCAATCGAAACCAGCTGATGGTGTCTCTTTCTATTTGTTCTTTCTTTTTCAAAATTATAATTAGGCTTAAAATTTTTGGTTTCAGTTTTTATTTACTTAGTCTTGGAAAAATGTGTACCTTTAAAGATCTGGGCACAGTTGACAGAGGGTATATGACAGAAATATTCTGTTCTGTATTCCTGTCATAGACTATTAGTGCCACTTGTTTAGAGTTTGGTTTTATTTTAAACATTACTCAAAAAAAAAAAAAAAGAAACAGCAAAAACACCAAGTGACAGTTTATGTGATCCACTGAAAATGTTGCATTTAATCTAATCCTTTTCCAGGAATTTAAAAATAAAATAAATACGTAACTTCCTACCAGAGAACAGCTCTACATTTTCTTGCCACCAGCCAAGCTAAGAATGCATGCCCAATGACAGGAAATGTTGTCTGGGGGATTGCTTTATAAACAGCCGGTGAAAGGAGGATATAAAAAGGGGAAAGTAAATGAAGCAGGACTGACCAAATATAGATTATTATTGAAGCTAAGTGATGGGTGCAGGGGGTTCATCCTACTATTTTCTTTACATTTTGGGGTTTTTTATAATAAAAAATTTAGTATCAACAGTAGCAAAAGCAATCAAGTTAATAATTAAGGGGTATGGAACTCCAGAAAGAGCGGAATTTAAAAAATAATTTATGGAAATATGAATGTGGACTGGTATTGTAGTTATGTTTAAAAATAATCGTTCTTATCTTTTAGAGATATGCCTGGAAATATTTATGGATGAAATGACATGATAGTTGGTTTTTACTTAGGAAATGGGTGAGATTGGCCATGGATAAATGGTTGTTGCTGGATGACAGAGCTATGGGGGTTCATGTACTGCTCGAGCTATCTTTGTGTACATTCAGAAATAACATGAAAAGTAATTTATGCATGTACATTCAAGGAAAACAGATTAGTACCAGGTGATTGCAGATTTTTCTCTTCATGCTCAGGTTATGAAAAGTTTAAATGATAATGTTTTTATGAAAACAGCTATTGTATAAAGCACCTCCAAAATTATTCTTTCATCTGGGGAATGCATTAAAACCAATAAAGATTAAAAGTGGAAGTCCAAACAAAAAGGTAATCGTGGGGCTCAGATAAACGTCGCCTAGTAGACCAACAAATTCCCATGGTTCCAAGGTTACCAGTGCAAAGGTGCCTGGGGAGTAGGGCTGTAGGGCTTCTGTGCCTCTGTGGCATGTCTGTCGTATTGCCAGTCAGTGGGCTGGATAGGGCAGGGGTGGGACACAGCTTCCCCAGCCCTGCCTCTTCTAAACATTCACAGACTGTCTTACAAGGACTAAGTTTTTCTGAGGCAGTATCAGAACGTCTGGCGTGACACGTGCACAATGTGGAAACCATGGGGCTGAACGCTGCAGTATGTGCCATGCTTAGGGACACTGGCCCAAAAGCCAGAGCCAGAATCTCCGGGTTTAAATCTGGAGCTGTGTGACTTTGGGTAGGTTATTCAACCTCTCTGTGCGTCAGCTTCCTCATCTTTAAAAAAGGAGTGATTATAATAATACTCATGGGGTTATTGTGAGGCATAACCAAGGTCAAGCCCATAGAACAGTGCCTGTTACAGTCATTATTATCATTATTTGTAAGTGGGTCTATCCTGAAACATCCTATTTACGGAGCAGCAGGCAAATGTGCAGATGACAAATTGTCATGCTTCCCATTCTGTTCTACCCACAGACCCTCCTAATCAGAGAGGAAGGGATGTTCACTGCAAGGAACTCTGGGAGTATAGTCTGAAGGGATCCTGTTGCAAGTACAAATCTCTTTGAAGTTTAATATTTTACGGGCTCCTGGGTGGCTCAGTCGTTAAGTGTCTGCCTTCGGCTCAGGGCATGATCCCAGGGTCCTGGGATCGAGCCCCGCATCGGGCTCCCTGCTCATCTGGGAGCCTGCTTCTTTCTCTCCCACTCCCCTTGCTTGTGTTCCCTCTCTTGCTGGCTGTCTCTCTCTCTGTCAAATAAATAAAATCTTTTAAAAAAATAAAGTTTAATATTTCAGCTTTAAAATTCCACAGATTTTTGCATCCTGCACCATAATATAGCTATCTTTGTTCTATTATAGAAGTAATGTGACCCACCCATAATTTTTTTGCATAGAATTGAGGGTCAGGAGAGACACTTCATGTTCATCCCGTGGTTTTCCTGATCCTCTAGCTATGCCTCTCAGTCCAAGAAGCTGTGACACATAGAGCCGTTTGCTTTAGTGAAATTCCCAGATGTTCCTCCCCGACAACCTGGTGTACTTCTCCTTCATAGCACCTGCTATTCTCCAAGGAGTGCTGCCTAGCTTTACCTCATGGGCTTTTATGGTCAGGATATCAGGTCACATCTCCTGTTTTCCTAATCATTGGCTGTTGACTCGGTTCTTTTTGACGCTCACTCAGCTGGTTTCTGGGCCATCACGGGCTTCGGGATCTCTTCCTACAGCTCTGGCCTCTTCTTCTGCGTCTCTTTTGCAGGATCATCTTTTTTTTCTATTCAGCTCCTAAGTGTCATGCTCCCCAGGATTTTGACAACAGTTCTAGGTTCTCATTCTATATGTCCTCACAGGGTGACCTCGCTAATACCCAACCCTCAGTTTCCACCTATAGAGAACATTCCGGTCTTTGCCTGCTCAACAGCTCTTTCCCTACCTGCTAGTACCAGAATTTCTCTTTCCTGGAGGAACACACTTGTGGGTTTTATGAAGCTGAACCTGTCCCACCCATTGCCACAGGTTTGGGTTCATGACCCCGGCATGGTCAATCAGAATGTTCCAACTCCAGGTTACAGGGCTTGGTTCAAGAATGGACATGTAATCCCCAATGAATCAATCATAGTCTTTACGGAGACTTTTCTGCTGGAGACATCAGAAAACAAAAACGAAAACGAATCTCTGCTGAGTTGTTGAATGACTAGTGTGAAATGGGGACTTTGGGGTTGCCAGAGGCCATCATGCCCAAAAGAGTCCAAGAAATTAATTAAAAGAGAGACAGAAATCCAGCACTGTCATTTAGAACCCTGTATCTAACTATGCCTGAAGCTGAAGAAAGAACCCCAGGGCTTTTTGGTGTCTTCAGCCATGGATTCCCTTTCTCCATGCACTAGTTTGTATTGGTTTTCTTGTCACTTGCATCCAGCCATATGCTGATGACTCCCAAATCCACATCCATGCCCAGGGCTTCTCTCCTGAGCAACAGACTCATAGAAATAACTTGCAATTAAGCAACCCTCATACAGATGTCCCATAAGGATATCTCAAACACAACAGGTTATTTGCTAAATATAATCACATTATAAATTTATATTTACTTGTTAGTGTTTTAAGATTTTCCACCAGAACGTAAACTCTTGGAGGACAGGAACTTTGCTTGTTTATTCATTGTTGTATCTCCAGCACCTAGAGGAACACAGATAGTAGATGTTTAATAAATATTTGTTAAATGAATGAAGCAAGGAATTTTCCTTGACTCCTTCCATAATATCAAAAATCAGTTACTAAGTCTTAGAGTTTTGACTCATGAACATCTCAGATCTCATATCTGATCCCCTCACAGTACCCCATTGCTTACTTCAAGCCCAAATTGCTTCTTGCCTAGACCATTACAAAAGTCTCCTAACTCCTATACTGCTTCCAGCTACCCTCTACACAATTACCAGGCCCTTGGAAACCAGTTTCTATTACACCTTTGCTTAAAATATAACAGTGATTTCTGGCTCAAATCCTGGCTCCCGCCTCCCTCTCAAGACTCGTCTCCTGGCTCTCTTGGCATTCAGCTATTGCCCAACAAAGGCGGAATCACTTGGGGTCTCTCAAATTCATCAGCATGTTTCTTGTCTGCATCTTTGCACATGCTTTGGTCTCCTCCCATGCTCCTTTCACCTTCCTGATTACCTTGCAAAACTCACGTCCTGTCCTTCAGAAAGCCTTCTCTGGTCTGTGTCTCCCCACTCTGATTGGAAGTCCCTGCTATGTTCACAACGCTCCCCGCACACCCCTTTGTGTACTAAGGCAGTTATGACGCAGACTATTTTAGTGCTGATTAGTATCTATATTTTACTTCTCTTTTGGCAGATAGCTAGACTACATTTCCCAGCCTCCTTTGCAGGTAGGAGTGACCATGTGACTGAGTCTTAACCAATGGAATGTAGGCAGAAGTCATGTGCCTCACTTCTAGGCCTAGGCCATTAAAACCTCTCACAGATGGTGCTCCCTCTTCTTCCACTCAGGGTCTACGGGAGGGAGAAGCCACAACAGGTGTAGAGCCCCCGTACAGCTCTGCAACTTGGACCACCAAAGGGTTGAAACTGGGAAATAGGAAAAAAATCCTGGGAAGTATGCCACCATACTGACTTCTTTGACTTGCCTCCCCCATCTGTCTGCTATTATTTGCTTTTCAGAGTCTTCTGTCAGTTGTTGCTGCTGTTGTTGTTGTATCCTGTCTGGAGTCCTTAGATGTGATCAGTGGAGGCTGATCCATCTTGGCTAGCACCCCCTCTGTCACCTTGTTTTTGTATCCTATTCCTGAGTACCTGGCTCATAGTGGGACTTCAACACTGGTTTGCTAGGTGGACTAATTAATTATCCAGATTCATAAAATCAACTATGGCCTCCTCTTTACAAGAATAGTATTTCTTGTTCTTAGCTTTACAGTTTATGTAAGTGTGAAAATGTTTGAAACAGTTCTTGGAAAAACTGCAGACGTGATTAAGGATAGCAAATGGATGCTCCGAAGAGAGGTTACACCATGTGCTATTACTTAACTTTCCTGGTGGGAAAAGAATGAGTGGTGATAATTTTGCATACAAATGTTCAGATTACTAAGGGATGGAATTTTGCAGATTGCTTTTTTAAAAACTGAATATGGCTTGCTTCTTGTATTTTATGTGTGCATATTAAGTTGAGGGTAAGAAATCTATATTCATATGTGTGCATTGAGAATTTAATTTGTAAATTTTTGATTCCCCAAGCAATAACATTTACAATTCTTTATTCTTATTGATTATAAACAAATATATCACTCAGTTAACACATGCTTGTTAAGACCTCCCACATGCAATGTTCAACAAGGGTGCAAAGAAGTGTAAGAATTAGCTCCTGTTTAAAAGAACAGTGATAGAGTTCACTGAAAGCACTTTTACTCTTCTTGCCTAAATTCTCCTCACAGTGTCCCAGTGAGGTGGGTTTTAGTCCTGTTTGACAGTCTACAGAAGCTCAGAAAGTTTGAGGAATCTGTCCCCGATCACATCATAATGGCAGAATTGAGTATTTTACCCCAGTCTTCTGGTTCCAGTTTCTGTTCCTTTGTCATTATACCTCAGTCCAGCTGGGGCCTAAAGCATCCCGTCCACAAACAGTTATCCAATGATTCAAGGCAGGTTATGACAAATGCCAACTGAGTGATCAAATGCAGCAGGGAACACACTTTCCTACCTCCCCTTACTGACTGTTGTTAGGAAAGACAGCATTCTGGAAAGGTGGCACCATTGGCCTGACTGGCTCACTCAGCACTAAATTCATACTTGCAAATGTTCTTACCAATATTAATGAGGTCATGTTATTCAGGTCCTAATAAATAAAGAGCATGGAAAAGACTGAGAGAATACCCGGGCCCAAAGTATGAGAAGTAGCTATCTTTAAGTAAAATTCTGCATGTTGCAAACTATAAATAACATACACAGTGGTTCCATATTCCCTGTCAATCATTCCTCACCAAGGAACTTTGGAAAACATTAGCTGCGCAGTTTTTCCTTTGTACGCAATAAAGTGTATTTTGAAAATTTAGATATAAAATTAAAGATGTGCAAAAGGCTGGGGGTTATACGCAACTGATGAATCATCCAACACTACATCTAAAACTAATGATGTACTATATGTTGGCTAATTGAATTTAAATACAAAACAAAAAGATGTGGAGAAGGAAGACTAAACCTGGGTGAGAATCAGGAAATGGAAGATTACCTACAAAGGGGCCAGAGGGACGATTTTCAGGTGATGGAAATGTTCTGTGGCTTGTTTTGGGCGGTGGGTACTCAAATGCCTAAAACTCATAGGAAAGGAATCTTTAAGATCTGTATGTTTTATTTTATGTTCATTATAGCTCTCTTTTTTTAACATGGAAAAGAGCATACCATTTCTCAACATTCTTTGAGGAGTATGTTAGCAAAAAGTCTGATAGCCATTGTTCTGGGTGTACGTGGAACAGATCTCTTGTTTTCAAGCTTCTCAATTTTTCTTTTGACTTCTCAGATCCGTGTAGCTTAACTGTAAGGTAAATGATCGATAACATGCCACATTATTTGTGTCATTTGATTGTTAGCTTTAGTGTTTTTCTCAGAGCCACTTGGATTTTTATGCTAAAGAGCATTCTCTAACAGAATAGAAGAGAAAGGTAGGGAAAAAAATTAATTAGGAAGAAGGTTAATCTTCAAATAATTTGGCAAATGGATGTATTTTCCTGGTTGTCTTTGTAATTGCTCCCTCCCAGAACCTCTTTTTTAGAGAAAGAATATAGTGACTAAAGTCACTTTCCATGTAAATGGAGCCCCCAGATTGATGATCTGGTTTTAAAGAATTGCTCTCAAATTCCGTATGAATTTAGAAGGGAAAATGCCCCGGCACATAGACGTTCGCATGAATCAATGAACGGATGCAGTGGGTCTCACTGAATGGAGATGCTCAGTACTGACAGTTTAATCCCTGACCTGGCTCTGGTTATCATTTCTCTGCAACTCGCCCATTCGGCTAGGCCATAAAAACCTTAATAACCAACTGAATGTTCTTGCAAAGAGGGCGTGAAGCCCCAGGCTTCTTTAATCTTCTGGCGCAGTGGAGACAAGTGATGGGTTAGCCTGTTCTTCCGGGAATATTTCTGTCTTGTAGCCACTTCTCACATATGCTACACAGCGTCAAGAGATTTTTGTCAGTCCTTCGTATTTTGTGTATCTGGTCTCTGCTCTGTAAGGCCATCTGATTGTTCCATCGTGCTCGAGATGGTCTCTGGGCTTTTAGAACCAGGAGCCAAATCTGAGAATTCCACTGAGCTGCAGGAATCAGGAAATTTGGGTTTTTCTTCCTTTTCTTATAGGTCAGCTGTAATGACTGGAGCCAAAATGGCGCCTTGGCAGGGAGGGACATCAGTTACTTCATTTTCCTCTTTGCCGGTGTGGCAATGATCACAGGAACGAAGGGATGATGGGCTCACGTAGAACAGTCTGAGTACTAATCCTTCAGGGCCCAGCAACAGCAACACCTCTGGTTTGGAGAGTTCATTTTCTTGCACTTGGTAACACTACCACTCATTCTCAGAAGCGGCTTCTCCACCAGTGTCATTACTTCAGGGTATAGAGTCCTCAAGGTCCTTGTTTTCCACTTCAGTCACCTTTTGGTCACTTAGTTCCTGATTTTTTTTACTTGTTTGATCAGTATTCACAGCTTCTCCTTTTGCCCCAGCACCTAACTACTCTAATACCGACTCGTTTAAAACCCACACATCATGCCGAGTACCCGAAACAGTGGCAGGACCTGGCTTCTTCTCTAGGAGTTCTGCATTGACGTGGTGCAGTAGGCAGTATGGATACCATCCTCTTTGGCTCTTTTCCTGGAGTTGGAACTTTCCTCTGCATGTTGCTTCAGTTGGTCTTGGCTCGGAATATCTGTGCTGTGGCCCTGGAGTGCTGACAACAAGATTCCTTTGTAGCTTATCATAGAGAGGGCTTGGATATTTCACAGAGAAGCTCTGACATCCAGGTGCTTCACCCGAAGGATCACCACAGGCTACCAAAGGCTGCTTCCCCATTATACGCTAGCCTAGAAAATGCGTGGCCGCTCCAGTGGTGCACGTTTCACCTCTGCACCTGTCACTGGCAAAATCTTCAAAAGCAGCAGTTTTATTATACCTGTTGTACACATAAAATCAATCTGATTGATTTCATCTGGGGAGAACCCACAAGCACGATTGGATATTAAACAGTGGGCAGAAGCTTTTAAAGGATGTCCTATTGGCACTGAAGCAATTGCAGTCTGTTGACCAAAACTTAGAGCGATTCCGTGGCTTGCTACCCTGCAGCTGAAGCTGGAAAGTGTCAGTCAGAGGTCCTCAGGCCTCAGCAGCATTTTGAAACACATAGTAGCTGAGGATTTCTGAGAGACACGTTCTGCCCTGAAACAAGCTCTGTGCTCTTCTGTACTCTGTTGAATACTGTCTCCCTTGCCCCTCCAAGTTTGTGTCCACCTGGGATCTCAGAATGTGACCTTATTTGGAAATAGGGTCTTTGCAGCTCTAATTAGTGAATATGGGGCCATACTGAATTAGGATGGGCCCTAATACAATGACTGGTGTCCTTCTAAGCAGAAGAGAGGAGAGAGAGAAACACACAGAGAAGTCCCTGTGATTATGGAGGCAAAGATTAGGGTGATGTGTCTCTGAGTCAGGGAACACCGAGGATTGCCGGTCACCGCCAGAAACCAGGAAGAGGCAAAGAAGGATCTTTCCCTAGAGCCTTCGGAGGGAGCATGACTCTGCCAACAATGTGAGCTTAGACTTCTGGCCTCCAGAACCATGAAAGAATACATTTCTGTTGTTTGAAGCCGCCCAGTGTGTAGTGGTCTGTCACAGCAGCCACAGAAAATTCCTCCATCCTCTTTCTCTGTCCGCGCTCTGCATCATTTGCAAATTCTTCCGTTAAGTCCCACATCAGTGAGAAGAATCTTAGCATTGCAGTTCAGGGTAGTGATTTTTATTTTTATTTTATTTATTTATTTATTTATTTAAAGATTTTATTTATTCATTTGACAGAGACAGAGACAGCCAGCGAGAGAGGGAACACAAGCAGGGGGAGTGGGGGAGGAAGAAGCAGGCTCATAGCAGAGGAGCCTGACGTGGGGCTCGATCCCAGAACACCGGGATCACGCCCTGAGCCGAAGGCAGACGCTTAACGACTGAGCCACCCAGGCGCCCCAGGGTAGTAATTAAAAAAAAATTTTTTTTTATTATATTATGTTAGTCACCATACAGTACATCCCTGGTTTCTGATGTAAAGTTCGATGATTCATTAGTTGCGTATAACACCCAGTGCACCATGCAATATGTGCCCTCCTTACTACCCATCACCAGCCTATCCCATTCCCCCACCCCCCTCCCCTCTGAGGCCCTCAGTTTGTTTCTCATAGTCCACAGCCTCTCATGCTTCATTCCCCCTTCTGATTACCCCCCCTTTCTTTATCCCTTTCTTCCCCTACCGATCATCCTAGTTCTTATGTTCCATAGATGAGAGAAATCATATGATAATTGTCTTTCTCTGCTTGACTTATTTCACTTAGCATTATCTCCTCCAGTGCCGTCCATGTTGCAGCAAATGTTAAGAATTCATTCTCTCTGATAGCTGAGTAATATTCCATTGTATATATGGACCACAACTTCTTAATCCAGTCATCTGTTGAAGGGCATCTCGGCTCCTTCCACGATTTAGCTATTGTGCACAATGCTGCTATGAACATTGGGGTGCATATGGCCCTTCTCTTCACTACGTCTGTATCTTTGGGGTAAATACCCAGTAGTGTAATGGCTGGGTCATAGGGTAGCTCAATTTTTAACTTTTTAAGGGACCTCCACACTGTTTTCCAGAGTGGCTGTACCAACTTGCATTCCCACCAACAATGTAGGAGGGGTCCCCTTTCTCCACATCCTCTCCAGCGATTGTTGTTTCTTGCCTTGTCAATTTTTGCCATTCTAACTGGCGTAAGGTGGTATCGTAGTGTGGTTTTGATTTGAATTTCCCTGATGGCGAATGATTTTGAACATTTTTTTCATGTGTCTGTTAGCCATTTGTATGTCTTCATTGGAAAAGTATCTGTTCATATCTTCTGCCCATTTTATGATTTGTTTTTTTGTTTCTCACGTATTGAGTTTGAGAAGTTCTTTGTAGATCTTGGATACCAGTCTTTTATCTGTAGCATCATTTGCAAATATATTCTCCCATTCCGTGGGCTGCCTCTTTTTTTTTTTTGACTGTCTCCTTGGCTGTGCAGAAGCTTTTAATATTGATGAAGTCCCACAAGTTCATTTTATCTTTTGTTTCTCTTGCCTTTGGAGATGTGTCATGAAAAAGGTTGCTTTGGCCGATGTCGTAGAGATTGCTGCCTATGTTCTCCTCTAGGATTTTGATGAATTCCTGTCTCACATCGAGGTCTTTCATCCATTTGGAGTTTATCTTTGTGTATGGTGTGAGAGAGTGGTCAAGCTTCATTCTTTTGCATGTAGCTGTCCAATTTTCCCAGCACCATTTATTGAAGAGACTGTCTTTATTCCATCGGATGTTTTTTCCTGCTTTATCAAAGATTAGTTGCCCAAAGAGCCGAGGGTCCATTTCTGGGTTCTCTATTCTGTTCCATTGGTCTATATGTCTGTTTTTGTGCCAGTACCATGCTCTCTTTGTGATCACAGCTTTGTAGTACAGCTCGAAATCCGGCAACGTGATGCCCCAGCTTTGTTTTTCCTTTTCAACAGTTCCTTGGCGATTCGGGGCCTTTTCTGGTTCCATACAAATTTAAGGACTATTTGTTCCAGTTCTTTGAAAAATGTCCTCGGTATTTTGATCGGGATCGCATTGAAAGTGTAGATTGCTCTGGGTAGCATGGACATTTTAACTATGTTAATTCTTCCGATCCATGAGCATGGAATATATTTCCATCTTTTTCTGTCTTCCTCAATGTCTTTCAAGAGTGATTTATAGTTTCTAGAATACAGATCCTTTACGTCTCTGGTTAATTGCAAGGTAATGTACGGTTTTTGGTGCTATTGTAAATGGGAGGGATTCCCTAATTTCTCTTTCTTCAGTCTCGTTTTCATGTATAGAAATGCAACTGATTTCTGAGCATTGATTTTGTATCCCACCACATTACTGAATTGCTCTATAACTTCTAATAGTTTGGGAGTGGTTTCTTTTGGGTTTTTCATATAGAGTATCATGGCATCTGCGAAGAGAGACATTTTGACTTCTTCTTTGCCGATTTGGATACCTTTGATCCCTTTTTGTCGTCTGATTGCTGTTGCAAGGACTTGTAGTACTATGTTGAATAATAGTGGCGAGAGTGGGCATCCTTGTTGTGTTCCTGATCTTAAGGGAAAGGCTTCCAGCTTTTCCCCATTGAGAATGATATTTGCTGTAGGCTTTTCATAGATGGTTTTTATGAGATTGAAGAATGTATCCTCTATCCCTACACTCGGAAGGGTTTTAATCAGGAAAGGATGCTGTACTTTGTCAAATGCTTCTCCTGCATCAATTGAGAGGATCATATGGTTCCTGAGTCTTTTCTTGTTGATATGATGTATCACGCTGATCGATTTGCGAATGTTGAACCACGCTTGCATCCCAGGGATGAATCCCACTTGGTCATGATGGATAATCCTTTTAATGTACTGTTGGATTCTATTAGTAAGTATCTTGTTGAGGATTTTGGCGTCCATATTCATTATGGAAATTGGTCTGTAATTCTCCTTTTTGATGGGGTCTTTGCCTGGTTTGGGGATCAAGGTAATATTGGCCTCATAGAATGAGTTTGGTAGCTTTCCTTCTGTTTCTATTTTTTGAAATAGCTTTAGGAGAATAGGTATTATTTCTTCTTTGAACGTTTGGTAGAATTCCCCAGGAAAACCATCCGGGCCTGGAGTTTTGTTATTTGGAAGGTTGTTTATCACTGACTCAATCTCTTCATAATTAATTGGCCTGTTTAAAAAAATCAATTTCTGGGGCGCCTGGGTGGCACAGCGGTTAAAGCGTCTGCCTTCGGCTCAGGGCGTGATCCCGGCGTTCCGGGGTCGAGCCCCACATCAGGCTCCTCCGCTATGAGCCTGCTTCTTCCTCTCCCACTCCCCCTGCTTGTGTTCCCTCTCTCGCTGGCTGTCTATCTCTGTCAAATAAATAAATAAAATCTTAAAAAAAAAATCAATTTCTTCCTGTTTTAGTCTTGGTAGTTTATAGGTTTCCAGGAGGTCCTCCATCTCTTCCAGATTGCTTAATTTATTGGCGTATAGCTGTTGATAAAAGCCTCTAATAATCCTTACAATTTCATTGGTGTTTGTTGTGACCTCTCCTTTTTCATTCATAATTTTATTAATTTGGGTCCTTTCTCTATTCTTTTGGATAAGTCTTGCCAGTGGTCTGTCAATTTTATTGATTTTCTCAAAGAACCAGCTTCTAGTTCTGTTGATCTGCTCTACTGTACTCCTGGTTTCTAATTCATTGATTTCTGCTCTAATCTTGGTCAACTGCTTCCTCGTGCATGGATTAGGCCTGTCCCTCTGTTGCCGGTCCCACTTCTTGAGGTGAGAATATAAAAACTGCATTTTAGGTTTTTCTATTCTTTTGAGTGAGGCTTGGATGGCTATGTATTTCCCCTTAGGACTGCCTTTGCAGTATCCCATAGGTTTTTGACTGTTGTGTTTTCATTCTCGTTGGTCTCCATAAATTGTTTAAATTGATTTTTGATTTCCTGGTTTATCGAATCATTCCTGAGTAGGAAGGTTCTTAGTATCCAAGTGTTTGAGTTTCGTCCAAATTTTCCTTGTGGTTGAGTTCCAATTTCAAAGCGTTGTGGTCTGAGAATATGCAAGAAATAATTTCAGTCTTTTGGTATCGGTTGAGACCTGTTTTGTGTCCCAGAACATGGTCTATTCTTGAGAATGTTCCATGGGCATTAGAATAGAATGAGTATTCTTTGGTTCTGGGGTGTAGTGTTCTATATATATCTATGAGGTCCAACTCGTCAAGTATGGCATTCAAAGCCCTTGTTTCTTTGTCGATTTTTTGCATGGGCGTTCTGTCTATTTCTGATAGTGAAGTGTTGAGGTCCCCTACTATTAACGTATTTTTGTCTATATGTCTCTTTATTCTGGTTAAGAGTTGACTTGTGTATCTTGCTGTTCCCCTGTTGGGGGCATATATATTTATAATTGTCATGTCTACTTGTTGGATACATCCTTTAAGAATAATATAGTGCCCTTCTGTGTCTCTAACTATAGTCTTTAGTTTAAAATCCAATCTGTCTGATATGAGAATTGCTACCCCAGCTTTCTTTTGAGGTCCATTGGCATGAAAGATGGTATTCCATCCCTTTACTTTCATTCTGGATGTATCTTTAGGTTCAAAATGAGTCTCTTGTAGACAGCAAATGGATGGGTCATGTCTTTTTATCCCATCTGCAACCCTGTGGCCTTTTATGGGAGCATTTAGGCCATTTACATTGAGACTGATTATTGAAAGATATGATTTTAATGATGCCATGTTGCCAGTAAAGTCTTTGTTTCTATAGATTGTGACTTTCTGTTCTGTATCACTCTTGGGGCCTTTTTACTTTTATAGAACCCCCCTTAATATCTCCTGTAGGGCTGGTTTCGTGGTTACGAAATTGGTCAATGACTGGCGATTCTGGAAGGTCTTTATTTCTCCATCAATTCTGAATGACAGCCTTGCTGGATAAAGGATCCTTAGCTGCATGTTTTTCTCTGAAAGAGCTTTAAAAATGCCCCCCCCAACCCTTTCTCTCATTCCAGGTCTGTGTAGACAGATCTGACGTAATTCTGATACCTTTGCCATGGTACGTGAGAAATTTCTTTGCCCTGGCTGCTTTCAATACTGTATCCTTGGATCTAATATTTGCGAATTGCACTATGACGTGATGTGGTGTAGGTTTGTCGTGGTTGAGCTTGGGAGGGTTCCTCTCTGCCTCTTGGACATGAATGTTTGTTTCCCTTGCTAAATTAGGTAAGTTTTCAGCTACAATTTGTTCAAATATCTCTTCTAGACCTCTGTTTTTCCCCACCCCCTCGGGGATGCCGATGATTCTGACATTGGAATGTTTCATTGAGTCAGTAATCTCCCGTAACCTACATTCCTGAGCGTGGATTTTTTTGAGTCCAGATTCTTTTTTAGCTTTTTCTTCTACTAACCCATCCTCCAATTCATGGATACGTTCTTCTGCCTCATTCACCCTGGCCGTCAGAGCCTCTAGTTTTGACTGCATTTGGCTCATAGAATTTTTAATTTCTGCCAGGTTTGCTCTCATTTCCGCCCTTAGAGATTCTATATTCTCATTAACATTTTCGTTAATACTTTTTTCAAGTCTACACATCATCTTGACCATTGTTACTCTCAATTCCATTTCTGATAATTTGGTTATATCCATATCCATTAGTTCTGTGGCAGAGGCCACAGACTCCTTGTCTTTTCTTTGCTGGGGGGGACTTCTCCTTCTCGTCATTCTGATGAGGAGAGGTTGCGGGGTTGTCCAGATCCCAAATTATTGACCGGGACCCAGGCCGTGTGCCCTCGTTTTATAGGGATCTTAGGGATGTGGGCTTCTTGATTTTTCAGTCTGCCTTCTGGGGGAGGGGCCTGCCATGCCGATACTCAGGCAACCCTGTTTGGGTAGAGTCTCCGTGTCCCCTGCGAGGGGGGATGGGGATGGGCACCCTGTGAGCCGGTGTTTCCAGGCTTTTGTTCTCTGGCAGCTTTCCCTGGCGGTTTGCTGTGCCTCTTCTGAGAGTCAGAGCAGCAGTGGCCAAATCGCAGCCTCTGTCTCAGAACAGAGGGATCGCAGACCGTTCTCCACTGATGTTCTGGACACTTTAACTCTGTTTCTGTTGGTGCTGCTCACCCCTGCAGCATCCTGGGATGTGCGCCCCACACCCGGCGTCCCAGCCCTCACTTCCAGGGCCGGTGCATCTCTGTCCTTTGTGTTTCTAACACTGCCAGCTGGCCCCGCGTGCTCCAGAGCTCCCGGTCTCAGTCTGGTTCCAGTGAGCGCACCGGAGCTCCGTTTCAGTCTGGTGGCGCACGCTCCCTGCTCTCGGTCACAGTCTATTTTCTCGCAGGTGCCGGTCCGCAAGTCTGCCTGCTCCCCCGTGCAGGTGGCTACTGTTTCCTGGCGCCCGAACGCAGCGGCTCCCTCCACCTTCCGTTTATCTTCCGATATCTGTGCGCGATTTCACAGCTCCCCGCTTCATACCTCAATACTCAGCGCTGGAGATGTTCATTTGTAGAGATCCAGATGTATCTTCCTGCGTCTCGGGCTGATTCCGTCGATGTTCAGGCTGGTCTGGTACCTATCCAGCTCGACTCAGGGGACTGGCTGAAAAAGGGGTCCCCTACTCCTCCATCATCTTAACTCCCTCTCCAACACTCCAGGGTAGACATTCTGAAGCCAGATATCTTGGGTTTGAATCTTGACCCTGCCACTTATTAGCTGTGTGACCTTGAGCAACTTATTCCACTGCTCTGTGCCTCAGCTTTCCTGCCTGCAAAATGGCTATTGAATGAATGATATCCAGGGCTTAGAGCAGTGCCTGGCACACAGGAAACGTTATTCGGTGTTTGTGATATGAAAAAAAAATGTCTGTTCGTTTGAAATGGCCATGTGGAAATGGGAGTGGTTCCATAGAGGAGGAATTAGGACAGGAGCTTATCCTTCAGAAATCGGCTAGGGCTGGTCAAAGGCCACCCAGGTGGGAGAAACAGTGTGAGCAAGGACTCGCTGGAGGTGTGAGGGAAGAAGGGGGTAGCAAGACTCTATTAGAGTAGGACTCCCCGCTCTTTTCTCCCTGATGGTCAGCAGGGAACTGTAATATTTGCATACACATGGGGTCATTGAGGCTGCTTGCAGTCACACCTTGGAGGTCACCAACCCAGCTTCTAAGAGCCGAGGGGAGGCAATACCTTGGCATATCTGCAGCCCATTCCCAGAACCCGTGGGGAGCTCAGGGTTTGAGTAGGACTTCTCAAACTCAAATGTGCGTTAAAATGCAGATTCTGACTCAGTAGGTCTATGGACTACCCTTTGCCTCAAAATCCTTTCTACCCCAAATGTGATTTATAAACCAACAACATCAGCACCCTGAGAGCTGGTTAGAAATGCTGAACCTCTGGTCTTCCCACCCCCACTCCAAACCTACTGAATCAGATCTGCATTTTAATCAAGTTCGTAGCTGACAGAGATGCACTTTAGCATTGAGAAGCCCTGATTAGAAGACTCAGCCCAGCTTGCCAGATGGGAGGGTCTAGCCGCCTTGTTCTCAGACCCAACCGTACGTTAGATCCTGGAGGGCAGCTTTAAAAAACGCTGATGTCCATGGAGCACCTGCGTGGCTCAGTTGAGCATCCGACTCTTGATTTCAGCTGGGGTCATGATCTCGGAGTGGTGACATCGAGCCCCACGTCAGACTCCGTGCTCTGCTTGGGATTCTCTCTTTCCTTATCCCTCCGTTCCTCCCCCTGCTCTCTCTCTCTGTCTGTCCATCAAATAAAGAAAGAAAATCTTTAAAAGGAAATCCTGATATCCAGGTCAAAGTGGATCAGTTACATTAAAATCTCTGCAAGTGGGGTCCTGGGGAATCAATATTATCTTTTAAACTCCCTGGGTGATTATAATGTGCCCTCAGGGTTGAGAATCGCTGAGCTAGGGATAAAGCTCTAAGCAGGGCTTGGAAGAGGCTCAGGGCACACAAAGTTCTAGAGGGAGTTCAGGTCCCTTTCTCATAGCCTACCACAGCAGTTCAAGGCATGGACTCTGGAGCAGGGAGGACCTTGCCTGGCTTCAAATGTGGCTTTGTGCCACTTGCCAGTTGTGTGATATGCAGAGTACTTAGCTCCTCTTTGCCTCCACTTCCTTACAATGGGGACGGTAATAATAGTAACTATGCCGTGGGGTGTTTTTTTTTAAGTTTATTTATTTAAAAAAATTTTTTTACTATGTTAGTGACCATCATTAGTTTTTGATGTAATGTTCCATGATTCATTGTTTGTGTATAACACCCAGTGCACCATGCAGTATGTGCCCTCCTTACTACCCATCACCGGCCTAGCCCAAGCCCCCACCCCTCTCCCCTCTGAAGCCCTCAGTTTGTTTCCCAGAGTCCATAGTCTCTCGTGGTTCATTCCCCCTGCTGTTTGCCATGGGGTGTTTATGAGGGTTAAATGCTAGATGGGTGGTGCTCATTATAGTGCTGTCACGTAGTCACTGCCGTGTAAGTGTTTGTCCATTCAAATACATATTTTACTCTTTCTGATGGGGGATCATAGAAAGTTCCTCACTTTGGTGTTGTGCCATCCCATCCTCAGTGCTAGGTTCTTGGGCAGCACTCACACCTCTGATTAGGCGCCCAATAAATGTTTGAGGAGTGCATGACTGAATGGTTACAATGCCCCCTTGTGTATTCAGTGGGAAGAAATAACAAAACATACAGTCAGGACATGGGACTTTCAGTGCCGAAACTGGTGAAGTCCCAGGAAAACTGGGACAAGTTGGTCACCCTAAGTATGGGCACCACCCAAATGTCCCGTTTCCTCAAAGTACTGTTTCGAAATAAGCACAAAGAGAGATTCCCACAGTTAACTCCTTTATTGGCACATAAGAAAGGCAATGGCAGTTCACTTCCTGGCCATGGTGTGTGTGTGTGTGTGTGTGTGTGTGTGTGTGTGTGTGTGTGTGTGTACACAGATCAATAATAATAGTAGGTAGAGTGTAGTAACAGCGGCACACAATGTGTACTGTGGTGAGCAATTTGCATGCTTAAGAGGGAGCATCAGATGACCGGGTTCAAATCCTGGTTATCTCGCTTAGTAGTTTTGTGATGTTGGGCATGTTTCTTAGTCTCTCTGTGCCTCAGTTTCTCCATCTGCAAAGTGGAGATGATAATAGCACTCACCTTTCAAAGTTGTTAGGAGAATAGATGTGTTCATACATGTGAAGCATTTATCAGAGTGCTAGACACGTAGTAAATTTGATTGCTATTAGAGATTATTATTATTATTGCTATCATTACTGACACTACCAGGCAACTGACATCCTTCTGCTTCTCTCCCTTTCTCACCTCCCAGCCTCTTCCCTTTGCTGTGAGCCCCTTGCATCCTACCTTCTGTTTCCTTTCCCTGCTCTCTCCCTCCCCCACCAGAGGGGCCATCAACAGTTTTCCCCTGCTTAGCTTAGGTAGACAGAGCCCCCAGTCCACCCTCAGACACACAAACTGAACACATGCCTTACACTGTAGGCCATGACAGCATTACTAATCCATGTTAAACAACATAAATGTGGATATAAGAAACGAATACACTTATTTTTCTCCTTTGATTTGTAGACCAGAGCCAAGAAATAGATGGCAGTGGATGTGAACTTCAGCAAACATATGGTAAGCTCTCTTCTTAGAACCTTAAAGATGATATTGGGAATCATAAGCCAATAGCTATTAAAATTAAGTTGTTACTGTTTAAAGAATAAACAAGTGTGCTAAGTAATATAGGTTTCTGGTGGAGCTGGAAGGCATTTCTCAACCTTATCCTATTCACTATTTCTTATCCATAATTTGGAAGGAAGTATAGAAGCCACATATCAGATATACAGGAGATTAGAAAAATAACAAATACTTTCAATGGAGAGTAGGTATATAAAATAACATGACTCTTGGAGCAATGGGTGAAATATAACCAGATGAAATTTACATGGATAAATGTAAATCTTGTGCAAGGGTCCAAATAAAACCCCACCTGAACATATATAAATTAATATGCACTATATATTATTATATTATATATCATATAATTAATACATTAATTTTTGTTATTTATACTATTAATAGGGGTGCCTGGGTGGCAGGTGGCTCAGTGAATTAAGCATCTGACTCTTGATTTCATCTCAGGTCATGATCTCAGGGTTGTGAGATCAAGCCCTGCATCAGGCTCAATGCTGGGCATGGAGCCAACTTAAGATTCTCTCTCTCCCTCTCCTACTGTCCCTCCCTCCCATCTCTCTCTCTCCCTCTCTAAAATAAAAGAAATATTATACTATTAATACATTATGTATAATTACATAACAAATGCTGTAATAGCATATATTATTATATGTATAGCTTATAATCTTGCATATCCTTTGGACTCAGAAATTCTACTTCTAGGAATTTACCCTAAAGAAAAATTGTATGTGTGGGTGGGTGGAGGGAATGATAAAGAGAGAGCCTAGAAATTAAAGTCAGTACAGAACTAAAATGATATTAAATAATTGGAGAGCAGCCTAAGAATATGTCAGTGGGGATTGATAATTAATTATGGTAAATGCAAACAAAAGAAAAAGAAGGAATCCTTACAAATTGTGCCAACTTGCAGTGTTTCTCAAACTGGGATCTGAAAACATTATGCATTAGAATTTTCTGGGGTAGTGGTTAAACATATAGGTTCGTAGACCCTCCCCAGAATACAGAATGAGTGTCTCTGGGGCAGGGTCCAAGGAAATACGTTTTTAACAAGCACCCTCAGATTATTCTGATATACTCTTAAAATTTGAGAATTACTGTATAAAAGAACATTTAATGGCATAGGAGTATTCATGATATAGTAACAAAAGAAGTTCGAAACAAGATGATCCCTTTTATGTAAAAATACATAATCATATAGAAGAAATTATGGAGGGGTAAAGGCCAAAATTAATGCCATAATTTATATGGCATTAGTGGCATAAACGTGCAGATGGATAGTTCCATGTTGTTCTGTGTTTGTCATATGATACCTGAAATATTCCATTTAGGCAGTAAAATCTATATAGATTCAAACAGTATGGGGTATAAAGACAATGGGGAGGAGGAGTCAAAGATGAATCAAAAGTTTGGAAGAATGGTGATGTGTTAATGAGCAAGGAAGTCACAAAGAAAGGCTGGTTTAGGGAAGAAAGATGAGTTGGTTTTGATCATGGCATGTTTGAGGTATGGTGGCACACCTAGTGGGAAACAACCAAAGGCAATTGGGATTCTGGGTCTAGAATTCCAGAAATTGAGCGGGCCTAGAGGTGTAGATTCAAAGACAATAAAAGTTGTAGGAGTGGATTAAACAAGGAGGAGAATTGAATAGAGATAGAAGGTGGCTAAGATTAGCTCCCTGGAGAGTGCCATTGATTAGTGGAAAGGAAAGGAAGAAAAGCCAGCAAAGGAGTAAAGAGGGCATGGTCACAAGGTTAGAGCATGCACCAGTAAGATCCAGCATTACCAATTGTCCCAGAGAGGAAAGAGTTTCAGGGAGGAAGAGAAGGTCAAAGAGGATGAAGCATCGGCCGCTGGACTGGACAAATAGGTCAGTGGGAACCTTCCACAGAGGTGTTTTGGATAATGGTGGCATCCGTAGCCAGGTGGCAGGAGTTGCGAAGCAATCAAGTGGTGAGAAAGGCAGGAGAGCTGGTGCGGTCATTGCTGCATTCTGAGGTTACTTAAGTGGCCTCTCTCATTGTAGAGAAATGACTCCTTGCTTTTCATGCTCCTTTCAAGATGAAGCTGGGACAATTTCCCCCAGCATTCTTTCTCCCAGAAAGAATGAACTGGAATTTGGTTCGTTCGTTCTTTCATGGTACTTTAAATCACCGTGTGCAATATAATTTTTTGAGAAGTAATTATTTTTCCCCTCCCCGCATAGTTCCCTTTCTTTCCCCCACTCTGTTCTTGTCATGGTGAAGATTTGGGGTTGGATAAAGAGTAGAAGTTACCTACAAAACATTTCCTTTCCTGGCTTTTATTTCCAAAAGGCTCGATCCTTTCAGGGAATTGTAATGGTGTCCTAGAGTGTGAGGCAAGAGAGAGAACATTTTTAAGGACAACAAAAAGGATTTCTCTAAGACTAAAAAGAAATTCCTCTGGCTCAGGACAGGAGAGATAAGTCTAAGAGCCTGGAGGGCCCACAGGTCCCTACATTCTTCATCGTGGCAGGACCAAGAGAGGAGGCAGGTTTCAGACAATGAAGCTGAGAGAAGGAGGACCAAGGCCTAGACTCCCAGCCAGCCAGGGCTTCAAAACCAGCAGCCTGGGGAGCTGAAGGGACCTTGTGGGCTGGATCTGTGACATCTCAATGATACCTCTGGACCTGTCTGAGGCCCCGAGGGTCACCCTGATACCTTGGCACTGCCTGAGACCCAGAACCTTAGAGCACTCAGAAGAGTGGGGGAGAGGACCCAGAAATGCCCAGGATTGAATTTCCAGCTTGGCAGGATGGGGCCAGTTGCTTTATAGAAAATAAAGAAAACAAAGCAGTATGTCTTGCTTACCTGACTTTGTGGAATGAGATTTATATCTCCTGTGCTAGCGGAAGTGAGGCTTATATTCTCAAGTGAGATGACACGACAGCTGGTGTCTAAGGAGTAGTCAGTGCGGTAGGGTGACTAGAGGGGGGTAAAAAAGAGTGACCTCACTGTCAGAGAAAATGGATTCTCGTCCATCTCTGCTGCTTGAGCTTCCTGCAGCTTCGGCCAAGATACTCCATCCTGCCCAGCCTCAGTTTTCTCCTGTGTGAAAGGAAAGCATTAGATTCAGTGAGTGCTCAGGGTCCTCCCACATTCTGAGACTCTTTGGCTTGGTTCTCTCCGTTCTTGTGGCAAACTGAGTTTCTTACTTCCAAGCAATGAGGTGGACGAAGCAGCCCTCTCACTGCCGAGCTGCAGTCCCCTTTGCCTAGCACGCGAGGAAACCAGCAAGTTGGGACAGCTTGCATTACTGAGGAGGCTACACATGTGCGTTTCAATCTGCACAGCTCCAGGATTTCACAGACAGAGCATGAGTCCCTGCAGCGTTCACTGAGCCGGGCAGAGGGTGATGAACCTACCAGGTTTGCTTTGTAAGCCCGGGCCATCCACTGAAGATGGGTTTGCACACTCATCTCAGAGGGCTAATTTATCACTCTGGAGAGCGATTTCTCATTAACACAATGTCAGTACTGCTGGGGATTGGCTAGACCACCTTTGGAAGAGGTTAAATTACCTTTTAATCAACGTATGGAGGAGCAAAGCTCTTCCATCGTGGCACGGCAGCCTTGCTAATTTGATATCTCAGAAAAACCAGGGCAGTCCCGACTATACCTGTGTGAGACAAGCAGGATTATTTCGAGGGAGGCAGAAGACAGGAAAGGAGGGTCTCTGCAGCTGTTATCCAAACTGGCATAATTGGATGTGGGTGCGGTGGGTTAGAGCTAATGGTCTGTGTTTAATTATGGAGGCGGTGACACAAGACCTCGCGGATGATAAGGCACTAACCAGATGATGTACCACTTCTGCAGTTAGGAACCTGCCGGATAGGGTCAGTACAGTGGCACAATGGTCTAAATTCCATGTTTCTCCTGGGATTTGGGCTCAGTCCTTGAGAGGCACAGGACTATAGTCACAAGATGGGCCCACATTCACATTGACAAGGTCTCGTGGGAGAACAGTCACAGATCACCCCTCTAGGAATTCATTCTCCATTGAAACCAGGATCATTTACATTGATACGCACCTAAAACTCATCAGCCACAGTGGGAAGATGGGACTTTTCATCTTGTTTCATTCGTCAGAGCAGTAAACAACAAACAACCTTTTGAATGCTAGCTTGCAAAATGATGACAATAACTGTTATTGAACTGCATATTTTTACACTATATCCGTTATCAAGTTTTAGAAATAAAACCTTCAGGTTGTGCCTGGACACCTGGCTGTCCAGCTAGAGATGGCATTTTTCAGCCTCTGTGGCAGGAGTGTGATACCATGTGGCTCCATTTTAACCAACAGGAGCAGAAGCGGTGCGGGTAATGTCTGGGTCATGCTCTTAAAGGAAACTGTTCGTCCTCCACTTGTTCTTTTCCCCTTCTTGTGGGTAAAAGTGAGGTTGTGATAGGTAGTGGTTCAGTTTCAGTCTTGAAGATAAGGAAAACACCTGTAGGGTTTTGTAGGTTTTATCTTTTAAACGCACAAGCCGAGCCGGTGAAGTAGCAGGTGGAGGAATGGTTAGAGTGTCTATTCCATAGGGAGGAGCCTGGAGCTCAGAGTGGCCAGACCTTTTTTGCTCAGTCACATACCTCTGCGGACACGGAGCCACATCTTGAACCCAGGTATTCTGACTCCAATTCCAGTGCTCCTTTTACCATAATATTGCCTCTTCATCCTTGGAAACTTAAGAGATAGCCGCACATGTTCCTCAGAGGGAGATCTGCATCCATTGAAACTCTTGCTGTTTTGGTGGCTTAAGCATCCCCATCTAGCTCTTGTCCTCTCCTTTCCACCTCTTCCCAACCCCCCCCCCACAAACAACAAATAAGCAAAGCTATGTAATGTAGGGTGGTTTTTTTTATTATGATATATTAGTCACCATACAGTACATCATTAGCTTTTGATGTAGTGTTCCATGATTCATTGTTTGCGTGTAGCACTGGTGAAGGGTGTTAAGGAGGGCACGAATTGCACGGAGCACTTGGTGTTAAAGCAGCGTTTTTAAAATAATGGTCGATGGCCTTGCTTAATATCAGAACTTTCAAGGGTGGATGGGGAGGAGGAGTTGCAGGAGGAGGAGTATTTTATCAGCGACACTGTTTAGAATTGCCAGCACCTGGGGTAATAAAAAGCAGAGCAACTTTTAGTCAGTTTTATTTTTGTTTTAAAATTCTCTACAGGCAGTGAACCCCTCATTACCTGTGCCTTGGATGGACCACTTCTGTCACCCCCCTTAGTATGCTACAAAATAATAGTAAGGAAAGCTAAATCGTAAGATGTAAAATACAAAATAATAGTAATGAAGGGAAGCAAAATCATAAAATGTAAAATCCACCAAACTCCTGCCTTGTTCTCTTTGATATGTATACATGTCCAGGAAATGGCAGGGATGTTTGTAGCAGTTACTGCCCGAGCTTCTGTAAAGGAAAGGAAAGCTTGTCTGTTTCCTTGGGTTTTTCCTTCCCTCTTATCTCCATAGTTACAAGAATTGGTTCTGTGCATTTTTTAAAGCTGGCATCTTGCCCAACTCAAATTGATTATAAAGGTTGGGAGGGACAGTTGAGATCTGCGGCTTGATTCCCGGTAAGTTGGCTGTTTAGAAAGATAACATTGACAGCTGAAGCAGCGTACGGCGGGGAAGGCAAATCTAAAGACTGCCTTGTTTATTATGGAGCCGCTGAATGACTCACTGGGCTGTGCTCTTCCTTGAAGGAACACAGAAAGATAAGTGCCTAAGTGCCTGGCAGAAATTAGCAAAAGGTTCTTTCCTCCAAGCCTTTATAGTAGGGTTGCCAGATTAAAGACAGGACACCAATTAAATGTACATTTCAGAGAAACAACAAATGCTTTTTTAGAATGAGTATGTCCCAACTATTAAGTGAAATATATTTATACTAATAGATACAGGATACCCAGTTAAGCTTGCATTTCAGAAATGCAAATTTTAACAGGGCATCCTGTATTTTTATTTGGTAAATCTGACAGCCCTACTTATATAGAAATCTAGTAAGATTTTATGAAATCATCTCTTTGAATTCGGGGATAGCCGATGTTGTTTTTCCCTTGCAGGATGATGCAGGCTATTTGGTTGTATCTGTTGGCGGGGTGGGGGCATGCAGGGGAGAACTCAAGGGGAAAGAGGCTAGACTGGAAGACAGGAGACGGAGCTCTGAGTCCTGTGCCAACAACCACCTGTGTGAAGTTGGACAAGGCACTTCACCTGCCTGAGCCTTACTTAGCCTCTTAGAAGGAAGGGATTAAATGGTCCCTTTAAGGATAAAATGAGTCTATAGTCCTATGTTCTTCCCCATGCTACAAATATTATGATGGAATTCCTTTTTCCTAGTGATGATGTAGGTTGGTGCTGTCCAGTAGAAATAAACCGCAAGCCACATGTGTGGTTTTAGATTTTCTAGTAGCCACATTATAAAAGTCAAAAGAAACAGGTGAAATTAATTATAATAGTATATTTTATTTAACTGATTATATTAACATATTATCACTTCTATGTATAATCAATATAAAAATCATTAATGAGATAGTTTACATTCTTTCTGTGTACTAAGTCTTCAAAATCTGCTGTGGATCCTTATGGCACAACTCAATTTGGACTAGCCACAGTGAAAGTACCAGAAGCCCCGTGTGCCTATTATGCTGCACAGGTATAGGCTAAATAAACACCTAAACAGATAGTTAAATGACTAAACTTTAGAAAGTTAGACAAATTCAAAAGTGAGGAATCTGTAGTGGGTTATGGAGAGAACTTAGGCTATTGGGGAACATGTTCATAAGCCTTTAAACGTTAATATACAGTTGATCCTTATTATTCATGGATTCCATATTTGTGAATTCACCTACTTGCTAAAATTTATTTGTAACCCCAAAATCAATATTGGTAGCTCTTCTGCGGTCATTTGTGAGCATGACGTGTGCACGGGGTCAACCATTTGAGTTGTCCATTGCGTGTGTTTCCACCTGGGGTGCAACATGGTGATGTTCTGCCTTCTTGTATCAGCTCTCATACTGTACAGAAGGTTCTTTTTGGTCTATTTAGTGCCACGGTTTTTACATTTTTTTGTGCCTTTTGTGGTGATGTCGCTGTTTAAAATGGCCCCTAAGCATAGCGCTGAGGTGCTTTCTAGTACAAGAGGGCTGAGCTGTGCCTGATGGAAAAAATACGTGTGTTAGATAAGCTTCTTTCAGGCCGTTCTCCATCAATTCAATGTTAATGAGTCAACTATATATTAAATGAGGTGGCTTTTAAACAGAAACACACATAAAACAAGGTTACGTGTTGATCCAAAAATGCTGTGACCAGAGGTTCACAGTTCAGGGTAATGGCTCCATATTCACCAGCTCAGTGTTTGTGGAGATTTTATAGAACATAATACCGCAAATAATGAGAATCAACTGTACTTTGTTTTTTAGAACAGTTTTAGATTTATAAAATAGTTGAACAGATAGTATAAAGATTTTCTGTATACCCTCCTTTCCCCCTGTCATCGACACGTTACATTAGTATGGTTCATTCGTTACAATGAATGAGCCAATATCAATACATTATTATTAAGTGAAGCCCATAGTTTATTCATATTTCCTTAGCTTCTGGATATCGGGATGCCCCATGGCATTAGGTGTCATATCTCTTTAGGCCCTTCTTGGCTGGGACAGTTTCTCGGATGTCCCTTCTTTTTGATGACCCTGATAGGTTTGAGGAGTACTAGTTAGGTATGTATTGGGATTTGTCTGACGTTTTTCTCATGATTGGGCTAGAGTTATGGCTCTGGGGAGGAAGATCACAGATGTAAAGTGCCATTTTCATTGCATTGTATTAAGGGTACGTACTATCGACATGACTGATGATATTGGCCTTGGTCAGCTGGCTGAAGTAGTTTGCTTGATTTTTCCACTGTAAAGTTAGTCTTTTTTCCCCTTTCCAGACTGGTCTCTTTAGAAGGAAGTCATTATGGGTAGCCCACACCTAAAGATTGGGGAACTGTGCTCCACCTCCTTGAGGGTGAATGTTTATATAATTTATTTGAGATTCTTCTGCATGGGAGACTGTTTCTTCTCCTCCATTTATTAAGATATTCAATCACTTATTTATATCAGTAGGGACTCAGGGATATTTATTTTATACTTGGGGTTAGGATCTAATACTACTTTATATATTTTGTTGCTCAAATTGTTCCAGCTTCAGTGATTGGGAGTTTTTCAGTTGATCCTTGTGACCATTTAACATACTCCATTCTGTGTGTGCGTGCGTGTGTGTGGGGGGGGGGAGAGAGAGAGAGAGAGAAGGAGAAAGAGAGGGGGGAGGGGGAGGAAAAAGCATTTCCTTACTTTCTGGCACTACAAGGTACTCCAGGCTCATTTTGTATATTTCCTGCCTCAGTCCTAGAGTCAGCCATTTCTCCTAGGAGCCGTGATTCCTTTTATTAGAGACTAGTATTAGAAACCAGTATCTGGGAAGTAGGTTTGCTCATTGTTACTGGGGTGTTGTTTCTTTAGGACCTCTCAGCTGACAGAGCAGAGAAATATAGTGCGTATAATAACCCGTACATTCATACGTCTCTATAAATATTTCTGTATATATCCATCTGTATCTATATTAAGCTAAACCTAAATTCACGCTGATGTCTCCAACTAATCCATTACCACATGGATCATTCTAGCCTCCTCCCCTTGCTGATCTGTAAATTTCCACTCCAACAGTGAGAAACCTGGCTCCCACCATCTGCCGTCCATTTACTTAATTGTTCAATTCCAGTGTATGTTTATAGAGGTATTAGCTATATGGGAGTACCATAGGCTTTTATAAAATAAATTTATTTCCATTATAAAGCTAACATACGTTTAACAAAGAAAATGGGAAAACTAGATACAGATGGAGAAAGAGCATCAAAAGTAGTCCCCATCACCCAAATACAACTTTTGCTGATATTTAGGGTTATTTCCTTCCCCTCTGCCTTCTCACTGGCTCTTTAAACCAGCCAAACTCTCCCCCACACTCCCTAAAGCTGCTAGTGGCCATCTCTTAGGACCCTTCCTGTCTCCGCCAGCATGGCCCCTTACTCCAGTTTCCACACCCAGAAGCTGAGCTGCTCTGTAGCCTTTGGACTTGAAGCTTTCCTTGGCCTCCCTTGATTTGGCTGTCGGCCCTCTTGGGGACACCAACATAGCCTTACTTCGCCTCTTGAAATGAGACACTTATTTGTCTCAGGCCCTAGTCCCTAGCCCCCACGCCCCAAGACCCAACCCCAGCCTAGTCCTGTTTCTAGTCTCTTTCCTCCTATCACTTTTGGCTCATTTTTCATAGTTATAGTCATGTTTTAGATATGATTTTGAATATTACTTTTTCCATCTTAATGTTATCTCACAAGCGTATTCCGTATTATTGTAGTTTTCCTAATCACCATTTTCCTGTGTTAGTTTCTTCAACAGGCTTTACCGTGGGTTTTGTTTTTTTTAAAACCATATCCTATTAGAAACCTGAGCAGTCCCAGTTTCCAGCTATTATAAGTCACCCTGAAATGACACCTTAGAACCTTATAGCCTTTTCTGTATTTAGAACAAATAAGACACATTAGAATATATTTAGAGTCACTCCCAGAAATTGAGTTATTAAATCAAAGACTGAAATTTTCAATTTACGTTAGTAAATTTCTTAAACATGTGTGGTACTAATTCAACTTAGAGTTAGTGTCAGAAGACAAGGCTTCGGGTTTCCCAGTCCCTAGCCCCATAGGGCTGCCTCTGGGTATTCTTGGGAGAAACAGGAAGGACCCTAGATCGACCTAGTGAGGCAATTCTGTGGTTTTCTCTTTATATTATGACATGAATCCAGGTATACTACAGACAAATCAGGGTCTCAAGCCATTGTAATAACAGTAGCTGATATTTATTGAGGGCTTCCTGTGTGACAGGCGTTCTTCCAACAGTTTAAATAATGTGTTAAATAATATCGTTTTCTCACAACACTAAGAGGTGGACATCTGCTGGTCTCCATTTTACGGTTGGAGATACTGAGGCATAGAGAAATTAAAGAATGTGCCCGAGGTCATTTGGTTTGTACATGATAGAGACAGGATCTGAACTCAGGCACTCCAATGCCAGAAGCCATTCTCTTGGTGCCTCTGCTGTGGCTGTGTGAGGTGAAAATTCTTCACGAAACAGTCACCTCAGGGCTGTGCTTTTCTTACTTGCTCCCAATACCAGTCCTGTATTCTGCGGGTCTTTTTTTTTTTTTTTAAATTTCCATTATAGAAAAACTTGTCTTATTTAAATGGGTCAAAGAACACTATGAATAAAGGTCACTTTCTTTATTGACAAGCTTTCCAAAAAAGAAATTTGCATTTCTGCCGATTAAAACTGTATCACAGATACAGGTGATGGTTCAGTGTTCTAGCAAATAAGGAAGTACAGGGTGCCGCACTGAGCTCAGCAACTAACTCCGGGCTTTCCTAGCTCTTCAGGGACCAATCTTTCCCCAACACCTCAGGGATTCCTAGAAACAATCCTGAAAAAGGTGCATGACTCTAGAAAATGTTTTCTTATGTATCAAAAAAGATCAGTTCCTTATCTTTCTATGTGGAATGTCTAAGAATTGTCCTTCCTATACAAGTAAGGGGATGGGGTTGTGGTGGTCTTCAGTAGCTGGAAAAAGCAGAAGAGATGATTTTAAAGATGGCCTTTGAACAGGTTAAGATTCCCTCCACCATCCCTGCTCTAACTGTATTAGTTACGGTAATACTAGAATCTAGGTAGATGAATCCACTAGCCGTTGATTTCTCACTGATATCAAGTGCATTGCCAGGGCTTTTACTCAGCAAGTGGCCTTCCATGGCCTCCCTTGGGGGCCCAAGTTCCCCCCATCTTGAGCTAGGTCTGGAGTATCAGTGGATGGGGAAGGAAACCCTGCAGAAGGCACCCTTGCTTCTTCACCACCTCAGCCCAGAAGTGAAAAGTGTATTTGTGCTCACGTTCTGCTGGTAACCAGCAGTCAAAGGGCCTCCCCCATGAGTGTGGGAGATGGACTCCCTGGCTAGGGAGCTGCTTTCCAGGCACACCTCAATGTCACAGAGGCAAAGGCCAGTCCTGGTGGCTAGTTTGTCAGCCCTGTCATGAGAACTGTAGATGGACTGAGTTCCAGTTCCTCAGAATGCTGAAGCCAGCAGGAAAGGTGGAGCAGACAGTCTGTGGTAGGGTAGAGCACTGACCCCACACTCTCTGCTGACCTGTGCCCTGGGCTCCCACTGGCTACTGAAATGAGAGGAGAGCTATCTTTCTGCACACTGGACGCAGAGGTCCTGGAGAAATCACAGTCCTTGATAGTTTGACTATAAAGTGAACACAAAATAAGAAAAATTAATGAGGCATGTGAGCAACTAAATAGAAGTGGGGGTGCGGGGTGCTTTATCCATAGGCTCTTAGTTAAGCAACAGAACAACTGCCTAATGTTTTAGAACAAAACAAAACAAAAAACCCAGATGCTCTCTAACTGTTTGTCTGTGTGCCTGACACTTGGCCACTCTGGGGGTTAGTTTATGCAAAAATGATGATGTGGCCTGATTGTTTCCAAAGCATCTTCTATGATCCTATGACCTATGAACTATAGAATGGTAACGAGCACTTCCAGAGCCCTGAGAAAAGCCTCCTGTTACATATCTTGATCTGGCTGGTGGTTACACAGATGTGTTTACTTTGTAAACATTCACTGAGCTGTTCACTTATGATTTGTGCACTTGTCTTTATGTATGTTGTCCTTCAGTTTTAAAAGTTTACAAAGGAAAAAAAAACCCTTGTCACTTTATCCACTCCTCTTCAAATAAGGAGCCTAACACGGTTTTCAAAGTTCAATCCAGGCCATGAAACATGCACAGGATAGAGACATCCTTTGCTGGGCATGTCCTTAAGATCTTTTCCCCCTGCACTCAGTATCTCTGGGATGGGGTAAAGGCAACAACCGGCTTCAAATGTACTCAGAATTTTCTAGAATTCCTGATTCTCATTGAAGTGAAGTCCAGGGAAGAAGGAAACAAGGCAAAACATGGTCATAATCTTTAACCCCGCTGACTGGCTTTCAGTGACTCTTGGCAGAATCTTTAGCGGGTGTCTCCTTTGGTCCTGGGCATGTCACATCTCTGGCCATCAGCTGCACATTGTAGGCTCTCCTCTGAATGGTCCCTGTCTTCAGGCAGTTCCTTAGTCAGAGGTCATCCTTCTGCCACCATGTGACCTCATCTTCAGACCACAGCAGATTGGGCAGAGATGGACACATGTCCAAACAGCAGCACATCTATAGGTGATCAGAAGCCAAGAGATAGCCTGGAGTAAAAGTTCCACATAAATAGAGATGGCAGATTAACTGGTACAGCCCTATCCTCCTGGGAGCTTGGATGTGTTACAGATACAGAGTTGGGCAGGTGGGTGAGAGTCCCAGAGGAAAGGTGCCTAAGACAAGGTGGGCAGAAAGGCCTTGAGGAGGAAGGGTCATGAGTGGCCATGACCATGAACAAGCTTTGCTGTTCGTCTCTAGGCAGAAGCCAAGAGATTAGCAGGCTAAGACATGAGGCTCTTGATTGGCAGGAGCAGACACAGAAATCCCAAGGAGGAGGACACTGAGTCAGAGAAATGGCAGAGCCCAGACAAGGCGGCCATGAAGCGTGAGCGGCCCATGAGGAGGCCCCACATCTCCACTCAGGCTTGCTTGGGGGCCCCTGTACTACTGTTCTTGCTTTTCCTTCTTGGTGTAAACACAAGAGCAAGATTATTGTCACCTTTATTTAATCTCTCAGTTCCCACATCCATAAAATGGGGATAATAATGCCTACTTCTCAGCATTTTATGGAGTTTAAATCAGTTGATACATGTAAAACACTTAGAATAGTGCTTCCCACATACTAGGTGCTCAGGAAGCATTAGTCATATTGATGGTGACGATGATGATTATTTTCACATGCGTTCTTAACCCCACAAGACCCAAAGTGATCAGAGTGACTCTGTTACGTTCATACAAAAGGCCCTAATTATTTTAACTGGTATTTTTAATTCCAAATTATGTGGCTTAATATTAATTCAATTCTGGCCTCACCTCTACTCATAACTTTGCTTCCAAACACAGTCCGGTTTCCTCTCTTGGGTCTGTCTCCTTAAAGTTGTTTCCTGTCATAGCTATTAGTGGCATCACCATCATGTGAAGGGAGCCTGTGCATGTTTTAGACACTAGAGAAACTGTGGTAATCTAGAAGCATTAGGAACCTTGCAGCAAGTCTGACCCGAGCAGTAAGGAAGGAAGACATGCCGAGTATGCCGATGTGAACTTGGAATGCAAAACTAACTGTTAAGATGAACGGTAAACCGGAAGATGTGTGCTCCACTGGCACAGTATTCTAATGGACATCCTCCTCTTAACATCTTGAAGCCTGCCAAAGCGTTCAGTTGCAAGGACCTCTGGGAGAAGATAATTGTCTTAGCTTGCGTCCTTCCAGAGGCCGACTCAGAAACAAGGTCTCCCGTATGTAGAACTGATCTGGGAATCTGTCTGAGGAAACACCGGAGGGGAGCAGGCAAGTGAAACATGGAAGGGAGGGCAGCCGGGAAGGAGTGTGGTATCAAGCCCATGCTCACTGCAGGCAAGTGGCGTCGGTTCCCCGGTACGTCCGGCCTGCCACAGAGGAGGGCCGTGCAGACTTCAGGGGCCAGAAAAGGTCAAGAAATGCAGGTTCTGGCAAGCGGAAGTCAGGCTGGAGTACCCCAAAGTGCTAAGGACAAGGGAGGACGGGCAAAGTGCCTGGCAGCGCCTGCTACAGGAGCCCAGGCCCCCCTGAAGATGTGGCTGCATCTGCACTTCTGGGGATCAGGTGCTTATCTTCCAAGCCGTCCTGACAACCTGCACTTCGTCATTTAGTAAATCATTTGGATCGCGGCGAATGGAATGGTGCTCCTAACATGGTAATTGCGTTTTCCTGGAAATCAGCACAGCTTTGTTTATCTGCCGCTTGCATGTTGCAGCACATAGCACGTGCAGATCTTGAACATGTTGAAAAAACCGCACAGAGACCCAGCACAAGTCTGTTCACAGACCTGCCCAGAGGACACCAAATGCTATGTTATTTCCTCCTCTTGACTGCGTGTCACCAACAAAGGAACCCTACATGCTGGAATCGGTGCTTTTCAGAGCTCTCGCAGCAGGCTGCAGACGTGAGATTTATGTCATTGGAAGGTCTGGCAGCCTTTCTGCAGCGCGTCCGTGGCACGGGTGAATACTCAGGATGGGGAAGGTTGCTATTTTAATTTACATGCTATTGCTACCCGTTTTGGCTGGCTTACCCAGAATGCCCCAGATACCTATTTGAATGGGAAGTGTTCCATATTTGTAAGACAGACCATCTTGTGGAAATTGGTGTTTTGTCACTCTCCCGAACAGTGTGAAGTTAGGAAAATGGCTTGTGTGTCTTGTTTGTGTTATAAAATTCCAGCATTTTCCCTCCATCTTTCTTTCTTATCAACATTTTTCTCTAGAGAGCTCACAAAAGCCAAAAGGATGCTTTTTACCATTTTTTTCAGAACCATCCAACATGAAAAATATAACCTTCTGTTATGCCTTAATTATTGTTTGCAAAAACTCTGAGTGTTTTCATGCCATGATTTCTGTATATTACTGAGATGGCTTGGTAGAAACTTGAAAGGTTTCAAAAATCATTTTGAGAATTTCTTCTTTTTATTTTTCTCTTGGAATATTGATATATTAACAAAAGTGATCCTTTGTCCAAGGCCCAATATTATGGTGTTATTTGCTGCAGATATTTATTTTTAAAAGCCATACAATTTCTTTTATATCCTATTATTTTGCAACGTATTTCTATGCGTTATTGAATTATCACATTTTTCAATTTCATTTTTATACGATGAGCTTTGTTTATAGAACATTCAAATTGCCCTATATAATATGCACACATATTTAAAAAGATAGAAGCATCCAAAATTCCAACAAGAATCTCATATAATTGCAGTGGTGTAATAGAATATACTGCGATAAGAATGCAATTTATCCCAAGGACATGTTTGGCAGAATGCAAAGGTCACTGTTTTCTGACCCTAATTTTCAAGCTTCTGTCTGACATTTACATTGTATATCATTAAGAGCATACACAAGTATATCATGTCTTTTTGAGACTAATTTTACATAAATTATGTGTCTCTATGATTTGTTTGCATAATGGGGTCTTCAGTCTATATTAGGAATGTCACGTAGACCAGCCCCCTGCCATCACAAGAATGCTGGAAGTAAATCAGAGGAAAGAGAAGTTGGAGAGTTCTTCTGAGACATTCTGAGAAGAATCAACAGGAGACTTCTTCCAGCAATAAAACAGACTGAGCTCATGATAAGACCTCTCTTCTATTACTAATATGTAGAAATGCTGAAAAAACATATCTCCAGAATTTAAATACATACATGGGCTCAAAAAAGGATAAGGAAATCCCTCAGTGCCAGACAGAAAGAAAGGAATCAAAGTCAGAGCACTAAGGCCAAATAGGTACTCCAGGACCATAAGGATCTCATCTCAGACAGGCTCTGAAAAGGGGCATGGCAAGCTTGCTAGGGAAGCAAGCCTGGCCCAGGGAAGTTATTAGGAGGCTGGTGGCTGGGCCTCTGGGCCAAGAGAAGTCCTCTGCAGGAGATGAAAAGCCCAGGACTGTATCCTACTCAGTGTATAATTTGAATTCACATTTTCTGTATGGCACCGGAAACCCAAGCCAAACAACTAACATAAAAATGGATCTAGAACCTTCAAAAACTCCAGACTTCCCAACTGAAACAAATGCAGAACCACTTTGCAGGTCCATTTTCACAGCTAGTGACTCAAAGAACTCCAGGGAAAAAAACAACCCGCCAAAGAAGTCACAGTAAAAGTTTATGATTGTATGGAATAACGCACCCATTGTGAGGGACAGTTAGAAAGTTCAGCAGACGGAGAATAAGCACCCCAAGTTGGATATTATAGAATAATCTTAAAGACACTGTAAGTGTATTCTAAGTAGTCGAAGATATAAAAAGAGAGAACCAAAATGAAAACCCAAAATAATACGAAAAAAGACCAGAGGGATTTGACTGAGAACCAGATAGGGTTTCTACTGATGAAAAATAGAGTCATAGAAATTAGTGGACAGGTTGAACAGTAGTGTAGACAACAGCAAAAAGAAACTTAGTGAGTTAAATGGTACATGTGAGGAAATTACCCCACAGGTGGTGGAGTGGGGGAGGAGGGAGAGAGAAGTAAAGAGAAATGAACTATGAAAGTAATTCGGAGCAAATTCCAACATAGGTCTAATCAAAGTTGCAGAATGAAAAATCAAAGGGAAATGGGGGAGAAGCAATATTCCAAGAGATAGTGGTAGAACATTTTTTGGGGCTGAGAAAAGACGTGAGTTTTTAGACTGAAGCATGTCTTGTCCCAAGAAAGATCAATCAAAATAAATCCACACCTAGAAAAATGTGGTATAAATACAGAGGACTCCAGTAAAGGAGAAAATCTCAAAACCAGAGGGGAAAAGAAAAAAAAAGCCTGCAAAGGAACCATACAGATTATAATTCAGTCACACGACCAAACCTAACTGCAAACGGAGTTGGGAAATGTAGTCAGGCCATGTGTCCAAGAAGATGGCAACATGGCTTTCAGAGACCACATGCCATTTCTGCCACGGTGTAATTATCACCTTCTGAGTGGTGATCTCAGACCTGTGGAAGAAGAAGGATGCTCTTGGGAGATGAAGCCTTTCTAACTATCCTCCAATCACAGTACACAAAGCACTGGAACTTTCTTCTGTGATATTATCTTGGCTTTACTGTTGTAAATGGCAAGGAAAGAGTTCGCCCACCCAGATCGAATGTAACATATTCTAGAAATGAATCTTGTCCAACTTAAGCTCACAGAGAAGGGTGATCATTTGGGTTTGTTTCTCAAACACTGAGCTAGCCACTTATAGACTAGTAAACTTAAGAAGATCTCAGTGAATCACTCGGGTTAGCCCCTGACCAGTGCACTGAGTCACGAGGGTCTCATTTGCGTGTGGCACAAAGCAGACTCAGGAGAAGCCTGTTGAATCTATTCATTGATTCTTGCATTCAACAAACACTTACTGGATGGCTACACTGAACCATTATTCTAGATCTGTACTGTCCAATAGGATAGCCATTAGTCACATGTGGCTATTTAAATTTAAATTAACTAAAATTAGAAATTCAGTTTCTCAGTCACACTAGCCACATTTCACGTGCTCAGTAGATACATGTGGTTAGTGGCTGCCACGTTGGACAGCACAGGTATAGAATATTTCCATTCTCATAGAAAGTTCTATTGGATAGATGCTGGATGTACAGTAGTGAACACAATAGACACATTTCCCGTCTTCATGAAGCCTAGACGCTATGTCAGATGGTGATAAGCCTATGGAGAAAAATTAGGCAAGAGTGCAAAATAGGGAATGGGAGTGGAGGAGTGGAGGGGAAGTAGTTGTGATTTTAAATACGGTAGTCTAGGTAGGTCTCCCTGAAAAGATGACTGTATTAGTTAACATTATGCTAACTGTTAATCCTCAAGTCTCAGTGACTAAACAAGAGTTTATTCCTAGCTCTAATCACTGGGTTGTGGGGAGGGACTATAGAATCACTAGGTGGAATCTGTTCTTTGTGGTCATTCAGGGCCACAAGCTAACAGAGGCTCTGCCATCCCCAGCACGGAGCTTCCCAAGTTGCCCTGAGTGTTAACATCAGGTCAGCAGATGGGAGAAATGAGAAAATGGAGTATTGTTTAAGAGGTTTCTCTGGTCTGTGGGATAGGCCTGGAAATGGTGTAATTATTTTCACCGCATTCACCTGGCCCAAAGTCAGCCAGGTGTAGGGTGACTAACTGAGCTAGTTTGCTGGTACTGAGGGATTTCCTGAAATGAAAGGCTTTCAGTGCCCAAACCAGGAAAGTTCCAGGCATACCAGGATGACTTGGTCACCTTAGCACATATCCTTACCTATATGCACCTATTGCACTGCTAATAATTCTCCCCTGTGGTTGGGGGCATAAATTCTGGTGGGCAGCTGTCTGCCATAGTAACAGTTCCCTCAAAGAACTGAGGGAGCCAGCATGTAATATGGGGAGAGGGGAGAAGAGTTTAGCAAATACAAAGGCCCTGAGGCAGGAGTGTATCTGGTATAGAGGAAGAAAAGCAAGGGGGCCAGTGTGGCTGGAAGAGGTAGGTGAGGTAGGATATCCCGGAGGTTTCTTTTCAGGTTCTCTCTCCAAGTGTGGTTGTTCACTTCCATCCAACTGGCCGTAATTTGTTTATTAAAAATAATGATGCAGATCTTGGCTAACTCCTTTGCTAAAACCCTGTTATACAGTGTATGGCCTTTCCCTGGTTTAATAGTTTGATACCGCTATCAAAAAAGTGAAGTGGCGGGGTGCCTGGGTGGCTCAGTCTTTAAGCGTCTGCCTTCGGCTCAGGGCATGATCCTGGAGTCCTGGGATCGAGCCCCACATCGGGCTCTCTGCTCTGCTGGGAGCCTGCTTCTTCCTCTCTCACTCCCCCTGCTTGTGTTCCCTCTCTCTCTGGCTGTCTCTCTCTCTGTCAAACAAATAAATAAAATCTTAAAAAAAAAAAAAGTTAACTGGCACGAGCTAACGAAGCTTGAGCTTCGAGGCCCCTCGCCTGCACAGACCCCTAACAAGCCCCTGGAAGGGGCCCTGGCAACATGTTCGCGTTTCATGTGTTTTTGCAAAATTTGCAAAATAAGGCATTCTAACCACATTTGGTTAAGTCCTCTGTCCCAAGTTGTTTTTCCCCCTCCGTCATACATTACCCTACACCTGGCTGAGTTTGGGCCAGGTGAATGTGGTGAAAATGATTACGCCATTTCCAGGCCTGCCCCACAGACCAGAGAAACCTCTTAAACGATACTCCATTTTCTCATTTCTCCCATCTGCTGACTTGATGTTAACACCCGGGGCAACTCGGGAAGCTCTGTGTTGTGGACGACAGAGCCTCCTTCAAATCTGGCGGCACTGAAATGGCCACAGACGTTTTTGAGATGAGGCTGAGGGGAATTTGAGTTCGGGGTGCACTTAATTTACACTTAGTGGGAAATATTTATGTGGTTCACAGTGACTTGTGTGTATAGTTAATGTATTGTTAGCCGTCCCAATACAAAAGTGGCTCTGGAATCCTTCTGCTTATTTTCTGTGCCAACACATGTGGCGTTGTGACAGAGACTCTCCTAGCCATATTGAGAAACCAACTGGACCTACAGCACCAAGTACCAAAGATGTGTGCAGAGTGAAGGAGGAAGAAGGTTTGGAAAGCACACAGCTTGATGTTGTGGAACATTCTTCCATCAACACACACAAGTGGAGGATTCAGTTCTCACTGATACCTAATCAAAACGGATGTTCTCCTGGCAACGAGATACTTGGTGTACTGGGTTGAATAGTGTCCCCCAAAACTCACGTCCACCCAGAACCTCATAACGCTGACCTTACTTGGAAATAGGTCCTCAAAGATATAATTAAGATGAAGTCATATGGATTCAAGTGGACCTTAATCCAAGGGCTGGCGTCCTCTCAGAGGAGAGGACCCACGGAGACACAGAGAAGACTGGTGAAGATCAAGGCAGAGGCTGGGGTGATGCTGCCACAGGCCAAGAAATGCTAGGAGCCATGAAGAGCTGGAAGAGGCAAGGAAGGATTCTCCCTTCCAGCCGTCGGAGGGAGCACAGCCCTGCTGACACCTCACTTGGGGACTTCTGGCCTCCGGAACGGTGAGAGAATACTCTTCTGTTGTGTCAAGCCACCCAGTTTGTGGTCATTTGCTTTGGCAAACTAATACACTTCATAAATGCAGCATTTATAATTATAAGCACATGATATGTTTTTCCTTGATTAATTAGAACAAATAGAAATAGAATTCCCATGCTTGTATGCACAGACTTAGAGCAATACTCTAAGCAGTAAGAACATGTGTGTGAAGTTATAGGCATCCCAACTAGCAATAATAAAAAGACAAATTTCAATCAGCCACAGTGGAGGTAAGGCTGAATTATTTCTATTGTTTCTGTAGAGAATGATATTGCAAAATTATTGTCACATGAAGTTGTTATCAGAGTATCTAGCTAGAAAAAAGGAAAAAGTATTATAAATATATTTCAGGAAGCTAATTCATACAAAATAATGTCACTTTATGATTTTTGTTTGGGAGCTTTGTCTTTATTTTTTTTGAAATTATAATTTGTTGCAAGTTTTGTTCCTATTCTAAGTAAATATTCACATTTGTACCTAATTTTGTTATTTTGTCTGTTTTTTCTTAAAGATTTTTTTTATTTATTTGAGAGAGAGAGCATGAGCAGGGGGAGGGGCAGACTCCCAGCCGAGCAGGGAACCCGATGTGGGGCTCGATCCCAGGACCCTGGGATCATGACCTGAGTGAAGGCAGAGGCTTCACTGACTGAGCCTCCCAGGTGCCCCTGTATGATTTTTTTTTTAAGTATGCTCCACGCCCACTGTGGAACCCAATGTAGGGCTCGAACTCATGACCCTGAGATCATGACCTGAGCCAAGACCAAGAGTCTGATGCTTAACCGACTGAGCCAGCCAGGAGCCCCTATTTTGTATGATTTTTCAAAGAGCTCCCTCCCACCAAACTCTACAAAGCTTCAGGCCCCACAAAGCCTGGTCTGTCCTTGGGCATGAAAAACTGACTCCAAGGGAATTTTGCATCAGCATCTGTTCAGTGCATGATTTTCAGAAATCTATGGGCAAGTTAAGGCCTCTGGAAGCTTGTACTATAAGTGAACCCAGTAATCTCTAGATTTACAGCTATCCTGCACACACCAGATTTTCATGAGGTAGTGAAAACAGCTCTAAATTGCTTGTGCTTCTCATGGTTTCGACACAGCAGTTCGAATGGCAGCTTGAGTGGAACAAAAGTCTGTTGTTGCAGACTGTCCTGTGCACTACAGACCATTTGGCATCCCTGCTCCTGCCCACGAGATGCCAGCAGCAGGCTCCAGGCTTTGGCGTTAGAATCATCATCGAGCATCTCCACATTTCCCCTAGGCTTGTCATCGGGGAAAGAGTACCACTCCCCCTGAGAACCATCGCTGCAGCAGATGGCCCTGAGGTACTCTCTGCAAATCCCATTTTACCAGCTTAAAATTAAATTAGAACTTCATGGGCCAGGCCCCTTGCTTTGTGCCTCACTTACAGGGCAGACCCTCCTCAGCTCTTCCAAATCAGCCCCTTTCCCCTACAGGGGAGCCTGGGAAATCTATCTTGGAAAAGCTCCCCATGAGATTCTGACATCCACGGAAACACTGGTTCTCTGATGAGAGTGATTTTGCCCCCCAGGGGACATTTGGCAATGCCTGGGGACATTTTGGTTGTGATAACTAGCAAGGGCATACTACCGGCATCTAGTCTGGTGGAGCCCGGGCTGCTGCTGAGCATCCCACAGTGTGCAGGACAGCCCCCATGACAAAGAAGGATCCAGCCCAAGTGTCACAAGTACCAAGGTTGAGAAGCCCTGATCTGGGGGTGCCTGGGTGGCTCAGTCGTTAAGTTTCTGCCTTCGGTTCAGGGTGTGATCCCGGCGTTCTGGGATCGAGCCCCACATCAGGCTCCTCCGCTGGGAGCCTGCTTCTTCTTCTCCCACTCCCCCTGCTTGTGTTCCCTCTCTCGCTGGCTGTCTCTCTCTCTGTCAAATAAATAAATAAAATCTTTAAAAAAAAAAAAAAAAGGAAGCCCTGATCTGGACATTAGATGGATCCCTGAAATAGTCTATGTGAGACCCATTATAAAAAATCAAATTCTCTTTTAACATAGTTGAGACATTGTGTCCACCAAGTCCTAAGATTTTCAACCAGGCTGACTTGCCTGGGAACCATAAGCAGTGTGCCTGGAAGGTCCAGTCATCCCCTGAATTGTTTGGAACCCTCTGGCTTTACTCCCCATCCCTTTCCCACATCTGTCAGGCTGCCCCCAGCCCTTCTCAGATCCGACAGGGTTTGCCTGAGCCCCCAGGGAGTCCTGGTCTCACCTGGCCTCTCTAGGCAATTACGACACAGCCAGACTATAAATACCAATCAGACCTTTTCTTCTTAGGTACACAGGAATCACATTTCCCAGCCTCTCCTGCAGTTAGCTTGAGGGGCATATGACAAGGTGCTGGCCCATGAAATGCTGGCAGAAGTGATGCATGCCCTTTTCCTGGCTGGCTTCACGCTGGGCTAGCAGGGAGGGCATCCAGAAGGGCCCCATTGAGGGAAGCCAACCGTAACCATAATGCTGGCTAGTGAGCCCACCAGAGGAGGTGCTCCGGGGGTGGGGGGCAGGGTGACCCCAAGGCTGAGGGGTGTAATAGGGAGTCCCAGCTGAACTTCAGGAGGATACACAGCATGTGTAAGAGCCAGGAGAGAGAGAGTGGGGTTCTGAGTGCCACAGTTCTGGGAATGCCAGCTGTATACTCTAGCAGCAAGACAGCAGGGTGAACGGGGACAAAGGGACAGGGACACCGTTGCTGCGGAGGCCTGCAAGGACCCAAAGAATGTCCTGAGGACGTGGCAGGTCTCCGACTTTCTGCCCACGCCCCTGTCCCTTGAGGATGCTGGGTGGAACTCAGAAAGGGACTTTTCTGAGATATTCCCCTAGATTTTTATTTTTAAACTTGTTAAACATTGAAACAGGGGCGCCTGGGTGGCTCAGTCGTTAAGCGTCTGCCTTCGGCTCAGGGCGTGATCCTGGCGTTGTGGGATCGAGCCCCACATCAGGCTCCTCCACTGGGAGCCTGCTGCTTCCTCTCCCACTCCCCCTGCTTGTGTTCCCTCTCTCGCTGGCTGTCTCTCTGTCAAATAAATAAATAAAATCTTTAAAAAAATAAAAAAAATAAAAAATAAATAAACATTGAAACAAGTTGAAAGAGTAATACAGTCATCACCTGAAACCTCTTTACCAAGAGTCACCTAACATTTCTCTTGACATTATTCCATTATTCTCTCTCTCTCCCTTTCTATTCTGTTCTCCCCTCTTTTCTCTCCTTCTCCTCCCTGCCCCCGTCTCTTCCTTCCTCCCCCCTCCATCCCCCATTTCTCTTCTCCCTCCCTCCTTTTACTGAAACCTTTGCAAGTAAGTATCATAATGTGTGTTATAATCCATTCCTCTTTGTGATGGTTAATTTTATGTGTCAACTTGACTGGGCTAAGGGATGTCCAGACAGCTGGTAAAATAATGGTAAAACATTATTTCTGGGTGTGTTTGTGAAGGTGTTTCTGGAAGGGATTAGCATTTGAATCAGTAGACCAAGTGAAGAAGAGCTGTCTTCACTAATGTGGCTGGGGATCATCCAGTCCCTTGAGGGCCTGGCTGAAGAAGGGTGTTTGCTCTCTCTGTTTGAGGTGAGACATCTATATTCTTCTGCCCTCAGCCATTAGTGCTCCTGGTTCTGGCCTTTTAGGCTCAGACCAGTACTTACTCCATTGGGCCTCCCTGGTTCTCAGGCCTTCAGACTAGAACTGAATTACACCGGCTTTCCTGGGTCTCCAGCTTGTAGACAGTAGGTCATGGGGCTTCTCAGTGTCCAAAACTGTGTGAGCCAATTCCTATAATAAATTTCCTCTGTCTGTCTGTCTCATCTGTCTATCTACCCTATCAGTTCTGTTTCTCTGGAGAACCCTAATATGCATTTTGGTACCAAGAGTGGTTCTAGAGGAACAGAATTTTAAGGGTGAATTTTCTGAATTGGTTCTGCATTTCTGGAATTAGCTCTTTAACCTGATTAGATTTCAAGATGGTAATGACTCTTATTTCCAGCAGTAAACAGAGAGGGTATAATTTTGTTACATAGTGCCAACCCCCCTCCATAGTGACTATGGCAGTTTTCGCTTCTACCAGCAACGTGAGAGAGCGCCTGTTTTCCCACAGCCTTCCCAGCAAAGGGTTTTGTCAAGTCTGTGGATTTTTGCCCAATGGATGGATGAGAAATGTAGTCTCACTGTAGTTCTAACTTAGTATGAGTGAAGTTGAGCATATTTTCTTATATTTAAGAATCATTTGGGGTTGCCTGGGTGGCTCAGTCTATTAAGGTCTGATTCTTGATTTTGGATCAGGTTATGATCTCAGGGTAATGAGATTGAGCCCCACATCAGGCTCTGAACCAGGAGTGGAGCCTGCTTAAGATTCTCTCTCTCTCTGCCACTCCCCCCTTAAAAAAGAACCATTTGTTCATCTTTTTCTCCAGACTATTTATATTTGTCCATTTTTAAATTTTGCTTTTGGTTTTTTTCTTCTTGATCTTTAAGAGGTCTTTATATGTGTGAGGGAGATTAGCCCAGAAAGGGGCCTTTTTAAACTGAAAGAGAAGTTTTAAAACTGGGAGACATGAAGACATGATTGATTGAAAAGTTGAATTTGCTTTGCTAGTAAGCCGGAGGAAACACAAAGATGATTAGGTCATACACAGAAAAATAAGTAAGATAGTTTTCTCTTTTCTTTTTTTTTTTTCACATAGAAGTCTAGTGTGAACAGAGCTGTGATGCACTACATATGGCTAACACGCCAGAAGAATTTCAAATCGAATGGGCTTTCCCCCTGGACTTCCTAAAAGTGAGACCAGCTGCCGGTACATGGAGCCAATTTGCCAACCAGCTCCTTTTTAAAGAACAAGATGACGATGTGATCTCAAAAAGAAAACTCTTAAAGAAGAGGAAATAGTTCTGGTTTTTAAATACTGTAAGGGGTGGCATGATTAGAGGATAGCTATTTTAGTATCCACAAAGCCAGGTGTTTCATAACTAACAGTAACACACTCTTGGCCCTAATTTGAATTCGGGGCGTATGTTTAAAGTAGAAAATAGCAATAGAAAAATGTGGAACTCAAACTATTGTCTCCAGATAAACATCTTGTAATAACGATAACTTCAGAATGTTCTGAGTGCGGAGAGTTTGAACGTGGTCATGCAGCGTCTGCACGGCGTTCTCTTTGATGAGAAATGAAGAGGAGAGGAAAAGCAACCAAGCGCCCTGAAGGAACGCGTTTTAATTCTTCCCTTGGATCTTTGCTGTGGCTGAGCTCTTCTCCGAGAAGAGAGGCCTTGGGCCGGACAGGTCCTGGAGAGATTGTTTTCAGTCCCATTCTCAGCCCTAGAGAGAGAGACGGCCACAGCCCCGGCCACGGGTGCCCATGCGGAGGCGCAGGGCGCGAGCGCTTGCGGGAGACTGCGCGGGCCACCCCAGCGACTGTCTGTAAGAAGAAAAGGTAAGCGGAGAATCCGGAGGAGTGACAGCGGAGGTTTCAGTGGAGTGATAGATAAAACCTGATTGGAGTGGGGTTGAAAAAGAGGCGAGCAAGTGAAGACGGCCAACATAGCTCATTCTAGAAATTTGTGTGCAGAAGGGAGTACGTACTTTAGGGCAGTCTGTGGCATTGGATGCGGAACTGGGGGTTGTGAGTGCGCTTTGAAGTTTCGGAGCTTTTATTTACCGCATGTTTGTAAGCTGGTGCCGCTTTCTCCAGTACACGTGCGGAAACTGAGGAGACAGTTGCTGGGCTCACTCCTTGAGGAGGCACGTGAGTGGGATTGGTGTCACAGGCCTGTGACCTGTGGAGGCACCCAGGGCCCCGTGTTCTGAAGGGCCCTGTGCTCTGTTTAATGTTCTGTTGTTGCTGTCTGGAGATTGTTGATAATTTTACCTTTGTAAATAAAGTCCGGTGGAACTTAGGAGCCAGTGCCAGGGGCTTGGAGCCTTGGCTCACACACGGTCCTGCCTTCTTCACCTCCCTGGGCCAAGTTCTTAGACACCTGCTCCCCAGCCGTCTGGTGCCCCAGGACGAACCTGGCCTCGCCCTTACTCCATCTCTGCCCCATGCCCAGGATAGCAGCTGGGTGGCAGGTAGGGTGGGAGGAGGAAGAGAGGCCTGATTTGTGCTGTCAACGTCCACTCCCAGGGGGGCCTGGGTGCGGGCTGGTTGAGCTCAGGTGCACAACCCTGGGGAGTTTCGGGGCAGGCTGTGGTGGTAGCCGTCTTGCCCCGGGGTTGCCTTTGCCATGGCATGTCCAGGCAACTTAACAGAGGCTGCATCCTGGTGGAGACAAGCCTCTCCTTCACCCTGAATCAGGTACCTAGGGTACCCTGGTACACAGGTTTAAAGATCCCTGAGGGTCATCCATCTGCCGTGGACTGGGGAGACACATCTGTGGGAAGTGGGACTTGACTTGCTCAGTGCTCACCCCCAGTCTCAGGGCAGCGGCTAGGCAAGGTGGCTGGTGGGAGGGGAAACTCAGCAGCCATCAGGCCCAAGTGTGTGCAGTAAAATTTATGCTAATAGTTTAAACCTTTCATTTTTCTCCTATCTAGTCTGACATTAAATAGCAAATAAAAGCGCTATGACAAGTCAAAAGACAGATTGAGAAAGAAAGGAAAAAGTATTATGTTTGAATACTGTTTCCCCTGCTTTTTAAGCAAGGTGCCCCACATTTTTAGTTTACACCAGGCCCCACAAGTTATGGATCGAATCCCTACTCTAGGCCAGGCACCGTGCTAGATGTCTTTACATAAATGATCTCATCTGACTTTCTGGGTAATTCTGCCCTAATGACACTGTTCTTAAAACAGAGGAAGGGCATCCTCGAGCAAGCACAATGGTTAAGGAGGGATAGGAACTCCAGTCTGTTCCTTTCCTGGGAAGCACTCTGAAATTCTCCAGCCAGCAGAAATGATGCAGTATCTTGAGATAAGCCTTTATCTCTTTTTTTTAAGACTTTATCTTAATATCAGTGCTTATCATCTTTAGTAGCTACTAATCTCTAAATAGTTCGATTTTTAATTCTTTTCCTTAAAAAACATATAAGGGCTCAGATTTTTTTGAGAAATGAGGGGGCTTTGCAGCTGCAAGATCCAGAACGGTGGGTGTTTCTGGTTAGTGAGAGGATGGGCAAGATGGCCTTACCTGCCCTCCCTTCTCTCCAGTGGGCTGCTAGCAAATGGTAAACATCAGTTCTTACTCAAAATTAAAAGCCTCATTTGTAGCATATGCCAGTCTTTATGGTGTAAATCCTCTCACCAGGGCTGATCTGTGAGGAGGATTTGGGAAGAGGCACACAGCAGCACAGCATTGTATGCATTTCCATTGGGTAGATGTAAGACATAAAAACCCCTCAAGATCATAGATAATATAAAATACAGTGCAATAATTAATACATTATTTTGTTTTTAATATAATTTGTGTAATCGTATGTTTATTCAATTTAATTCTTTATTTTCACGTTTCACGTTGTTATTTAAATTCTAGTCAAGGCACCTGGGTGGCTCAGTCAGTTAAATGTATGCCTCTTGATTTTGGCTCAGGTCATGATCTCAGGGTTGTGAGATGGAGCCCCGAGTCAGGCTCCATGCTGCGTGTGGAGCCTGTTTAAGATTCTCTCTCTCCCGCTCCCTCTGCCCTCCCCTGCCCTCTCTCCCCCCTCTAAAAAAAGATAATACAAATAAATTCCAGTTAGTTAACATATGATATAATACCGGTTTCTGGAGTAGAATTCAGTGATTCATCACTTATATATAATACCCAGCGCTCATCACAAGAACCCTCCTTAATATATTTAATTAATTGTTAATAATGGCTATATTTAAATCATCCAGTTCACACAACCCCTGAAAATTGGAAGTCAGCTTTCGTGGGCCAGTGTGAGCTGGTATAAGCAGTGTGGGCTGATATGAGGTGGTATGAAACGCTACAAGCCAACGCTAGCACACCATTGCTTCTGAGAAGCTGAGCCGCAGAGTGGGGTGAAGGGTGTTTATGTGAGTTTCTGGGATATGGGTACCCAAGGAGGTAGGATGTGGGGATCCCTGTTTCAGAGCTTTAGCCATGGGCCTGTCTCATGTACACCCATTGCACCCATTTTCCTTTCCAGTTGGTCTGAAGAGCTTGCTGGATCTTTCTTGCTCAGCTTTTGCCCAGCTGCCCTGCCCCAGGTCCGAGGGAACCAGTTCTGCCCTGCCTGTGCCTGAAGTGGCTTCAGAAGAGCCCTGAGCCTGATCCCAGGGCTGAGAGAGGCGTCTTGTCTCTTGAGCCAATATTCTTTCTTGTTATGCACATCTCAGGGCAGAGACAGAACCCCAGAGTAGGAAAGGCTCTAGGAAGCTGCTGGGCTCCTGCCCATTTTACAGATCTGTAAATGGAGTCCCAGAGAATGCAAGGGGCTTACGCTCAGTATCCTGGATGCCTATGGACCTCCAGGGTCTTGGACATGCTGCATGTGTTTCCCCCCACAGAGTCCAGACAGTTTTTGAGAGTCGATTCTATAGCAGGCAGCACGCCAGGTGCTGGAGACTTGCCAGCGACAAGCTTGCCATGGAGCCTGTGTAGGGGGCAAGGGTCAGGGGTCCACTTCGGGGCGTGTTAATAAGAGGCTGGATCCAAGCAGACTTGGGTCTGGATCTTGGCTCTGCCGTTTACTAGCTGCAGGACTGGTCACTTCAGTCCTTGGAGCCTTTCTTACATGGAGAAAATCGTGCTTTTCTTGGGGGATTGTTGTGAGACTCTGACGTGGTGATGTACGTGCCTGGCTCGAGGCAAGAATGTTGAGAGAAGAGAGGCACCCACGGGAACATTCGGTTGTTGCTACAGTTTGCCCGGCACCCTGGGCCACCCTGAACTGTGTGGGGTGGAGGTGCTGGAACCCGCTCACCTCTATGCCTGCCAGGGACGACAGCTCCTCCTCCCAGCTCCCCTGAGGCCTAAGGTGGTCCATCCTCCTGCCTAACCCTGGGCCCCATCATCTTATACTGGAGCAGGGCCTGGCACCAGCCATGTTCCTGAAGGCCCCGCGCATTCTCTTCGACCGCACAGTGCTTGCCGGGAGTGTTCAGCCTAAAGAGAGGCAGCCTGGATGGGGGCGGCATGCCCTTCGTCCTGAGCCCCCTGCTATGGCCCGAGAGGCCCAGCCCTGTCCAAATGGGAAGCCAGTGGCCCCAGTGCCGAGCGTAAACACCATGGGTACTCTGCCTGTTCTGTTGCCAGGCCTGGGAAACCCAGGGAAGGTGAACAAGCCACCATGGACTATGCCTGCCCCGTGCTCAGGACTGCCTGAAGCCCAGCTTTTTGGAAAAGCACATCCAGTTCTACACACACAGAAGACCCTTCCCGTGTGACTTCGGTGTTGCCTTTATGACCCAGAGCAACCAGATAAGCACAGGCATATCCAGCCATGTCTCCGCAACTCCCCCACTGTCCTCTGAGGCTGATGGGGTGGGGCAGCCTCCTGGAGGAGGGAAGTGAGCCTGGGGCGACCCTCAGAACAGAGGGAAGGTGATAGAGCATCAAAGGGTTTTCCTTCTCTAGACGCCCAGGGCACTGGGCGGTACCCAAAGTCCACCATGCCTCTGTCCCTTGCTGCCAAGAGCCTAGACATGAATCCGGAGCTGTTTCCTGTCCGGCTCCACATTTAGGGACTGCCAACAGGGAAGCCCCTTTGGACTCCAAAACATGGCTTTCCCTGGGTTCCTGCTGGCATCAGATGCCAGAGTACAAGTCTCCGACTGCCCACAAGCTGGTCTGCTGCAGTGACAGCAGGCACCCTCCTTGGAGAGGCCCCGGGACACTAAGGCCCTCAGGGCAGGCTGCAAAAGTGTGAGAGCACAGACTCAGGCTACCTGTCCCTCTCCAACAGCTCGAAGTTGCTGTTAGTCCCCCCCCCCCGCCCCTGCCCAGGACCCTGTGCCTACAAGGACTCCTTCCATTTTGACATCCGAGTACTGAGCGCAGTGGAGGAATCACACCACCCTCTCCTCAGCCCCTTCCACCTTCACTCCTCCTGACAAATCTAGGCCCCTCTTCTTTCACTGTTTCCACTCAGTTCTCTGCCACCTCAAAGTGTATGCTGGTCATCAGGAGCAACTTGCTGCTTTTTATCCAGTGTCACAGCACAGTGAGAAGAAGGCCAGACCCCGTGGAAGCCTGCCCCAGGAAGCAGAAGCTTCTGAGCCCCAGACCCGACCTGGCCCAATGGGGCTACAGCTTGGAGCTGACCTTAGTAGGTGTCCCCAACAGTCACCCTTGAGCCCATGCTGCCACGAGGGCCTGCCTTTTACCCTGATGGAGATATCCTAACCACCATGGAGGGCCCAGATGGAAAGAGAAATGCCATGGGGAGGAGGCTGCTGGCCAATGTGTATCATCCGTAAAAAAGTGCAGCCAGGAGGAGCTGAGGGTATGTTCCCAGGAGAAGTGGCAAGTGTATGGGCATAAGGTGTTCAAGAGCATCCACTAGGAAATGAAAAGCTGCCACCATGGAGGCAAGAAGAGGAGGGAGGTGAGAATGGGCAGTGGGATACAGGAAAAGGCAGTGGGGCAAGGAGGGGAGGGGAAGTGAGTGCAGCCCAGCCCGGGGACCAGAGGACCCCTGTTTGTGTGATGGAGTTTTCCCTCCTGAGACCATTTCTGTTGGGGAAGATGGGGCTTCAGGAAAGTCAGCCAGCCCAAGAAGTCTCCTTGGTGGCTGAGTCTTCCAAGTAGAAGGAGAAAGTAGCCAGAACAGGAAGTAGTGGCCAGTCCAGCAGGGGACAGAGCCAGGTCATTTCCCCCACCCTAAACTGCAGAGACAGCACTGCCAGTCTGGACAGTAAGAGTCCTCTGATTCCTCCAAATGGTAGGCGGGAGCCAGAATGTCAGCTGCCATCAGCACCTGGTCTTTAAAAAAGGTGACCCAGAAGCGCTGAGGCTGGTTTTGCCCAACCCCAAGCAGGAAAGAGGCCTCCACCGTGATGGGAGGGAAGGAGATCGATCAGTGGGTCTGAGACATCCCCAACACTGTTCAGCTGTAGTTCCAGGAAAGTCTATACCCTGGAGGATTAGCTCCCCTCAGAGAGAAAGAAGCTGAAGTGGAGTTGCTAAGCAGCCAGGAGAAATTAGGTGTCCCGGAACCAGACAGTGATCCTGGGGAGAAGCCTGGGAGCCGTACTGGTGTGCAGACCGTATGGAGTAAGGTGGGCCAGCAGATGTGCTCTTGGGAGTCCTTTGGTGGCCACTTAGCTTCTTCGTGGATTGTCCTGAGGCATGTAGGGCTGAAGGCAAAGGAACTCCCATTTCAGTGTGTGGCTGTGGTCACCAGGCAGTGTCTCAAGACCCTAGATGGAAGTGGCTCCCTGCTGGCTGCCTAGCCTTGGTTTCCTGGGTTGCTCGCTTCTCTGGAAGACAATGCCTCTTCCCCAAAGTACTTCCTCAGATTACCTCAGCGAGAGACCCACTCACCACTGCCAGGATTCTCTCTGTGGGAGAAGGTAGCTCAAGGAATAAGGCATCCTTTCTTGGATGGTGCTGGGGGCCAGTTTCATGGACGTGTGACCTGTGCAGTCACTCAGGGCCATGGCGCCAGAAGGGCACCTTAACTTGGTTTAATGCTCTGCTGTTGGTGTCTTGGGAGTCTTAATAATTTTTGAATAAGGGACTCTACATCTTCATTCTGTACTGGGCTCCCCAAATTATGTAGCTGGTCCTACAAGTGGGCATGGGAACCAGTGCACAAGTAAGAGGTCAGCCTCAGTTAAGAACAGACAGTTCATTTGTAGTAAAGGAGGGGAACGCACTGTCACAGGTAGGTTGGTGGCTGTGGTGGTGGGGACCTAAGGGACTGTTCTCTGGCTGCTAATACATTTCCAGTGGAATAAGAAACAAGGTCATCAGGTGAGAGTGAGGAACAAGGAGAAGTGTTTGTGGTTTGAAGAAACTAGATAAGGTGCGGAATAGTAGTCTATGAGGGTGGACTGACTGGGTCCTTCCCAACATCTGGGATGATTCACGGGGCCCCTCAGGGGGCACTGTGTTTAGAGGGTCTGAGAGGGTCAGCTGGCTAAAAGGAGTTCCATGCTACCCAACAGACAGGCTGCTGGAGCCAGCCTTGACAACAGTTGTCCAGTTTGGGTGAAGAGCTTCAAAAACAGGCCCATCCAACTGAGGTGGGAGCTGATAGAGCTGTCCCAACAGCCCCCACCAGTCCCTGAATGGGACAACGATGCTCTGAACTGCAGGTGGCCAAAGATAAATCACTGAAACTGCTCTTAGGAAGGATGTTACTGGCCCCTGTGTTGCCACATCCCATGGTCAGTTCTTAGGCCTCAGCAGTAGTGACAGTGGTAATCACCATCTCTTCCTTAAACTCTGTTTGGTCTCCGAGACACCATCCTGTCTTGGTTTACCTTTTTCTTACTGGCTTCTCCTTCCCACCCGCCTGTCCTGTACTTCCTTATGTTCGCAACCTCTAAGCTTCGGAGTACCCCCAGACTTGGTCTTCGTGTTTCTTCTCAAAGCCCATGGCGTAAAACACTACCTGTGTACTCATGCTTCCCAAGTTTATATCTCTAGCTCAGGCGTCTCTTCTCAACTCCATACTTCTCTACCCACCTGCCTGGCTGCCAGACGTCTTGATTAGGGGTCTAATACATACCTCAGCGTATCTAAAACAGAGCTACTGATATTTCTCACAAACCTGCCCTGCAGACTTCTTCTCAGTGAAACCAAAAGCTCTGCTACCGCTTCCTCCCAGAAAGATGGATCCTTCTACCCCCACCCACCCCTCAACCAACTCCCCATGGAGCTTACTCACTCCCACTTTAAATTCTGATTGGTAGAGCCTAGGTCGTGTGCCTGCTCCCCAGCCACAAGGGAGGCTGGAAGAGTGAATTCTGACTTTGACCTTGAGAAGGGAAATTCTCCAAACATAGGGAGAGTTTTCAAAGATGCTGAATAGCGGGGCACCTGGGTGGCTTAGTTGGTTAAGTGTCTGACTCTTGATTTTTTTCAACTCAGGTCCTGACCTCAGGGTCATGAGATCGAGCCCTGTGTCGGGCTCCCCACTCAGTGGGGAGTCTCCTGGAGATTCTCTCTCTCCCTCTGTCCCTCCCCCAACAAGATAAATAAATAAATATTTTTTAAAAAAAGATGCTGAGTAGCCACAACTTAAAATTTCCTCATATTTTGTGAGGAAATCTGAGTACTAACTCTTCCTAGAGTTTTCTGATGTTCACCTAATACTGTATACCTGAATCTACCACATCCAGACCACTAGCTTTTTTTTTTTTACCTCCAGCAGTTTGCCTTAGTCAAGTCTATCCAATAACTCTCAAGCTTTTTATAGTCTTTTTTATATCAATTTAGGTCACATCTAATTAGGTTACAGAGTTCTAATAACAACTCTAAGCATAAACAGGTTTGAGAACAAATTTACCTCACTCTTGGCTAAATATACAACTCAACCAGTGGCAACAGAAGCGTCCTGTCATTTTACAGAGTAGCCTTCTAGCCCTGAGCAGTTTCAGGCCCTGGGCATCAGTATTGCTTCTGGTGGCGAGTATTAGTTACTAAGTTGAGTCAAGTAAGCAGAGATGGGTTAAGAGAACTGTGGCTTCCTTACTACTCTTATGAAAGTGATGACTTCCCATTTAGCGTCTACCTGGATTCCCTTTTGACATTGAACACATTGGGCTCTTATGTGTCTCCTGCCCCCACACTCAGGGAAAGGCTGGTTCTTTTCTCTTCCAGAACCCTTTGTTGACACATTGTCTATTGCCTTCTGGAGAAATAATGTGCACCTTTAGCCTAATTCTGAAACAATCTGCAGGGAGGAATTAATTTTATAGATAGACCGATAGATAGCTAGAATCAAATATTATAAATTATTAAGTAGTGTGTGTGTGTGTGTATACACATCAACTATTCGGACACTTTTGAGAGTAAGTAAAGGGGGGGCACTATAAAAACTAGGATGAGACAACAAGTGTAAAAACTGAGACGTTTTGTCTTGGTAAAGTGAAACATCCGATAACCCTGGTATATAGATGCTCATGCAATGGTAATCTCCAAAGTTCACAGAGAGGCTTGTAGGGATTGTCAACATGGTGAATTTTGCTTATTATATGTCATATGGGTGATGCAGTGATTTTAGGGATTGAGATAAACCATTTTTGCTGTGGTACAGTAGCATTCCAGAAGGATAGACTGCCTAGGATAGACACACAGGGATAATATGATCCTATCTGGTAAGATCCTGTCCCATATCTGGAAAACCAACATCTGGTTCTGGTTCCAAACCACTGAACTCTGGTATGTACTTAGACCGTGCCAGCTTGGAGAGTTGGATGGTGATGGAGACCACTTTATTTATGCTTTAAAATGCCATACCCTGCAAGTGCATTGTGTATTGTATAACTCCAAGATTGATGAGGTGTACCTGGACCAATAAGGCTTTGAGTCTTCTCAGCCCAGGTGCCAGACTCTGTGAATGAGTGAGCTTTCAAATGATTTCAGCCCTAGCCATCTGCATTCATCTGAGAGATCCTGGGCCAAAACCTGCCCAACCAAGCCATTCTCAAGTTCCTGACCCATAGAAGCTGTGAGAGATAATAAATTATTGTTACTTTCTGAAGCTACTAAGTTTATGGGTGATTTGGTAGGCATTAATAAATAACTAGACAGGTACTTATGTGTTCTCTCAACATAGTATCCAACAATCAATGGATTTTATGAGTTGGGGCTTCAAGGGAGGCCTCAATGCTGAAGACAACAATTTAGGGGAGAACCTGAATATATATAGTGGTTAAAAGGGCTGAATATGAAGCCGGAGGCTAGTGCGTCCATGAAAAAGATCAAGGACGGACAGTCAGAGAGTTAAGCCTTGGTTTCCCAAACCCCGCTTTCTCATGGCTCTCCTCTATCTCACGGCCATTGCTTCTCAGTGTCTTTGCTGCTTTCTCCTCAGGTGTCTGGCCTCTAAACTTTGGAGTTCCAGGGCTCAGACCAGACTGCTTCTCTCTTAAGCATTTTACCCGGGCAGTCTTATCTAAACTCATGACTAAATACTATCCATGTGCTGATGGCTCCTCCCTTTGATTCTCCAGAGCTAACCTCTCTTCTTAACTCCAGACATATATGTATCTAGCTGCACGCCGTACATCTCCACTTGGAGATCTGCTGGAAATCTCAGACTCCACATATCTAAAGCCAAACTCCCAATTTCCCCCCAAACATGCTCCTCTTTCAGTCTTTCCCGTTTCAGTAAATAATGAATCCATCATTCAAATGGCCCAGGAAAAATTTGGAGTCATGTTTGGATCCCTCCACTTATTTCACATGTTTGATCCATCAACAAATCCTTCTGGTTCTACCTGCAAAATATACCCCAAAACAGCCCACTTCTCATCATTTTTACCACTTCCTCTGTACTCCAGGTCACATCAACTCCCATCTGGTACATGAAGGTGATGGAGAGAGATAGTGGTACAGCCAGAAGAGAATGATTCAAAACAGGAGAGTTAAAATATTTTTTATTAAACTTTTTGTTTAAGATAATTGTAGATTCTCGCACAGTTAAGAAATAATATAGAGAGGTTTGGGGTTTCTCCCAGTGGTAACATCTTGTAAAACTATAGTACAAAATCACAACAAAGATATTGACATTGATACGGTAGAGATACAGAACGTTCCCATCACCACAGGGATCTCTCTGTTGCCCTTTCGGAACCACACCCACTTCCCTAACCACTGGCAACCATTCCTCTGTTCATTTCTAGAATTTTGGTCGTTTCAAAAATGTTATATAAATGTTATACAGCTTATAATCTTTTGGGATTGGCTTTTTTCCCCACTCAGAATAATTCCCTGTAGATTCATCCAAGGTGTTTTTGTGTCTCAATAGTTTATTCCTTTTTTTTTTTTGCTGAGTAGTACCATAGCTTGTGTAACCACTCACCTGTGGTAGGACATCTGGGTTGTTTCCAGTTTGGAGCTATTATGAATAAAGCAGCTATGGACATTCAGGTACAGGTTTTTGCATGAACATAAGTTTTCATTTTTCTGGGATAAATGCCCAGCAGTGCAATTGTTGAATCATATGATACTCGCATGTTTCATTTTTTCAAGTAATTGCCAAACTATTTTCCAGAGTAGCTATGCTATTTACATTCCCAGCAACAGTTTGAGTCAACCAGTTTCTCTGCATCCTTGCCAGCATTTGGTGCTATCACTGTTTTTAATTTTAGCCATTCTGATGGAGGCAGTAATATCTCATTGTGGTTTTTATCTAATTTATTTAATATCTAATTTATTTAATATCTCATTTGTTTGTTTTTAAAGATTTTATTTATTGAGAGCGAGAGAGCACTAGAGAGAGAGAGCAAGCACAAGTGGGGGGCAGAGGGAGAGGGAGGAGGCTCCCTGCTCATGTGGGGCTCGATCCCAAGACCCTGGGATCATGATCTGAGCCCAAGGCAGACGCTTAGCCAACTGAGCCACCCAGGCGCCCCTCATTGTGGTTTTAATTTGCATTTTCCTAATGGTTCATGATCTTGAACACCTTTTCTTGTGCTTACTTATCATCTGTATATCCTCTTCTGTAAAATGTCTGTTCATGTCTTTTGCTCATTTTTTAATTGGATTGTTTGTATTTTACTGTTGGTTTTGAGAGTTCTTCATATATTCTAGATTCTGTCCTTTGTTGAATATGTGCTCTACAAATATTTTCTCCCAGTCTGTAGCTTGCCTCTGCATCCTTTCACAGAGCAAAAGTTTGTAATTTTTATAAAGTTCCATTTATTGGGGGTTTTTTTTGAGAGAGAGAGAGGTTGGGGGGGAGGGAAAGAGAGAATCCCAAGCAGGCTCCATGCCTAGTGCAGAACCCAACTAGGGGCTCAATCCCATGACCCCAAGATCATGACCTGAGCTGAAGTCAAGAGTTGGACGCTTAACCGAAAGAGCCACCCAGGTGCCCCTATCCTTCTTTTGAACTGTTTTTGTACCTAGGTCCTTTACCTTTTCATATGTATTGTAGAATAATTTTGTCTATATCTATAAAAGGTTTTGCTAGGAATTTGATAGGAATTTTATTAAACCTATTTATCAAGTTGGTGAGCACTGACATTTTTTCAGTGTTGAATCTTTTGATCGTGGGCATGGTATGTCTCTCTATGTGTATCTTGTTTGATTTTTTTCGTCAATGTTTTGTAGTTTTCAGTATACAAGTCCCACACACATTTTGTTAGGTTTACACATAAATATTTATTTTGGGGATTGTAAATGGTATTGTATTTTTAATTTCAGTGTTTATATGCTCATTGCTAATATACAAAAATGTGATCGACTTTTGTATGTTCCTCTTTTACCATGCCACTTTATCAAACTCACTTATTTGTTCTAGGAGTATTTTGTAGATTTCCTGGAATTTTCTACCTAGACAATCGTGTCATCTGCAAATAGGGAGGGTGTCATTTTTTTCTTCCCAAACTCTATGCCTTTTCTTTCTTTTTCTTTTCTTATTACACTGGCTAGAACCTCCAGCACTATGTTGAATAAGAATGGTAAGAACAAGTATTCTTACTTTCTTCCTGATCTTAGGGGGAAAGCAGTCAGTCTTTCATCATTAATATAATATTAGCTGTAGTTTTTTGGTAGATGTTCTTTATCAAGTTGAGGAAGTTCCCCTCTATTCCTAGTTCTGAGATTATTCTTTTATTATGAATGGATGTTGAATTTTGTCAGATGTTTTCCCTGCATTATTTGACATGATAATGTGATTTTTATTGTTTAGACTGTTGTGATAGATTACAGTGATCGATTTTTGAATTTGAACCAGCCTCCCATCCTTAGAATAAGCCCCACCTGGTCATGGTGTACAGTTCTTTTTGTATCTTGGTAAATTTATTTGCTAAAATATTGTTAAAGATTTTTGTTTCTATATTTATGAAAGAGAGGGGTTTTGTTTTGTTTTGGTACTGTTTTTGTTTGGTTTAGTATCCGGCTAATACTAGTTTAATAAAATGAACTGAGAAGTGTTTCTTCCTCTTCCATTTTCTGGAAGAGATTGTATAGAATTGGTATTAATTCTTTAAACATTTGGTAGTATTCTCCAATGAAACCATTTGGGCCTGGAGATTTCTTTCTGGGAAGTTTTAAAATTGTAAATGCAACTTCTTTAATGGTTTTAGGACTATTCAAATGATTTGTTTCGTATTGGGTGAGTTGTACTACTTTGTACTTTTTGAAGACTTGATCATTTTCATCTGAGTTGTCAAATTTAAGTAAGTAGAGTTTTCGTAGTATTTCCTTATTCTACTGTTGATGTCTGCAGAGTCTGTTGTGATAATCCCTGTTTAATTGCTGATAGTGGTAATTTGTGTCTTCACTCTTTTTTGTCTTGCCAAAGGCTTGTCAGTTTTACTGATTTTTTCAAAAGACCAGCTTTTTGTTTCATTGATTTTCTCTATTGTTTTTATGTTATCAATTTCATTGATTTTTGTTGTTGTTGTTCATATTATTACCTTCCTTCTGCTTGGTCTGGGTTTATTTTGCTCTTTTTCTATTTTGCTCTTTATTGAGGTGGGCACTGACACTACTGATTTGAGACTGTTCCTTTTTTCTAATATAAACATTTTATGCTATAAATTTCCCTCTCAGCTTTAGCTGGGTCTCATATATTTTGATATGTATATTTTCATTTTTATTCAGTTTATTATATTTTAAAAATTTCCCTTGAGACTTCCTCTTTAACACATGGATTATTTAGATGTGTGCTTAATTTCTAACTGTTTGGAGATTTTCCTGTATCTTATAGTTATTGATTTCTAGTTTGAATCCATTTTGATTGGAAAATATACTTTGTGTTATTTCAATTCTTTTAAATAAGTGTGCTGTTTTTCATGGTGAGGATACGGTCTATCTTTGTATATTATCCATGGACACTTGAAAATAATATGTATTTTTCCATTGTTTGGCAGAGTATTGTATAAGTATCTATTAGATCCTGTTGGTTGGTAGTGGTGTTGGGTTCTTTGACATCCTTCCTGATTTCCCGTTTAGATGTTCTATCAATTGCTGAGATTGGGGTACTGTGGCTTCTAAATATGATGGTAGATTTGTTTGTTTCTTTCAGTTATATCATTTTATTGCTTCACAGATTTGTCAGCTCTGTCATTTGATGCATACACCTTTAAGATTGCTATGTGTGCCTGGTGCGTTGACTCTTTTATTGTTCTGTAATATCCCCCCTCTGTGTCTGGTGACAATTTCTCTTAGTTTTTCTTCATCTGAGAATGTCTTGATTTCCTCTTTCCTCTTCATTCCTGATGGATATTTTCACTGGATATAGAATTCTGGATTGACAGCTCTTTCTTCCTTCAGTTCATGAAAAGTGCTGTACTGCTTTATTTTGGTCTCCATGGTTTCTGATGAGAAACCTGCTGTTATTTGAATTATTTTCCCCCTGTAGGTAGTGTGTTGTTTCTCTCTCACTGCTTTCAAGATTTATCTTCAGCTTTAGCTTTCAGAAGTTTGATTATGATATGACTTGGTGGGGATTTCTTTGCTTTTATCCTGTTTGAGGCTTGCTCAGTTTCAGGAATTTATAGATTTATCTATTTCACCATATTTGGAGAGTTTTCAGCTATTATTTCTTTAAGCACTTTTCCGGCCCCATCCTCTTTCTCCTCTCCATCTGGGACTCCAGGGACCCAGGTGTTAGATCTTTTGTTATACTCCCACAGTTCCTTGAGACTCTGTTCATATATCTCAGTCTACTTTTTCTCTGTTATTCAAATTTGGTAATTTTTATTGTTCTTTCTTCAGGTTCACCAGTTCTGTCCTCTATCCTCCTTTCCATCCTACTGTTGAGCCCATATATTGAGTTTTTAATTTTGGTTACTATATTTTCAGTTCTACAATTTCCATTTGGTTCTTCTTTATATCTTCCCTTTCTTTGCTGAGACTTCCTATTTCCTTGCTGATACTGTTTAGGTTTTCATTGTTTCAGTCTTGCTTGTAATTGCTCATTGAAGCATTTTTATGATGGCTGCTTTTGTCTTTGTCATATAATTCTAACAGCTCTTCCATCTCAGCATTGGCATCTTTTGATTGTCTTTTTCGTTCAAATTGAGATTTTCCTGGTTCTTTGTATGATGAATGATTTTTTTAATTGAGACCTGGACACTTATGCTGTGATACTCTGGCTCTTATTGCAACCTTCTGTTTTGGCTGGCTTCCTGACACTGCTCAGGCAGGAGAAGTAGGAGTACCACTTTACTCCTGCTCGGTGAGTGTAGAAACCTAGATTCCCCACTCAGCTTCTGTTGTCATCCTAGGGGAGTTCCAATTCCCCACAAAGCTTTCCCTGACTTAGGGTAGTTGTCTCATTACCACTGGATGGTGGGTAGAGTCCTGACTCTCCACTAGGACTCCTAGCAGGGAGGAGAGAGAGGTGCCTCATTCCGGCTAGGTGGAGATGGGGATCCAGGCTTCCCACGTGGTCTCCACCAACACTGCAAGGGATATGTGTTTGTTACTGCAGAGCAGGGATGAAAGACATGGCTCTCTACTCACCTTCCTCTGACCACTCTGGTGAGAGGGGGGGCCTAGTTACAGCCATGCGGTGGTGGAAGTCTAGACTACAGTTCTTTCTGTGGTGTTTGGCCGGAGTAAAGTAGTTATTTTCTTAAGGTTCCATCTTGTGAGGTTGTCCCTTTCCTGGTACTGTGGCTGGAGATAGCAGGCTTTTGTTTGGGCTTTTTTTTTTTTTGTCTGCACCTGTTTGTGTTCCAGATTGTCAGCTTCTTCAGCTCTGTGATATATGAGGCAAAAAGAAAATCCATGGAATTCACGACCTTGTTGTTCTTCAGGTCCTGAGGCCCCTAGCCAGTCTGCCTTCCTTTCTCCACCTTTCAGAGTCTTTTTCTGTTTGTTTTACATATAATGTCTAGGGTTGTTAGTTGTACTTAGTGGGAGGAATAAGGAAAAGTATATCCACTCCATCTTCCTGAGAGTGGAAGTTCCCCAGAAGTTTTTTATATAAAGGTTTTCATATAAAGATGGGGGAGGATAAGTGAATGATGGTCAGCATCTTCATGAAATGCAGTAGAATAAACGTCTGTCTAAAAGAGCTTTAGGAAGTAGAGAGCTTCCTGGGAGAGCCAGGCTTCAGTTACTACTAGATGGTGAAGGAACGGGCATCCACAGGGTTGCTTGCTATGGAAGGGGGCCTCAGAATTCCAGTGGACACTGTGTAAAGGATTGGGAGGGACAGGAAGAGCAAGAGAGGTGAAAAGCACAAAGAAACCCTTGGCTGAGGGTATGGGAGGGGAGAGATGACCTGTGGGGTTTATATTTGAGAGGTGACACAGGTGTGACAATCAGGATTGACTGCTTTAGCAGTCAAAGGTAAATTTGGTGTCACATCAGAACCTGATCACAGTACACTCTTAGTGGCTGGGAAATGGGGTGCTACAATGGGGAGCAGGTAGGTAGGAGAAGGAATGGCACCTGCAACACTTGGGTTCCATTTTCCCAAAGGTACAGCCAGGGCTGATACAAATAAACCCTAAAATGAAGAGTTTAATTTCCAAAATGTTCTGGAAGAGTGATGGACCACTCGTCAACTCAATCTCCACCCCTTGTTTTCTCATTCTAATAAGGTTCTCAGGCAAACCAGTATGATTCCTTTGCAGCTAGGCATTGTCTGGTATACATTTTTGGAAGATTTGAATATTAAGGTTGTCACTTTAAAAATGAACTGTTGTTGCTATGGCAACAACCATAATACTAATAAATTTATTGAGCACTGATTAGATGCCATGTACTGTTCTAAGTGCTCGACATGTTTTAAGTCATTTAATCCTTACAACCACCCTATAAGGTAGATACTAATTATTATATTAGCTCCATTTTATGCATGAGAAAACTGGGGCTGTGTCAAAGGAATTAGAAATATGTTCAAAACCTTCACTGAATTAAAAACTGGCAGAGCCATCTTCTCTGTTACCACATTCATTTCACAAGAATCACAAAGAATGATGTTTTCCAGTGCTTTCCTAAATAATTGCTACACTCTAGTTCCTGTATATATTTCAGTTGCTGGGATAAAATGTAACGAGTGCTAATCTCATTCATTTCATCTCCGGCAAATCACTTGATCCATTATCCTTATTTTCCCTGCCTTCAAAATTGGGGCAGTCATGCCAGGCCACCATCCCTCTAGCCACAGAGAACAAAAGCAGTAAGATTTTATTGCAAAACATTTTCAAAAAAGTTGAATTGTACTAAATTATTATTCCACCCATAGGGAGCTGGGTGGTGGCTAAAGAATGAGAAAAGCAGGAAATGGGAGAAAACCCGCAGAGGAGAAGAGGGTTACCTAGAAAGGTGGAACCCAAGAGAACAAAGGTGTAGGAACATTTTGAGATGCCAGAGGTTTGTTTTGAACTGTTGGCTCTAGGCCCCTTTAAGCAGAGCCTTTGGCCTTACCTAGGGGCCTCCCAGATGTCTACATCAATGTTAAGTAATGATTTGAGTTGTCTAAAGAGCTTCCTTGGACTGTTTCCCAAGTCTTCACCCTTGTCTCTCACCTCTTCTTTCATCTACCTTTCCAAAAGTTCCCAACAGATGGTTTTCAGGTTCGCCCATATTGATTTTGCTTCATGCAGAAATGTGCCCGAGCATCTCCCTCAGTGCAGACCTCTCGGCTAATACAACGTGGGGGTCGGTGTATTTGCGCATATGCCCTCGGAGCACAATTCTCTTGCCTAATGTAGAATCGGTGTCACACACATTGCATTGATCTTCACAGAGGAAGGAAATAAGGAGAAAATTTCAACGTGGTCTTATTATCAGCCATTTTAAACATTGAAAATTCCCCCTTAGTGATACACTTCCAGGGTGGGGCAAATTTGGATTTCTTTTGAGTCAAGACTATAAACAGAAAATTCCTCACTCCTGGGTTGAAGGCCACCGCAGATCAACTTACTGTTTGAAAATCTGCAGATTCTCCCATCAAATTGGCTCAGATTCTGAGCAGACTTGAAGATTTCCATGCTGTCATTTTTAAGGAAAGTTCAAATAATGGAAGACCAAAACTCAAATGATTTGCTTGCGTCCGTCTTCTTTTCTTTTTTTTTTTTTTAAAGATTTTATTTATTTATTTAACACAGATAGAGACAGCCAGCGAGAGAGGGAACACAAGCAGGGGGAGTGGGAGAGGAAGAAGCAGGCTCGTAGCGGAGGAGCCTGATGTGGGGCTCGATCCCATAACACCGGGATCACGCCTGAGCCAAAGGCAGACGCTTAACCGCTGTGCCACCCAGGCGCCTCCCGTCTTCTTTTCTGAGAGGAATGCTGGCCCAGGCTTCTCATCAAAATGTAATCCCCCAAGAAGTACTTCTTTTCTCACCTCTGTTTGGAAAGAATGGTATACAAAATAGAAATTTCAAGATTTATCTATTTATTTTAGAGAGAGAGTGAGCACGAGTGGGAGGGGCATAGGGAGAGGGAGAGAGAAACTCAAGCAGACTCCCTGCTGAGCAGAGCCTCACACAGGGCTTGATTACATGATCCCAAGATCATGACCTGAGCCAAAACCAAGAGTTGGACACTCAACTGACTGTGCCACCCAGGCGCCCCCACAAAATAGACTTTTAAGCAACTTAAATTCACAAGCTTTTATGTTTTTCTGTCCATCTCTTCCCTTCCCCTACTCACACAATGGAATATACTGTAAATAAACAGTTCTAAAATAGTTTCCATCATGTCATATCACTACCCAAATACATTCAATGACTTCCAGTTCCCTACAGGATAAATTTCAAAATCTTCAGACAGGCCTTAGAATCCTTCTAAATATGTTTTCCACTTTTCCCTGCAGAATAAGGTACCACCTTCCTCATATCAACTCCCTTCTCTTCTACGTATCTAAAATCCTTCAGAGAAATGGTTCTCAAATGCGGTCTCTAGACCAGCACCGTCCACATCACCTGGTAACTTGTCATAAATGCAGATGCTTAGTTCTCACCACAGACCTTGGGAATCGGAATTTCTGGGGAGTGATTTAACAATCTGATTTAACAGTCCATGTGGTTCTGGTGTATATTCAAGTTTGAGAATACTTTTTAGCTCAGATTGCACCTCTTTCTGGATGCTTCCCTGATCATCATAGCTTTGATTGAAGCTATTGAGATGTTTCCATATTTGTCCATTTCATTTGGTAATCACCATGTACAGCCTTCCCCAAGGTAAGCTACTGTTTAAGGAGGCCTAGGATGATTCCCATTCCTTCTTTCTCCTTCTCTCCCTTCCTTCCTTTCTAATCTACCACAGGCCCTGGCACAAACATCAAGTCAGCAGTTGTTGATTGGCTGAGGTTAGATGGCTAAGCAGAGTTCATATGTTTTGGTGGTATCTTTCTAGCTGAGTCTGCAAGAAAGACGTATCCTTCCACAACTTACCCTTTGGTTCCCCTGACATAAACAGAATACTAGGACAGATAGCTCATGGCCTTAACTCTTTTAGTACTTCTTGAAGCTTAATAATTGGAGACACTAAAAATCAGTGATATAGACCATTGATGTGTCAAGTACCAATGACTAAAGCAGGTCCCAGAAAAACCTTGATTGTGTAAACTTTCTTGGTCCAGTTCAGGCTATTTAAGACAAAGAGGCCCTTAATGGTAAGTCAGAAAGATCAATCTGATCAACCAGTAGGACCCTGTGGCTCTCCACCCACCCCCACCCTACTCCCCAGGGAAAGTGACCCTTCTCATCATGGAGGGCAGCATGGTCAAATGTCATGAGAGTTAGCTCATCCTCTCTTAGGGTCCACTGGTAAAGTGAGAACCCCATCCTTTCAATACCGTCTTCCTTTATAATTTTCTCCCTTTCCTGCCCACCATGAACACCACATTTTGACATTTTCATCTACAAAACAAACTGCTCTTAAATGTCATGTTGCTGAAAGAGAAGTTAAGCAACCAAGTTGCTAGGAGCCTTGCGAGAACAGAGGGAGACACTTCTTTATAAGATACTTCTGGGCAAAAAAGGGGTTTAATGATTTTTATTCTGTGACTCTACGCTGGCCTGGGGTATTTCAACAGGATTTGTAGTTAGTGCTCATAAACCATTCTGAGATTCCAACTCCCCTTCGAGAAGTGAGATCCAAAGCTTTATTGATCCAGACACCTGTATCAGTAAAAATATTTGGGGCATGAATCACCAAAATAGATATATTTGTTTCTAAATTATATTTGTATGCTACTGCTCTAATGTATTGTGTACATAATAAATCACATACAAAAAATACATTTTGAAAGGGTGGGAAAAAGATAAAATGAATAATATGTTTTAAAGTTTTTCCAACCGTGATGGCTTCCTACTATAATTATCTAACAGCTCAAGAGACCATAAGCAGTCACAAAAAGGTTAATCGTGGTGGCAGACACTGTTAGTGCCCAGCCCAGAACCCCTTGGCCCATCCTAGCAGTCATCTGCAGAAGGTTCCTGTACAAGTAACAGCTTCCTATGTCCTCATGAAAGCATTCTTGGACTATTAAAGTGTAGTCAGTATGTATGAGAGAGACCAGAGTACAAGGGACCTAACATACCCCAGAAATGACTCTTAACCAATGAGGGACAAGAGTCAGTGGATAAACACTCCAACTTCCTTGCACCTCAGAGGGACAGTGTTGTTCCACACAGCCCCTCAGAGGGTCCTGGGTGCCCACAGCTTTCCTGACTTTGTACGTCACTTCCCTACTCCCACTGTGTTTCCTGGAATCACCTCCCAAATAAGATACTTGCATCTAAATCCTTGTCTTGGGGTCTGTTTGGGGGGAACTCCAAACTAAAATAATTATTAATAACATATTTCTTGATAACTTCTATTTTTAAGTAATCTGATTTGAATTCATTATTTTACATAACATGGCTGATGCTGAGCTACTACTAGGGCGGCAGAATTGTTACTGCTGCCATTTCTCTTAGACTTTTGTGAGCTTGCGTTAATGGTCATATCTTGATCTGGGATTTCTTTGCAGGGATTCTTTAAGCTACTTGCCAAATCTGAGAGAGTTATTAGTTCAAACTGGGTAACATAATTTGCCATGCCACCTAATCAGGAACATATCAATGGTAATACTTTGCAGTATGCTGAAAGAAATGATCACGTGAAGGCTCCATTGTCAGCTATTCCAAGCGTGGAACATTCATTCCTTCCTCCAGGATACTTTGAAAAACAGGGCCCTCTCATACAGACTGACAGAGGGACTGGTGGTGATCTTCAAATAAGAGTAAAACCAAATCTGTCTATCTACTGATTCTGACATTTGCTCCCTACACCTCAGAGTATTATCTCACTCACCCCTGGGGTGTGACCACTGCTCCAGAGAATCCAAAGCCTTGTTGAAACAGCCAAAGCCAAGTGGAGGATTGAAGGCAATGAAAAATGTACTATCTCACAGAGAATCACTTACCACTGGCAGCAGAGAGGTTTGGTAAGGGTGGGCAACAGTTCTCTGAATTGATGTCCATGAGCCCCTAGGTTCTTGACTTTTGCATCTGAAGGAAGAAAGAGGAGGTTGTTGGGGTTTTTTTTAAGATTTTATTTATTTATTTTTTGTCAGAGAGAGAGAAAACACAAGCAGGGGGAGGGGCAGGCAGAGGGAGAAGCAGGCTCCCTGCTGAGCAAGGAGCCCAATGCCGGACTCAGTCCCACGACCCTGAGATCATGACCTGAGCCAAAGGCAGGTGCTTAACTGACGGAGCCACCCAGGTGTCCCAAAAGAGAAGTTTGATGCATGTTTGATGCACAGGTAGAGAAGGGTGGAGAATTGGAAATGAGGACAAGAGAGTAGAAGGCAAGATTGTTGTTCTTGCCTGGTTCGATACAATGGTTTTGAGCATCGATGGAGAAAGGTATTATTGAGATCTAACATGGAAGAAACTATTTTATGAGGCATTCTGATGAGACTGAACGCCCATATTTTTGCTTTGGGCTCGGGTGACAAATACCACAAAGCGGAGAAGAGAGACATTCTCTAGACTGCTGCCCCCCAGTGAATATCTCTGTGCTACCGCATCATGGACCATTTAGAGAGCATGGCAAGAGAGTATACTCAGTGGGGAAATTGAAGTTCTTACCCTCAGCAGCAACACTGGGAAGAGACCCTCACTCCACTTTTGAGTAGGTGACACTGCAAGGGGAAGCCATTACAGGAGAGGAGAAAAATTTGATCACAGTGGATGTGTGGAGGCTGCAGCTGCCATACTGGTTCATGAGCTATACTTGGTTGGGAGGGGGCTTTTCCAGAAAGCTGTCTGTTCGGGTTGCTATAACAAAAATACCGTAAACTGGGTGGCTTATAAACAAACATTTATTTCTCACAATTCTGGAGGCTGGAAGTCCAAGATCAGAATGGCAACATGATTGGGTTCTGAAGGTCCACTTCCAAGTTGCAGACTGCTGATTTCTTGTTGTACCCTCACATGCTAGAAGGGGTAAGGAACTCTGTGAGGTCTCTTTTATAAGGGCACTAATCCTAGTCATGAGGGCTCTACCCTTATGACCTAATCACCTCCCATAGGCCACCACTTCCTAATACCATCATCTTGGGGGGTAGGATTTCAATATATGAATTTGGGGGAGAAGGGGCACAAATTTCAGACCGTAGCACTGGTGACTCTGGATAAGCAGGTGGAGTTAAGATCCAGGAAGTTTGGATTAATTTGACTCATGCATATCCCCCAGGAGACATTTGGGTTGCAATAATAATTTGGGATTTTTAAATTATCAAATAAGCAAATGATTATTTAACATCAAATAATTATTTCTCCAGTTTGCCTTGGCACCGCAGAGCCAGCCATATTGCAGATAAAACATCAATGGCTTTTTCCCTGTTCACTTCACATGAGGGCAGTTTTTGGTGCAGGGGAATATTCTGAAGCATTTGCTGATGATCTTATACTGAGAAACAAATGAGGAGAACTAATAATATTAGTGCTTCTAGGCAGGTTTGCAAGGGCAGATTTGCTTCCTGTTGCCCCAAGTTGCAGGATTATAGATGTTAGAACCTGTCCTATTAATGAGTGCATCGCTTCTCTTGGTGAAATCATTTGTACATCATATTTTGTGGCTCTGACCCTTAGATTCTTTTGAGTAATACTTATACTATTGGATGAATTCATGCACCTGTAATTTATAAACCTGATCATTCGTACTCAAATCCTTGCCATCTCACCTGCTCATAGAGTCATGGTTTAATAGCTCAGCTGTGACTTGAGGTCTCAAATTACCAAAGCATCATAACTTTTACCACAAATACTATAAGACGTGCAGGAGGAAGCTAAGACCCTTGAAACCAGTTGCACCTCAGGCAGGAGTGTCAGCTAACTGCAAGACAGACACTTTTGGAAGCTTGGTTCACTTTTTCCGGATGCTGGGAGGCCATTTCATGTGCTGGAGGAAATTTGGGATAGGTGAGATGGCATCCCAACATCTTGAAAGTGTTAAGAGATTTTTCCAAAGATACCTTAATCTATTTCCAGTGAGTAGTTTCCCATGGCTCAATATAACAAATAATCACGGCCCAATTGCACTTGCCAAAATACATAAACTCTCTGTATTGGGTAGTGAATTTCATCCAGAATGCTATCTGCAGTTTGGTTTCATTTGGAGATAGTTTTCCTGGAGGATCTTTGGGGGAAGGAAGTCTCTTGTCTTCAGTTTCTTTAAAAACAAATTTCTCTCTGGAAAAAGACTCCTAAATATTATAAATTTATATACACACACACACACACACACACACATATTTGAGTCTTTCATTAGATTTCTAAAAATTGAACCTGAAAAAGGCAGAGATGTAGATATCATTATATAAAGGGATCTAATGAAAGACTGAAACACATTTAATCGGGAAGTTGTCAGCCTTTATCTGGAATCCTGCATGTACTATTGGGAACAAAGGTTTAGCTTATATGAAAGTGATCATGAGCAAAAGAAACTTGGAGAAATGTGAAATATTAGAAATTGTCACAGATAAATTTGAGAAATCAGACACTTAAAGAAAGACATAAGAATCGGTTTTACAGACTTATCTAAATGCCAGTTATAATTTAATAGTCTCCTTCTAAGAGTAAGCACTCCATTGATAATTATTATCTTGAAATGAATTCATGAACATTAAACCCCCTCCATGCAGGATGCTAAAGAGACAATTAATAACAGACATTTAATACTAGTCAAATTTAGTAAACATTTGTTTCTTTTGAGACTTTCTGTTCATTTGCCAGATAGGCAAAAGGTACTTGGCTATTGTAGTATATCTTCTAGAAAATGTTGTGTTTGGAGTTTAAAAGCAGCACCCTGGGAAACAGTGTGCTGTTACCATGGTCTTGGAATGTCATAATCCTGAATTCTGCAACTATCCTGCAGCCAAATGCCAAAGCAATTTTGGGCAAGCAACCTAATGCTTCAGATCCTCTGGTTTCTAATCCCATCATAAAGCAAATATAATAATAACCTCTCTCAGCTTCTTAACACTCTTTCCACCCTTGGCTTCCAGGCTGTTCTCCACAATCTTTCTGATCTCTCTTTTTACTTTGCTCATTCTCAGTGGCATAGCTAGTATATTAGACACCTGGAGCAGATCATTTTTTTAAATACCCTTTATTTTTATGCCAAAATTATTTCTAGTAACAATCATATAATAATCAGAATGATACTTTCTTCAATTGTTCTTTAGTTTTAAAATAAATAAAAATTAGAAAGAAATTTTGTTTTGGACAAGATGGCTTAGACCCATTTCTCCCTGCTTCCCCCTGCCAAGTACAACTATAAACCCTGGAAAAAACTCAAGGGGCAACCAAAGGACACTCTGGAAGGTGGGAAGAGAAAGGCAAGCTGGTTTGGGATCCTAGGACTATAGGAACAACACAGCAGCAGGATGCCTTACATCTCCCTCTCCCCTCCCCGCCCAACAGAAGAAGGCAACCCACGCCTGGCATTTTCAGACGTTCAACCTCGCAACACAGGGTAGCCCAGGTGGGCTCGTTTCTTCACCAGATCAAACAGTAGGCCTTCTAACAACACCAGGTGATCTTGATAGTGCTGGCAAGGGGGACTGATTAGGAGCCCCGCTAAAAGCAAGCAGCTAAAGGAAATGCTCTCCTCCTTTGCCAGACCTGAGCCTCCTCCCTTGCCAGGAGACACCAAGTGCTAGGTTGCACTGGCAAGAGAGACTCTGCTGTGCACAACAAGCTGCCTGGCTCAGGAAACATTCTTCATTCCTATGGGCCAGAGATTCCCTTCTTCCACCTACAGACATCAGGTGTCCTTGACTGGGGCAACCCCTTTGGTCCCCTCATGCAGCACCACAAGGGACCAGTGGGAGTTCCTGCCACACCAGATAAACCAAAAATACTGCAAATGCTCTGAAAATTAAGCTGTCAATCAAGCCACACCACAAAAAAAACAGGTCAGGACCTGCATGCTAACCCTAAACAGATAACTACTTGCTGAAATAAAAGGTTTAAGTAGGACCTAGAGTCTCACAACATAATAGTAAAACTGTCCAGGACACAATCGAAAATCACCCATCATAAAAAAAAAAAAAAAAGAAAAAAAAAGAAAGAAAGAAAGAAAGAAAGAAAGAAAGAAAGAAAGAAAGAAAAAAAAAAAAGGAAAAGAAGAAAACCATCCATCGTATTAAGAGCCAGGAAAATCACAACTTGAATGAAAAAAGACAATCAACTGATGCCAACACAGAGATGACTCAGATGTTGGAATGATCTGACAAGGAGTTTAAAGTAGCCATCATAAAAAGCATCAACAAGCAATAACAAATTCTTGTGAGATAAGTGAAAAAATAGAAAATCTCAGAAAAGAAATATGTTATGAAAAAGATTGAAATGGAAATCTTCTAACTGAAAAATACAATACCCCAAATTTTAAAACTTGCTAAATGAATTCAATACTAGAGTAAATATGTCAGCAGATAGAATCAGTGAATTTGAGGACAAATTAATAAAATTTACCCAATCTGAAAAAGACAGAAAAAAGATTGGAGGGGGGAGTTAAGATGACGGAGGAGTAGGGGACCCCTTTTTCAGCCGGTCCCCTGAGTCAAGCTGGATAGATACCAGACCATCCTGAACACCCACGGAATCAGCCTGAGACGCAGGAAGATACATCTGGATCTCTACAAATGAACATCTCCAGCGCTGAGTATTGAGGGACGAAGCGGGGAGCCGTGAAACCATGCACAGATACCGGAAGATAAACGGAAGGGGGAGGGAGCCGCCGCGTTCGGGCGCCGGGAAGCGGTAGCCACCTGCACGGGGGAGCGGGCGGACTCGTGGACCGGCACCTGCGAGAGAGCAGACTGAGACCGTGACCAGGGAACGCCCGCGACCAGACTGAGGGCCGGAGCTTCAGAGCGCGCAGGGGCAGCTGGCGGCTGGAGGTATTAGAAACACAAAGGACAGAGACACGCCTGCCCTGGAAGTGAGGGCTGGGATGCCGAGTGTGGGGCGCACATCCCGGGACGCTGCGGGGTTGAGCGGCACCAACAGTAACAGTTAAAGTGGCCAGAACATCAGTGGAGAACGGTCGGCGATCCCTCTGTTCTGAGACAGAGGCTGGGATTCGGCCACTGCTGCTCTGACTCTCAGAAGAGGCACAGCAAACCGCCAGGGAAAGCTGGAGAGAACAAAAGCCTGGAAATACCGGCTCACAGCCTGCCCACCCCCATCCCCCCCTCGCAGGGGACGCGGAGACTCTACCCAAACAGGGTTGCCTGAGTATCAGTGTGGCAGGCCCCTCCCCCAGAAGGCAGACTGAAAAATCAAGAAGCCCACATCCCTAAGATCCCTATAAAACAAGGGTGCACGGCCTGGGTCCCGGTCAATAATTTGGGCTCTGGACAACCCCGCAACCTCTCCTCATCAGAATGACAAGAGGGAGAAGTCCCCCCCAGCAAAGAAAAGACAATGAGTCTGTGGCCTCTGCCACAGAACTAATGGATATGGATATAACCAAATTATCAGAAATGGAATTGAGAGTAACAATGGTCAAGATGATGTGTAGACTTGAAAAAAGTATTAACGAAAATGTTAATCAGAATATAGAATCTCTAAGGGCAGAAATGAGAGCAAACCTGGCAGAAATTAAAAATTCTATGAGCCAAATGCAGTCAAAACTAGAGGCTCTGACGGCCAGGGTGAATGAGGCAGAAGAACGTATCAGCGAATTGGAAGATGGGTTAGTAGAAGAAAGAGCTAAAATAGAATCTGGACTCAAAAAAATCCACACTCAGGAATGTAGGTTACGGGAGATTACTGACTCAATGAAACGTTCCAATGTCAGAATCATCGGCATCCCTGAGGGGGTGGGGTAAAACAGAGGTCTAGAAGAGATATTTGAACAAATTGTAGCTGAAAACTTCCCTAATTTAGCAAGGGAAACAAACATTAGTGTCCAAGAGGCAGAGAGGACCCCTCCCAAGCTCAACCACAACAAACCTACACCACGTCACGTCATAGTGCAATTCGCAAATATTAGATCCAAGGATACAGTATCGAAAGCAGCCAGGGCAAAGAAATTTCTCACGTACCACGGCAAAGGTATCAGAATTACGTCAGACCTGTCTACACAGACCTGGAATGAGAGAAAGGGTTGGGGGGGGCATTTTTAAAGCTCTTTCAGAGAAAAACATGCAGCCAAGGATCCTTTATCCAGCAAGGCTGTCATTCAGAATTGATGGAGAAATGAAGACCTTCCAGAATTGCCAGTCATTGACCAATTTCGTAACCACAAAACCAGCCCTACGGGAGATATTAAGGGGGGTTCTATAAAAGTAAAAAGGCCCCAAGAGTGATACAGACCAGAAAGTCATAATAGATAGAAACAAAGACTTTACTGGCAACATGGCATCATTAAAATCATATCTCTCAATAATCAGTCTCAATGTAAATGGCCTAAATGCTCCCATAAAAGGCCACAGGGTTGCAGATGGGATAAAAAGACATGACCCATCCATTTGCTCTCTACAAGAGACTCATTTTGAACCTAAAGATACATCCAGAATGAAAGTAAAGGGATGGAATACCATCTTTCACGCCAATGGACCTCAAAAGAAAGCTGGGGTAGCAATTCTCATATCAGACAGATTGGATTTTAAACTAAAGACTATAGTTAGAGACACAGAAGGGCACTATATTATTCTTAAAGGATGTATCCAACAAGTGGATATGACAATTATAAATATATATGCCCCCAACAGGGGAGCAGCAAGATACACAAACCAACTCTTAACCACAATAAAGAGACATATAGATAAAAATACATTAATAGTAGAAGGCCTCAACACTCCACTATCAGCAATAGACAGATCACCTAAGCAAGAAATCAGGAAAGAAACAAGAGCTTTGAATGCCATACTTGACGAGTTGGACCTCATAGATATATATAGAACACTACACCCCAGAACCAAAGAATACTCATTCTATTCTAATGCCCATGGAACATTCTCAAGAATAGACCATGTTCTGGGTCACAAAACAGGTCTCAACTGATACCAAAAGAATGAAATTATTCCCTGCATATTCTCAGACCACAACGCTTTGAAATTGGAACTCAACCACAAGGAAGAATTTGGAAGAAACTCAAACACTTGGAGACTAAGAACCATCCTGCTCAGGAATGACTCGATAAACCACGAAATCAAAAATCAATTTAAACAATTTATGGAGACTAACGAGAATGAAAACACAACGGTCCAAAACCTATGAGATACTGCAAAGGCAGTCCTAAGGGGAAATACATAGCCATCCAAGCCTCACTCAAAAGAATAGAAAAACCTAAAATGCAGTTTTTATATTCTCACCTCAAGAAGCTGGAACAGCAACAGAGGGACAGACCTAATCCACGCACGAGGAAGCAGTTGACCAAGATTAGAGCAGAAATCAATGAATTAGAAACCAGGAGTACAGTAGAGCAGATCAACAGAACTAGAAGCTGGTTCTTTGAGAGAATCAATAAAATTGACAGACCACTGGCAAGACTTATCCAAAAGAATAGAGAATGGACCCAAATTAACAAAATTATGAATGAAAAAGGAGAGGTCACAACCAACACCAATGAAATTGGTAGGATTATTAGAAACTATTATCAACAGCTATATGCCAATAAATTAAGCAATGTGGAAGAGATGGAGGCCTTCCTGGAAACCTATAAACTACCAAGACTGAAACAGGAAGAAATTGATTTTTTAAACAGGCCAATTAATTATGAAGAGATTGAGTCAGTGATAAACAACCTTCCAAATAACAAAACTCCAGGCCCGGACGGTTTTCCTGGGGAATTCTACCAAACATTCAAAGAAGAAATAATACCTATTCTCCTAAAGCTATTTCAAAAAATAGAAACAGAAGCAAATCTACCAAACTCATTCTATGAGGCCAATATTACCTTGATCCCCAAACCAGGCAAAGACCCCATCAAAAAGAATTACAGACCAATTTCCGTAATGAATATGGACGCCAAAATTCTCAACAAGATCCTGGCTAATAGAATCCAACAGTACATTGAAAGGATTATCCATGATGACCAAGTGGGATTCATCCCTGGGATGCAAGCATGGTTCAACATTCGCAAATCGATCAGCGTGATACATCATATCAATAAGAAAATACTCAGGAACCATATGATCCTCTCAATTGATGCAGGAGAAGCATTTGACAAAGTACAGCATCCTTTCCTGATTAAAACCCTTCCGAGTGTAGGGATAGAGGGTACATTCCTCAATCTCATAAAAACCATCTATGAAAAGCCTACAGCAAATATCATTCTCAATGGGGAATAGCTGGAAGCCTTTCCCTTAAGATCAGGAACATGACAAGGATGCCCACTCTCGCGACTATTATTCAATATAGTACTAGAAGTCCTTGCAACAGCAATCAGAAAACAAAAAGGAATAAAAGGTATCCACATCGGCAGAGAAGAAGTCAAAATGTCTCTCTTCGCAGATGACATGATACTCTATATGGAAAACCCAAAAGAATTCACGCCCAAACCATTAGAACTTATAGAGCAAATCAGTAATGTGGCGGGATACAAAATCAATGCTCAGAAATCAGTTGCATTTCTATACACGAAAACGAGACTGAAGAAAGAGAAATTAGGGAATCCCTCCCATTTACAATAGCACCAAAAACCATACGCTACCTTGGAATTAACTTAACCAGAGACGTAAAGGAGCTATATTCTGGAAACTATAAATCACTCTTGAAAGACATTGAGGAAGACACAAAAAGATGGAAAAATATTCCATGCTCATGGATCGGAAGAATTAACATAGTTAAAATGTCCATGCTACCTGGAGCAGTCTACACTTTCAGTGCTATCCTGATCAAAATACCGATGACATTTTTCAAAGAACTGGAACAAATAGTCCTTAAATTTGTATGAAACCAGAAAAGGCCCCAAATTGCCAAGGAACTGTTGAAAAGGAAAAACAAAGCTGGGGGCATCACAATGCCGGATTTCGAGCTGTACTACAAACCTGTGATCACAATGACAGCATGGTACTGGCACAAAAACAGACACATAGACCAATGGAACAGAATAGAGAACCCAGAAATGGACCCTCAGATCTTTGGGCACCTAATCTTTGATAAAGCAGGAAACAACATCTGGTGGAATAAAGACAGTCTCTTCAATATACAGTGCTGGGAAAATTGGACAGCTACATGCAAAAGAATGAAACTTGACCACTCTCTCACACCATACACAAAGATAATCTCCAAATGGATGAAAGACCTCGATGTGAGACAGGAATCCATCAAAATCCTAGAGGAGAACATAGGCAGCAACCTCTACGACATCAGTCAAAGCAACATTTTTCATGACACATCTCCAAAGGCAAGAGAAACAAAAGATAAAATGAACTTGTGGACTTCATCAAGATAAAAAGCTTCTGCACAGCCAAGGAAACAGTCAGAAAAACTAAGAGGCAGCCCATGGAATGGGAGAATATATTTGCAAATGACACTACAGATAAAAGACTGGTATCCAAGATCTACAAAGAACTTCTCAAACTAAATACGCGAGAAACAAATAAATCATAAAGTAGGCAGAAGATATGAACAGACACTTTTCCAATGATGACATACAAATAGCTAACAGATACATGAAAAAAATGTTCAAAATCATTCGCCATCAGGGAAATTCAAATCAAAACCACACTGAGATACCACCTTACGCCAGTTAGAATGGCAAAAATTGACAAGGCAAGAAACAACAATTGCTGGAGAGGATGTGGAGAAAGGGGACCCCTCCTACATTGTTGGTGGGAATGCAAGTTCGTATAGGCACTCTGGAAAACTGTGTGGAGGTCCTTTAAAAAGTTAAAAATTGAGCTACCCCATGACCCAGCCATTGCACTACTGGGTGTTTACCCCAAAGATACAGACATAGTGAAGAGAAGGGCCATATGCACCCCAGTGTTCATGGCAGCATTGTGCACAATAGCTAAATCATGGAAGGAACTGAGATGCCCTTCAACAGATGACTGGATTAAGAAGCTGTGGTCCATATATACAATGGAATATTACTCAGCTATCAGAAAGAACGAGTTCTCAACATTTGCTACAACATGGACGGCACTGGAGGAGATAATGCTAAGTGAAATAAGTCAAGCAGAGAAAGACAATTATCATATGATTTCTCTCACCTATGGAACATAAAAACTAGGAAGATAGGTAGGGGAAGAAAGGGATAAAGAAAGGGTGGTAATCAGAAGGGGGAATGAAGCATGAGAGACTATGGACTCTGAGAAACAAACTGAGGGCTTCAGAGGGGAGGGGGTGGGGGAATGGGATAGACTGATGATGGGTAGTAAGGAGGGCACGTATTGCATGGTGCACTGGGTGTTATACGCAACTAATGAATCATCGAACTTTACATCAGAAACCAGGGATGTACTGTATGGTGACTAACATAATATAATAAAAAAACATTAAAATAGAAAAAAAAAAGAAAATAGATTGGAAAAAAATAATAGACTCTCAGGAACCTGTGGAACAACAAGGAAACATACATAGCATTGGAGTCCCAGGAGAAGAGGAGAAAGAGAGAGGGGACTGAAAGAGTATTAGAAAAAATAATGACTGGGACGCCTGGGTGGCTCAGTCGGTTAAACATCTCCTTCAGCTCGGTCCTGGGATCAAGCCCCATGTTGGGCTCCCTGCTTGGCGAAGAGCCTGCTTCTCCCTCTCCCTTGCTTGTGCGTGCTCTCTCTCTCTCTCTCTCAAATAAATATCTTTTAAAAAAGAAAAAAAATAAGGACTTTAAACGCTCCAAATTTAACAATAGAAAACACACAGATACAAGAATCTGAGCAAGCCCCAACAGGCTGAATTTTTTTTAATCATGTAAAAACATCATAGGTATATCCTCTGAAAACTAAAGGCAAAGATAAAACCTTGAAAGCAGCAGAAATGATACATTACCTATGAGGGAACACCAATTTGAATAGCAGGGGGTTTCTCATCTGAACCCATGGAAAGCAGAAGGAAGTGGTATAGAATTTTTCAAGTTCTTAAAGGAAAGAATATCCTTTAGGTGTGAAGGGGAATCAAGACATTTGCAGATAAAGAAAAATTAAAAGAATTTGTTGCTACCAGAACTACTCTTAAATAATGGCTACAGGAAGTTCTTCAGGCAGAAAGGAAGTTATAAAATAAGGAATCTTGAAGCATGAAGAAGGAAGAAAGTTAATTTTGTATCCTGCAACTTAGCTGAATTTGTTTATTAGTTCTAGAGGTTTTTTTTTTGGTGGAGTCTTTAGGATTTTCTATGTATAAGATCATGTCATCTACAGAGACAGTTATATTTCTTCTTTCCCAATTTAGGTGCCTTTTATTTTTTCTTCTTGCCTAATTGCTCTTGCTAGAACTTCCAGTATTATGGTGGCTAGAAGTGGTGAAGGTGAGCATCCTTGTCTTGTTCCCAATATTACAGGAAAAGCTTTGAACTTCTCACCCTTGAGTATGATGTTAACTATGAGTTTGTCATTTATGGCCTTTGTCATGTTGAGATACATTCTTTCTATACCTAATTTGTTAAGAGTTTTTATCATGAAAGGATGTTGAATTGTTCTACATTTATTGAGATGACATGGCTTTTATCCTTCATTCTGTTAATGTGATGTACCATGCTTATCGATTTGTGTATGTTCAACCACCTTGCATCCCAGTGTTAAATTCCACTTGATCATGGTGTATGATGCTTTTAATGTGCTGTTGAGTTCAGCTGCTAATTTTTTGTTGAGGATTCTTGCATCTTGTTCATCAAAGATATAGGCCTGTTATTTTCTTGTAGTGTAGCTTGTCTGGCTTTGGTGTCAGGGTAATGCTGGCATAATGAGTTTGGAAATGTTCCCTCCTCTTCGATTTTTTGGAAGAGTTTGAGAAGGATTGGCATTAGTTCTTCTTTAAGTGTTTGGTAGAATTCACCAGTGAAGCCATCTGGTCCTAGGCTTTTCTTTGTTGGGAGGTTTCTTATTACTGATTCTATCTCCTTACTCATTATTAGTCTGTTCAGATTTTCTGTTTCTTCATGATTCAGTCTTGGTAGGTTGTACCTTTCTAAAAATATATCTGTTTCTTCTAGGATATCCAATTTGTTGGTGCATAATTTTTCATTGTAGTCTCTTGTGATTCTTTTTATTTTTGTGGTATCAGTTGTGATGTCTCCTCCTTCATTTATAATTTATTTATTTGAATCTTTTCTTAGTCTTGCTAAAGTTTTATCAATTTTACCTTTTAAAAAAAACCCTCAATTTCATTGATCTTTTTTATTGTTTATCTAGTCTTTTTTGTTTATTCGTTTATTTTTGTCCTGATCTTTATTATTTACTTCCTTGAACAGTAGGAAGGGCGGTCATGTGGGTGAATACAGTAGACTATCCTTCTTCTCCCAAATTTTACAAATTGTGTTTTATGATTGAAATGAAAGTTATGACACCATCTGATACTCAAGACAATAATGGCTGAAAGCAATGAGAGTGAAGGGACCTAAGTGGAAGTAAGATTTCCACACTTCACCTGAAGTGGCAAAGTGTTGATATGGTACACTGTGCTACATCACATAGTTATGTTGTAATATCCAGAGCAACCACTAAGAAAGCTATACAAAGAGACATTCAAAAACACTGTGAATAATGCGAGATGGATTCCTAAAAAAGTTCATGTCAGGAACACAAAAAGTGAAAGAAGAAACAAATTAAAAAAATAATAAAATGGCAGACTTAAGCTCTAACATATCAGTAATTATCTTAAATGTAAATGGTCTGAATACACCAATAAAAAGGCAGACTCATTGAATGAATTAAAAAGTAGGGCCAAATATATGCAGTTTATCAAAAAATTCACTTCAAATTTTGTTATAGGTAGGTTGAAAGTAAAAGAATGGAAACAGTTCTACTATACAAGCATTAATAAGAGAGGCTATATTAATATCAGATAAAATAGACTACAGATGAAAGAAAATTAGCAGGGACAGAGAGGAACATTACATAATAAGGAAAGGGTCAAAGCATTTATTAGCTCTAATGATTCGAACTGTGTATGCACCAAACAGCAGAGTCTTAAAATGAATGGAGCAAAAACTAATAGAGCTGAAAGTTGAAATAGACCAGTTCACAATTATAGTTAGGGACTTCAACATTTGCCTCTCAGCAATTGGAGAATTAATTATTAGGCAAAACATTAAAGAAGATATAGAAAATCTGAACAACATAATCAACCAACAGTATCTAATTGGCATATAAAAAACACTCTACCCAACAATAGCATCCATGTAACAGTTACCAAAATAGACAATATTTAGAGATATAAAACAAAAATACAACAAATTTGAAAGGATTGTGATCATTCTTAGCATGTTTTGATCATATAGAATCAAACTAGTAATCAATAACAGAAAAAAAAGAACAAGAAAATCTCTAAACACCTGAAAATTAGGCACTCCTAAATAATTCAAGTGTTGAAGAGGATGTCTCCAAGGAAATAAAAATTACACAAAAAAATGAAAATAAAAACACAAGAAGAAAATATATGGGATGCAACTAAAGCAGTGCTGAGAGGGAAATTTGTAGCTGAAAAAAGGTAAGATCAAAAATCAATAACCAAAGTTTCTATCTCAAGAAACTAGGAAAGGAAGAATAAATAAACCATAGCAAGAAAAAAAAGCAGAAATAAATGAAATTGAAAAATAGGAAAATAATAGTAAAAATGAAATAAAATTTTGGTTCATAAAAAATAAAATAATATTGATAAGGTTCTAAGACAGCTGATAAAAATGAAAATAGAAAAGAAATTAGTCACCAATATCAGTAATTAAACCAGGGATATCACTACAGATCTTATTAATCATTAAGAAGTTAATGAAGGACTACTACAAACAATTTACACCAATAAATTTAACGACTTAGAAGACATGGACCAATTCTTCTAAAACCACAAACTACCAAAACTCAACCAAAATGAAATAGATAATCTGAATAGTCCTATGACCACTAAAGAAACTGAAATTGTAATTTTAAAACTCCCCCAAATAGAATTCTTCAGGTCCAGTTTCATAAGAGAATTCTACCAAACATTTAAAGAAGAGTTAACACCAATTATACAAAATCTTTTCCAGACAATAGAAGAGGAGGGAAATTTTCCAATTTATGAGGCAAATGTTACCCTGACACCAAAACTAGAAGAACTGGTACCCCAAAAAACCCAAAAACAGATTTAAAAAAACCCCACAAACTACACACCAATATTGCTCATGAACTTAGACACAAAAGTCCTCAACAAAATATTAGTAGATCAAATTCAACAGTGTATAAAAAGAACACACCATGACCAAGTGGAATTTATCCCAGATATGCAAGTCTCGTTCAACATTCAAAAACATACTAATGCTGATCTTTGACAAAGGAGCAAAGGCAATACAACAGAGTAAAGATAGTCTCTTCAACACATGATGCTGGAACAACTGGACATTCACATACAAAAAAATAATGAACTTAGGCACAGACCTCATACCTTTCACAGAAATTAACTCAAAGTAGATCATAGACCTAAACGTAAAATGCAACTATAAAATGTCCAGAAGTAACATAGGAGAAAACCTAGATGGACTTGGTAATGGCAATGACCTTTTAGATCAACAGCAAAGGCACGATCAGTGAAAGAAATAGTTGGTAAGCTGGACTTCATTAGAATTAAAAAGATCTGCTCTGCAAAAGGCAATGTCAAGAGAATTAGAAGACAAGGCTCGGAGAAAAGGTTTTCAGAAGACACGTCTGATAAAGGACTGTTATCCAAAAATACAAACAAGTCTTAAAATTCAACCATAAAAAAACAACCCAATTAAAAAATGGCCAAAGACCTTAACAAACACCTCGCCAAAGTAGATGTACAGATGACAAATATATAAAATTTGTTTCATATTATAAGGGAAATAGAAGTTAAAACAACAGTGAGATACTACTCCACACATATTAGAATGCCAAAATCTGGAACACTGGTAACAACAAATGCTAGTGAGGATGTGGAGCAACAGGAACTCTCATACATTGCTGGTGGGAATTCAAAATGAATGTTACAGCTACTTTGGAAGACAGTTTGGTAGTTTCTTCTAAAACTGAAGTGCTCTTACCTTAGGACTCAGCAATCACGCTCCTTGGTATTTACCCAAAGGAGCTGAAAACTTATGTCCACACGAAACCCTGCACATGGAGTTATAGCAGCTTTATTCATAATTGCCAAAACTTCAAAGCAACCAAGATGCCCTTCAGTAGGCGAATGGATAAATAAACCATGGCATGTGTAGACAATGGAATATTAATCAGCACTAAAAAGAAGTGACCTATTGGGCCATGCAAAAACATGGAAGAACTTTAAATGCGTATTACTAAGTGAAAGAAGCCAATCTGAAAAATCTACATACTTATGATTCCAATATATGACATTCTGGGAAAAACAAAACTATGGAGACAGTAAAAAGATCAGTGGTTGCCAGGGGTTGGAGGAGAAAGGAGGAATGAATAGCTGAAGCACAGAGGATTTTTAGGGCACTGAGAGTACTCTGTATGATATTATAATAATGAAGAGATGATGTTACACATTTATCAAAATCTATAGAATGTACAACACTAAGAATGAAACCAAAGGCTTTGGGGGATTATGATGTATCAATGTAGGTTCTTCAATTGTAACAAATGTACTAGTCTTTTGAATGATACTGATAATGGGAGGGGGAGCTATGCATGTGGAGAGGTTGGGGCTATATGGGGAATCCATACCTTCCTCTCAGTTTTTCTGTGAACCTAAAACTGCTGTAAAAAAATAAAGTCTTTTAAAAAATAAATCAGTGTTATCATATCAATAAAGAAGAAAAATCAGTTAATCACTAGCAATTGATGCAGAAAACACATTTAACGAGATTCAACACTCATTCATGATCAAAAAAAAACTCTCAGCATTTTCTTCTTTCCCCAGATTGCTTTGGTTATTCAGGGTCTTCTGTGGTTGTATACAAATATGAGGATTGTTTCTTCTATTTCTATGAGAAATGCCATTGGAATTTTGATAGGGATTGCATTGAGTTTTTAGATTACTTTAGATAGTATGGACATTTTAATAATATTAACTCTTCCAATCCAACAACATAAGATATCTCCCCATTTATTTGTGTCTTCATTGATTTCTTTTCATCATTGTATTATAGTTTTCAATGTACAGAACTTTCACCTCATTGGTGGAATTTACTCCAAAGTATTTTATTCTTTTTGATGCTATTGGAACTGGGTTTTTTCCCCAAACTTCTTTTTCAGATGCTGTGTTTTTAGTGTACAGAAACACAGCTCATTTTTGTATATTGATTTTGTACCTTGCAACTTTACTGAATTTGTGTATTAGTTCTAACAATTTTTTGGTGGAGTCTTTAGAGTTTTTTCTTTTTTAAAGTATTTTTTAAAAAAGACTTATTTTAGAGAGAATGTGAGTGGGGGGAGTGGCAGAGAGGGAGTGAGAGAATCTAAATCAGACTCCATGCTGAGCTTGGGGCCTGACACGGGGCCCAACCCCATGACCCTGAGATCACGACCTGAGCTGAAATCGAGAGGTAGATGCGGATACTTAACCGACAGTGCCACCCAAGCACCCGGAGAGTTTTTTCTATATAAGATCTTGTAATCTGCAAAGAGACAATTTAATTTCTTCTTTTTGAGTTTGGATGCCTTTTATTTCTTTTTCTTGCCTAATTGCTCTAGTTAGGACTTCCAGTACTATGTTGATTAGAAGTGAAAAGAATGAGCACCCTTGTGTTATTTCTAATCTTAGAGGAAAAACTTTTAGCTTTTCACTGTTGTATTTGATATTAGCTGTGGAATTGTCATATATGGTCATTATTATGTCGAGGTATATTCTTTCTATACCTAATTTATTGAGAGATTTTATCATGAAAGGATGTTGAATTTTTTTCAAATGCTTTTTTCTATATCTACTGAGATGATCATATGGCTTTTATGCTCCATTCTGTTAAGGTGGTGCATCACGTTTATTGATTTGTGCGTGTTGAACCATCTTTGCATCCAAGGGATAAGTGAAACCACAAGAGAACCCAAATAGCCAAAACAATCCCGAGCAAGAAGAACAAAGCTGGAGGCATCACACTCCCTGGCTTCAAATTATATTTCAAAGCTATAGTAATCAAAACAATATGGTACTGGCATAAAAACAGACATATAGATCAGTGGAACATAATAGAGAACCCAGAAATAAACTCACACATATATGGTCAACTTATCTTTGAAAAGGGCTCTAAGAATACACAATGGGGAAAGAATAGTCTCTTCAATAAATGGTGTTGGGAAAACTGGATGTACACACATAAAAGAATGAAACTGGACCCTTATCTTATGCCATACACAAAAATTAACTCAAAATAGATTAAAGATTTACATGCAAAACTTGAAACTAAAACTCCTTAGAAGAAAACACAGAAAAAGCTCCTTGACATTGGTCTGGCCATGATTTTTTTAAATATAACATCAAAAGCACAAGCAACAAAGGCAAAAATAAACAAGTGGGACTTGGGATTACATCAAACTAAAAAGCGTTTAGGAAGCAAAGGAAACAATCAACAAAATGAAAAGGCAACATATGGAATGAGAGAAAATATTTGCAAACCATGTATCTGAGGTATAAAAAAGGTTAATATCCAAAATATATAAGGAACTCATACAACTCAATAGCAAAAACCAAAAATAATCCAATTCGGGTCCAATTTTTCCAAAGAAAACATGCAAGTAGTCAACAGATACATGAAAAAGTGGTCCATGTAACAAATCATCAGGGAAATGCAAATCAAAACCACAATGAGATATCATTTCACCTATTAAGACAGCTATTATGAAAAAGACAAGAGATAACAAATGTTGTCGAGACTGTGAAGAGAGACCCCTTGTGTACTGTTGATGGGAACGTAAATTGGTACAGCCCTCATGGAAAACAGTATGGAGGCTCCTCCAAACGAATAGAAGTAGAGGGACACCTGTGTGGCTCAGTCAGTTAAGCATGTGACTCTTGATCTTAGCTCAGATCTTGATCTCAGGGTCATGAGTTTAGGCCCCTCATTGGGATCCACTCTGGGTGTGGAGTCTACTTTAAAAAAAAATTAAAAATAGAACTCCCGTATGATCCAGCAATCTCACTTTGGGGATTTGTTTGTTGCTATTGTGACTTATATTTACATTGTATTAAATAAAGGACACATATACACAAATAAGATGCAAATACTATTATTTATTTAATAAGTGTGTGAAAGCAATAAACTGACAAGGTATACAAGTATACTTAAGGTATACAAGTATACTTTAGGTATACAAGTAGAAAGCACAAAAATGGCCCACCTCCCTAGTAATCAATGAAATATAGTTTAAAACAAAATAAGACAAATATTTTGGCCTAGGCTGATGAGTACACATAAGGCAAGTCCTCTCAGAGCTCATACTTGGAGTTAGTGGAATATCCTTTTTAAAATAAGTTTGGCAACATATAAATGTTTCTGTGTCTGCCCCAGAAATATTACAGCTGTGTATTTATTCTGAGAAATAATTATTAATGGGAACATTGATATACACAAAGAAACTAATTGTAGTGTTCGTTACAATAGCAGAATTTGGAAATAGCCTACACTTCCAACAGTAGGGGAAAAGCTAAGTATATGGTGTTGAATGCACTTGATAAAACTGTTCACTGAACCATCGAAAATGTCTATTTTGATTATGTAATATCAGAATGCTATGGGAAATGCTTATTAGTTGAAGTTATTAAGAGGCAAAAGCAAGAGTAAAATCACATGTAATATTATTTCAGGTGGGTAAATGCTATAGAAAGAAAAGAGAATATATAGATCATTGAGAGGGGTTATGATTCAATGTTTATACTGAAGATAGAATAGCCTGTTACACTTATATAATTTTTAATGAAACAATGAAAAATCATCTTAAAAGAATAAATTACATGTATTCTAAAGCATTTTTATATTAACTATGAATTTTTTTCTAAAGCAATAGTGTAGTTTTCAAAAGGTCACCTTATTTGTGAGTGAAATGTTTGTTCTTCAAAAAGACAAAAACAATCACTATAAATCTCTAATGAAGACCCATCTAATAGAAGGAGTGAAGGAGATAATCCAGGATGGTGGTAGTCTACAATTTATGCAAATACTCTTGTCAGGTTTGGGGGCATTCCCTGTAAGGCAGGGTGTCAGTGACTGAGAAACCAACTCTATCCCGTGCAGACAGCAATCTGGCCACCACAGATTGATGGGAGATACTTTAGTGAGTGGGATTAGGTGGTGGAGCTCTACGTTCAGTGGAAGGCATGAGAGCCATGCAGAGAAGCAGACCCAGAAGCCTAATCCGAGGTCTGAGGCCAGTGTGGCAGGGGGTCATGGAGAGGATGACTGGAGAATGCTGTGACTCGGAGGCTGGGCGATGCCTCAGGAACACAAGGGGCTCAGATGGGAGAAGCCAGCTTCGTGTCAGACCCAACACACTGCTGGTCTGGTTCAGAAATTGGGCAGGCATACTCGTAGGGATGAAGAGCATCAGAGAATTCACCTGCGAGGGGCTGAGGTAGGCAGGGGCTGATGTCGAGCAATCTCGTGAGAGCTCGCGTGTTGACCTGGCACAGAGAGGCCACAAAGGCAAAGGACAGCAATGAAAACTGCTAGCCATCCTAGCCAGAGAGACTTTACTCTTGTTCTCTTTTCCTCCTTCTATGGAATTGTTCATACAATTTAATAATATGAGAAATTCTCTCAGCTGAAGACAGACAGTGTGGTTAAAGTCCATTCTGTATTACACACTGATGCCCTGTTTCAAAATGAATGACCTTGTCGAGTCCTTTCACCTCTTGAACTTATTATAGCAACAGAAACCTTGTCAGTTATGTTGGAGAGACTTCCCATGAGTGAATCGGGACAAACGCGAGGGGCTGTCCCTGCAGGGAAGGTGGCAGGAGCATGCAATCATTTGGGGGCGTGGACCATTTGTGAAATTGACGGCCACATGCTCGTCTTTTTATAAATGGCGTGCTAGCTAGGCTGGATGGGTTTTATCTATGAGGGAGGTAATGACTCCCAACAGCCCATGGGTTTGCTGGGTGAGAAAGCCCCCATAGCTCTTCTTCCAAGAGACAATGGCAGAGAGAGCCCCTTGCTGTCATCACAGCGCCAGGTGCAGGGGACGGTGGTTTCCAGCCATCAGGGATATTTAGGAGCCACTGCTTTTGTCTCCTTTCACGTTAACACTCCTCCCGTGGAGTGTCTCAGCAGTTATTTGTCATGATTGCTTTGGATAATAGTCCAATTGTCAATGCTTATCGCCCCAGGGCAACTTTGATGGGTTTCTCTTTCTTACCGAGAGATCGGTCTGGTTCATTTGTGAATTAAGTTTTAAGAAAGCACAGGCGAGTCTGACACCTGGAAAGAGAAGAGGACTTGGCGTATGTAAAGGTGTGGGTGTGTTTCTCCACTGAACGTCATTTTCCATCAGAAGGCTAGGCTGTGTGGTGTCATCTCTGAGCCAGCCTGTTCTTGGTCCTTTATGTGCCAGTATTTCGAACACACTCGTGGTATAGTTGGCACTGTTTTCCCATCCAGCAAAATAATTTAGCTACACAAAACCAAATCAGAGGCTATTTTCCACTTAATCAAAATCCACTGCCTATTATTCACGCCCCGTGACTCTAAATCTCTCTCCTGGCTTTAATTTTTGTTTCTGGTCCCTTTTGTGCTGATAAACACGCACTCTGCTTTGTCTCATGCAACCTGGCTTCTCACTTAGCTTGTACAGGGCTCTCTCCTAATTTGGACAAATCCTGGTAGCCTCAGGTGACACATGGCTCCAAACCCAGTCTGTCCACCTGCTCCCTCCGCATGGAAAAGGAAGGTTGTAAGACTTGTACTAGGTAAGGGGTATTGAAGCTTCTTGGGAATAAGAGCCCAAAGCACAAACGTGAGGGGAGAGAATCATGACTAGCCATCACTTATTGAAGGCCTCCTACCTTCACCTTCCAAATCAACTTTCTGCTCTTGAATCCTTGTTTCGGGATCTGCTTCTGGGGGAACGTATAACATTCATCATCTCCAGTCCCAAATCTGCTTCTCTTCCTAGGATGTCTGTCTCACTGACTACACCCCTCAACCTACCCTGTCACCCAATTCAGAAAGCCAGGTACCAGTTACCCTTGCTCCTTCTGTTTCCTGCATCATTGAGTCCTGTCAATTCTGCATCTTGAGTAGAACTTGACTCAAAGTTCCTACTCTTCTTCTCTGCTGGTGCTACCTTGATTTAAACCGTGATCATTGCCACAGCCTCTCTCACCTGGTCTCTCTGCTGCCAACCTCACTCCCTCCAATTGGCCCTTTACACCCATGAATAGAGTGAGCATTCCTCAACCCAGATCTTTCTTGGTTACCTCCTTGCTTTAAGTCTTCATTGGCTCCCCATTGACTACAAGGAAAAGCTCCTTACACACAGACCAGGGACCTCAGCTGCTCCCTAGCCTCCTCCACCCCCACCCCTGCTATTCTTCACAGCCTCTACTCCGGTCTCACAGAATATTTGCAACCTCCAGAATGTGCTTTGCATCTGAGCTTCAGTGCCTGCTGTTCCTTTCATTTGTAATGTCTTTCCAGTACTTCGAAAAACTTCTACTTATTTCTCAATGCTCAGCTCTTGTCACCATCTCTGTGCAGACTTTTCTCACTGCTCTGCCCCATGCCATTCTCTACCCTCTCCCAGCACAGGGCTAGCCCCACTCCTTTGGAGTTCACCTAGTCCATGTGGTAACACCTCATGCACTATATAGTGTCACATCCTATCACTGGCCTCTGAGCTCTTTGGGGTCAGCAACCACATGTTAACCGTCTCTCTAACTATAGTCCTTAGCTCAGTGACTGGCATACAGCAGGTGCTTAATGGATGTCTATTTGGATAAATAAATGAATCATCCATCTGGCAAGTATGTGAAAACTAGATTATGAGGAGATGCTATATTGGAAAAGCAAGGTATAGATCAAAGAATCAGATGGGAGATGGGAAATTTCTTGAGTCCTTACTTAAAATCACCAAATATTAAAATCAGAGATCTCGAAAATCACCCTGAGCCGCCCTGGAAGATTCTTTGGGTTCTTTCCTGCTATTTGGGCATATCCTTTCTTCCCTCCATTTTCTTGGGCATCCCTTTAACTGTATGAATACAATTCTTCCATATTAATGTCTTATTTCTGTCCCCAGACATCTCCTCCCCTATCCAGACCAGCTCTATAATTATGGACTTCTCTTTTTTCCTTCTCTCTGCAAGGGCAGTCACGATGAAAATTCAGAAGGGTGCCACTGTACACTTCTGTGGGACCATAATGCCTGTTTATTATGCATGAATCTGAATCAATATAGTCTTTCCTGAAAACATAAGCACCTCAAAGGGCAGCAAATATGAATCACAACTGCCAGCGAGGATCAAACATTAACCCAGGGTTGTGATGAGGCCAACAAAAGAAATAGGCTAGTAATTGCCTTCCAGGATATCAATCCCTACCTTATACACACATACCCCCTCAGCACACACAAAACCTTTATGGATCTTTCATCCATGAACTTGCCCAATTATAATTGCCCAGCTGTGTCTTTAGTTGCATTCAGGCTAGGTCCTGGCAACAGAGACCTCACATACCTGATTCAAGGATTCAGAACATTTATGAGATCTCTAGAGGAAATGGTTGGCTACTGAAATGGTTGAAGACACATTCACAGGCAAATATTTCCACAGGTATCATTAATGACTCGAAGCTCATTTGAGACCCCGAGAGCCTGACCAAAACAAGTAGGAACTGGCATTTTCTGTTGATATTCATTATTATCAATTCTTAAACTTATATTGTGTGCCTTTCTGCCTCTATGTTGACTGAGTACTTCTTAATTTAACTTTTTTTTTCAAAAGAGGAGATTCAGTATCAAGGAATGGTACCACCAGGGCTTAACTTCTTTCTTAGGAGCAATAGGCACAGTGCCTGGAGCCTGCAATACTTTCAGGAGCCCACAGAAATATTTTCATTTCATTTAAAATCAAAAGAAAAATTGATTTTCTAGACTGAAGAAAATGTATTAACATATAATAATACATTTATCTTTACACCAATGCAATTATAAAATATCACTTTTAGGTATTTTGTTTAATGGAGGCGGAATTCACAAAGGCAAAAATATCCACAAAAGTCATCATGTGGCCCTGATTTCTACCACATTATGCTCGCAACACAACAAGGTTAGAATAGAACCTCTCAAACACGAGTTCAGGTTCCCATAAACTTGCCAGGCTGCTCTCTATGTCTTTCACACTCTGTGTGGCCACCCCAAATTCTACAAGAGGGAAGTCATGGTTCCTAATCCCCGTGTTGAGATGGAGGATTGAACATGCAAAGGACGGCTAGATTCAGACTGCTCTCTGCTCTGATTAAAGTAACCAGCTCTGCCATTCTCTCTCAAGTATCTTCATCCTGGTTTGATTTCCAGAAAAAAAATCTTTACATCTGTAGGGATTAATTAAACCAGTGCAGTTGCTTCCTTTGCTCTCTTAAAACATTTATAGGATTTACGTTTTTTATTTTATTTTTAAATGATCAGTAGTACTACTAATACCTATTACTTATTTACTCGTTAGCAACCATATATTCAATCACCTCTGTAACTCCAGGTCTTAGCCCCAGTGTCCAGTAAACACCAAGTGCTTAAGAAATGTTAGATTAATAAACAAATCACCTCTCATGCAAGTTTGTGGAAATTAGATTATGTCCGTGGGCTAATTTTGTCTTTAATAATCTCACACCTTATGAGAAGGATGTTATACCTGTATCACACTGGCATTTTAGGAGGTGATCGCTGGGCCCTTCCCACCTCTCCTGCCCCCATCAGCCAGCCACTTCCTCTCTCCTGAGCTCTGTTCTCGCTCTTCTTCATCCTGGGGTCTGGAATGGTCCCCAGCCCTCCACTTGGCAGCAAGATCCCCGCTCCGTCGGCCCTCCCCGATGTCCATCTCCTCCTCCCCTGGCCCGCGCCTTGGGCGCCCCTTCCTCCTGCCACCCTGCGCCGCCCACAGCCACGCCCTCCCCGTGGGCGAGATCACCTGTCCCTCCTCCGCCGCCGCCTCCTCGGGTACCCTCTCGCCCCCCTCCTGCTCCCCCTCCTCCGCCACCTCCCCCAAGCCCTCCCCTTCCCCGCCTCCTCCCACCCCTTGGTGTATATAGTAAAGGCCGGGCGCCGCACGCAGACACACACTCGTCCGGACACAGGCGCACACACACTCACGCACAACCGGCGGCGGCGGCGGCGACAGCGGCTCGGTGACAGCGGCGACGGCGGCTCCCACCGCTGCGCACCCCCTTCAGGCGGCGGGCGGCGAGGCGAGACCGGAGAGTTCCCGCACCCGCGATCACCCCGTGGCTTCCTGGAGGCGGCGGCCGCGATTGCGAGGTAGCCACCGCGGTGCCCCAGTGCGGGCCGGGGTCCCCCTCCCCCGCCCTCCCCGTGCGGACCTACCACCGGGACACAGGGGGCGCGCCGGGCTGGGCGCGCCTGGCGGGGCCCGGCGCCCGGGGAGGGGCCTGCTCCCGTGGGCAGGACGGCGCCCGGAGGAGGCCGGGGCCAGCTGGGAGGGCCGGGCGGGGGCGGGGACGCGGGCTGAGGCCGCCACCCGTGCGGCGTCCCCGGGCCCCGCTCCTGCTCCCGGCGCCGCGCACTGGCTGGCGGGGCCGGAGAGGCGGCGCCGGCCGGCGGGGCGGGGGCCCCGAAGTGGGTTTCGGGCCGCCACCAGCGCTGGCACCCGGCACAGAGGGCGGCGCGCGGCGGACTCCGTGCCCGGGCACCGCACCGGGCCGCCTCCGGCTTTGCCGCTCTGCCCCGGCCCGGAAAACCCGGCGCCTTCCAGGCCCTTCGAAAGATGGATTCTGTTGACGTATCTGGCGGCCCTGGCGAGCCGGGTGGAAAGTTGGGTTTTGCCAGATCGCGCTGGGCTTGTCTTTGTGACGCTCGGCCAGCCCCGCATCCCCCCGAAGCCGGGTGAGTGTGCGTCGGCGTCCCGGGAGCCTTCGTGCCCCCCAATGCCCAGACCCGGGGTGGCCGCACCAGCTCGGGCTTTCTGCCATGTTAGGCACCGAACAGCGTCCTCGCAGCATTTTTGCGTGCGTTTCAGCGGTGCCTTTTGCTACGGAGGGAGTTATCGCTTCTCCCCGCGTTGGCTTTTTCGGGGTTGGGGTTGTGCTCTATGTGTTTGCTTGTTTGCCGTTTAAAGCCCGACTATTGTTCAGGATAAGCTCCGCCTGGGTGGGGAAATGGCATCCCACCACAGTTGCCGGCGAGGGGTAGAAATGTTGCCAAACAGCTGCTGCTTTGTGTTTCCCTATCAGAAGTCCCTGGAGTAGGTTTGGGGCACGACGGATGGATGGAGAGAGGGATGGGGCACGCAAGAAGAAGGTGGCTTTGGAGGAGCGAATTGTCACCCACCCCATGGCATGCAGTCAGCCTCCCTTTCTGCCTGCCAAACTTTTATGAATATTCCTTTTGTGGCAGGGGAAAGCTTAATGAATTCAGCCTAGTTTTCCAGGGGAAAGCAACCCAGCTTTAACAATGGTTTGAGAACTTAATCAATGAGAAAGGCAGGGGGAGGAGGAGGAGGAGGAGGAGGAGGCACTGACACCATATGGGGGGGGGGGATGAGGCTGCTTCTTGCAGAGTCAGGTAGGGAAGAGGTGGGCAGGGCAGAGCGCAGCTCCTGGGTGGCCGAGTTCCCGAACCCTCGGTAGCTCTTACCTGTGCCTGCCGGAGCCACCCCCCCCCCCGTCGTGCCCCCATCTCACGGTCTGCCCAGAATTGGCGGTGGGGCTTGAGGGGCGCCTTGCGGCCAGCCCCCCTCATCTGGCATTTTTAAGGATGTGTAAATATTTTGCTGAGGATAAGTGACATCAACAGAATGATATTCCGCAGAGCCCGGGTGTGCAGCGATGATAAATAGATACGGCCAAACAAAGTTTTGATGACCGCGGATTCTCATGGCTCGCTCTGTTTCATTTGGGTCTTTGTTTTTGTTGGTTTAGCATTATCTCTCATCCTCTGGTGTGATCCCTTCATTTAGCTGATTTTGGAAGCTTCTCTTTAGAACAGAGAAAAGCAGCCAGCAGGGAGAAAACAATTCTTAGCCTTGCATGCATCAAGCAAGGTTTTCTGTGCTTTTCCGAGGGAATCGTTCCCAGCGTTGTCTAGATGACTCTCTTCCTCCTTTTGAGTCTTCAGAATCGTGTGTTGATTGACCAAGAGACTTAGGATTAAGTTTGCAAATGTGTTTTGATGTGCTTTTGTTACATTGCGGGGGTGGCAGTGTGGGAGGAGACTAGTGGGGAGGCCAGTGGGTGGGAGCCACTCACCAGGGCAGCATTATGCCCCCACCCACTGTTTTGTCACATCGTTTTCTTCTCAAAGAGGAACGTGGGGAGCTGTGCCACTTTCAGAAGTCGGGGGTGGGCTGGGAGGCACAGAATCAAAAACTGGGTGGCACCCCAATTTCTGTGCCCCTTAGAAGCTCTGAGAGGCCACCTACCCACTCCCGAATCCACACCCCCCAGTAAATATCCTACAAATGGTCACTTGTGTCTCATCCTGACTAATGCCCACTAGAAGCATTCCAAAGTGGCCCAGGCACAGTGAGCCAAATTAGACTGGAACTTGGGGTATTGGCCGCTTTGGCAAAGCCCATGGAACCAAGGAGGTAGTCCTTTATCATGCAGAGAAGCACCAGACTTCCAGCTGTTGAGGTTTGGCCCCGGAAAACCTGCCCATCTCAGGAAAAAAATGAGAAAACAGCTTTCCAGGTGATGCCAGTTGCCAGTGTAAGAACTTGGTCAGTGGGCAGTCGGGTAAGAACTGTAAAATAAATAAAGTCTTGTAGCCAAAAAACAGCCTCTGAGACAGGGCCTCTGGAAAGCAAGAAAGAAGAAGAAAATGCAAAAGCTAGATGGGACTGGCCTCCCCAACTCCATCCGATCCTGAATGGAGGTATTCTGTATGTGGCAATCTCCACACACAGTGTGCTCTGAATGTGCAATAAGAAAATAGCAAGTGTCTGTTCTCTGGTTCCTTCCCTAACCTTAGATCTGGGCGGGGGGAGGGTAGTGGAGGGAAATAAATTGGGAAAGGAATTAACATTTGTCATTGCCCTCCGTCTGCCAAGCACTTCACATGTGGGAAACCATGATGTGATGGAGGCATTATTTTACAGATAAAGAATCTGAGGCTCAGAGAAATTTCCAGTCGTGTGTCAGAGTCCAGACTTCGGTGTTTATGAATTAAAGAAGCAACATGTCTCTCTAACCCTCTTTCAAGTCTTATTTATTTCTCCCAACGGCTGGAGTCCTCAGCCCCTACTCATTCACAAACTGTGGTACCTAACTTGGGGGTGGGGAGCCTACCAGTGAGGCAGCCCAGTGAGGCAAGATACGTGCCTATGTATCAAGTAGATAGACCACAGATAGTCCCAGACTATTTCAGATGGAAAAACTATGCCTTGTCATCTTGGAATTTCCAGCGCCCAACTGTTGCTTAATAAATGAGTTGAGTGATTAAGTGATGGAGCTGATGGAGTGAATGGTGGTAGGGAGGCAGCTGTAAGTCATCGTCAAGGGAGACTCAGCAGGGAGAAAGCCAGAGATTTTTTTTTTTTAATCCAGAGATTTTTATGTTTGTTTGGGGATTTGGAGTTGTTGGTGTCACGCTCCATTTCTAGCCTGGGGTATGTCCAAGTCAACAAGTTTATGTGGTATGGACAAGAGCATTCCCGTTTTTATAGATGAGGAAACTAAGCTAAGGCAGGTTAAATAATTAGCCCAAAGTCCATGGTAGGACCAAGGGATAGGTAAAGTATTTCTGACTCTTAACTGTCTCGAATAAATAAATTCTCAATAAAAATGGGATGAGGTCTTGCTCCCCAAATGCATCATGTTAAGCAAGTCCCTTAGCCCCTTTCCAACCAGATGGTAGCCTTTAACCTGCTAGAAACTCTGGAGCCACTGGGAGAACCAGGATTTGAATCCGTATATGGTTCTGCTGCCTCCCTGATCAGAATATGAGGGGACCTCAGAGAATGAGGCTCTCGGGGCTCTCGAGGAGGGGGGAAGATAGCTAATTGTACTCTCCCCTATACAAAAGCCTGTGTGGGATTCTGAATTAAGCTTGATTTGGGGATCAGGGTGCCATCCTTACAATAGAGTTGGCAGCTCTTGCCTTTGGAGAATGCCTCTGATTACCACTTCTCCCTCTGGCCTGTTCATCTTCCCGGATGCCCGTCATCTCATTCTTTCTAGACTCGAGGCATCTCCTTTGTGGCTCCAAATTTCTTCATGAGCCTCTTGAGTCTCTCTGTGTTCTGATGGCAACTGGTGAGGAGGTGATTTTAGTGGTCGCATTTGTACTTCTGGATTTTGCACATGACCCCCCTTCCCTCTCCAGCCAAGAACACACACACAAACACATACATGCGCAAACACAGGCGCACGTAATTTGATCATGTTTCTTTATCTGCTTCACCAAATTAGATTGCAAACCCAGAATTGTTATTGAAAGAACGTACGTGACTTTGGTGATCTTCTGTTCCAGCCCCTGCCTTAACAGATCAGAAGAGATAAGATGGAGGTGGTTCACCCAGCAGATGCCTTGAGTAATAATTATACTTGCTGACTTTCCCACTGCTGTGGGGCAGCCCCCCACAATGTAGGCATGGGCCCTGGGCCTCTCATAAAAACCCATTTTAATCTCCCGTTAGCGGTAGGGCTGGGCTTCTAGAATATCCCAATCCTTGTGATTCCCATTTCTGCTTTAATTCTTAGCTCCAGTATCTTGATGGCTCACCCTGCTCTCACCTGTCACTCTTTCTTCCCACAGTTTTTTGGTCTTGCACTGCATTGTCTAATAGAACCTTTTATGATGATGGAAATGTTCTGTTATCTGCACCATCTCATACAGTAGCCACAAGTCACACGTGGCTATTAGTAGTCAGAAGGTGGCCAGTCCAGAGTAGGATGTGCTATAAGGATAACATGTGCACGTGATTTCTAAGACTTAGTACAAAAAGAAAAGAATGCACAATAGCTTATTAATAATTTTTATATCAATTACATGGTACAATGATCATATTTTGAATATACTGGTCAAATAAGCTACAGTATTAAAATGAATGTTACCTGTTTCTTTTAATCTTTTTTATGTGCCTACCAGAAACTTTTAAGTGACACATATATTTCTACTAGGCAGTGCTTCTCTAGAGCAAACTAACCACCAACCTGTGCCTTCAGCCTCATAGTACCTCCAGATAGTTTAGGGGGCACAAACACCCTCTGTCTCCATGGCAGATGGGAGGCATGCGCCGACAGCCTGGCCTCAGGCAACTTTGATTTTCAGTAGCTAAGGTGTCATTGGGGGGGGGTGCTAATCCAGCCTATCCATGAGCATGTTTGCTCAGTCAAGTTCCCCTGAGGAATGTGGGCTCCTGAAACTCTGTGGATTTGAGAGAGCAAGGCAGGGCTGGGAATGGGCAGGGCTGGCTTGACCAAAATGGCCCCCTTCCTGTCCTCTCCGCCACCTCACCCCACCCCGGGCTGGTGTCCTCGTCTAGTGGACAGCTGTCTCTTGCCTGAGCAACTGATTTCCTTGACACCTTGTCTAAGAATATCCTTCCTGAGGTTCGTGCTTAAAGAATAGTGTCCCAAGTAGACACCCTAATGGTGAGAGTGGGTTATTTGGGGCTGGAGCCAATCTTATAGAAAGGAAAGGGAAAAAGAGGGTGCACATAGTTATTTCCTGACAGCTTGATGAAAACAAGAACAAGGAGATACATACAGTTTCTGCGAAAGAGACAGAATAAATGCAAGGAAGCCCAATTTCACACATCGTGATGCTGCAGATGAGGAAACCCGATGAAGGGATAGTTCCTGGGGATGGGGGAAGGCTCACAGCTGGCACTCTGGTCTTCCTGGTCCCTTCCTTGGGAGCTGGGCATGGCTTAAGTAGATGGAAAGGGCTGGAATAATGAACTTGGGGCTGCGGTGATTTATAGGTCAGGCCCCATGGCTCTGGCCCCTGAGGGGGCTGCCCCCACAGGGGACCCTTGGCTGACCTCTTTGAGCTCCTCGGAAGGAGCTGGTTTTGTTTCCCATGGCAGAAGCAGACTGTTTACTGGAGCACAGGAAGAATCCGACGTTCTGGCGAAAAATAATTCATTAACAGCCAGGGTATTACCAGTTCCCTGGAAAAGCTCCTCCAGCTGCACTGTAGCAACTGTTCTTTTTCACCAGCAGATTTGGGCCTCGCTGGCAGCCAGGACTGGGTGTGTTTGAGCGTTTTTGTCGTTGTTGTTATTTTTGCTTTTGTGCGTATGACCGCTTTTGCCTTATAATTCAGAGGAAAGAATGGTGTCCTGGAAGGGTCGTGATGGTATAGCTGTCAGCCATTATTTCCTTTGTGGTTTAAGCCTGGAAGCTCTAGGCCAACTCTAGGAACCTGCATTTCTCCTGACCATAGCCCGCCCCCATGCTAGGGTCACTATAGAGCAACACAGAATATTCTAGAACTGAAGGAATTTTAGAGAATCTCAACACCTGCTCTTAAGACCCTCTGGAAACAATTGGCTGAAGGACTCCCACCCCCAACCCCACCCTCCCACATACACACAAACATCAGGCAGAAAGTTCTGTCTTGGCTGTGTGGGATTCTTTGCTTACTATTAATTGACACAGCGGGGCCAAAGTATATGATTCATCATTCCAGTTTTGAGGGCATTTGGAAAGCCAGGCAGGCATAACCAAGAGAATGGGCTGCATGTTTTGCTCACTAAGAATGATTGAATCTACAGTAAATAAAATGGAATGATTCAGGAAGCTTTTTATGCTCTGGAGAAATCTGCTTTAAAAAAAGGTTTTTGTCTGCTTGTTTGTTTTTTATGCCTCATGTTTAGAAATGTGTACCCAAGAAGCAAGAAATGGAAAAGAATGGCATTTCCTTGTTTTCGTTTTTTAAAAAACTCTAATTGCAGGTTAAGTAAGATACAATGTATTGATTCTGGTTTTGTATGGAACATAACTAGATAATCATTTTATTTTATGGGATATTAATTTCCATCCATTTAGACTGATGAAATATGCATTTAAAATGCACCTTATCTACCCCTGCCATCATTGCGGTATTTCTTTCTTTTTTTAGGGACAGAGAGAAAGAGAGAGAAAAAACGCGAGCGAGTGCATGATTGGGGGGTGGGGGCAAGGAGGGACAGAGGGCAAGGGAGAGAATCTTAAGCAGGCTGCATGCCCAGCACGGAGCCTAGCACAGGGCTTTATCTCACCACCCTGAGATCATGACCTGAGTCAAAATCAAGAGTTGGGTGCATGGGGGTGCCTGGATAGCTCAGTAGGTTGACCATCTAACTTCTTGGTTTAGGCTCAGGTCATGATCCCGTGGTTTGTGGGCTCGAGTGCTGTTTCAGTTTCCATGCTCAACGTGGTGGAGGGGAGTCTGATTGAAGATTCTCTCCCTCTGCCCCTCCCCTCTCTGTCTCTCTCAAAAAAAAAAAAAATTAAAAAAACTGAGTCAGATGCTTAACCGATTGAGCCACCCAGGAGGCGCCCCTTCACAGTATTTTTTTTAATGTTTCTAGGTTCAGACTGAGAACCTATGGCATTTATTTGGAAAGGAATAAACATGTCCTTAGCTAACATATATGTAAACCATCCTTAGATTTCAAAGAAAATGATGTCTTCTCTCTTTGATGACTGCCAAAGATATGAATATTAAAGGCTGAACATGTTTGGCTTTATCCAAAGCACAGTTTCTCCACCTTGACACTGTTGACATTTTAGAGCAGATTTTTCTTTGTTGGGGTCAGGGGGCCTGTACACTGAGGATGTTAGCAGCCTCTCCGGCCTCTACCCACTAGATGCCAGTAGCATCGCTCCCTGCCACCACAATAGTGACAACCAAAAATGTCTCCAGACCTCATCAGATGTCCTCTCTGGGACAAAATCGCCTCTGGTTGAGAAACACTGGTCTAGACAAAGGTTAATAAGTAATTTGTGGGTTTTGGCAAATTCATTTTGAAATAGTAAACGACACAATTTATCCCCCTGACTTTTATATATACTGTTCATGGGGGGGATTAATTAACAGTTGGAAGTGGGTCATGTGCCTGATTTCATTCTAAAGTTGGTGGATGAGTTTATAAGATTGGATAAGCACAGAGATTTTTTTTTTAAGGCAGGCAACTGAATAAGGTGTAGGTAATTGGGGGGCACACTGTAATAACTAAGGGCTTTTCTGGTTTTTCATGAAGAGAGCAGGTTTTTTCCTCCCTAATTTCTTTCTCATGTGCACCTGATTCGAGGCATGCTTTCAAAGCTACCAGGCATCTTCATCTACCCCGCCCCCTCTCCACTGTCATTTCTCCTGTAGCATCTTAAGCCTGAGCCAATTAATTTAGCCCTTTAGTGTACTTGGGAGAGCTCTGCGCATAACACTGTAATAGACTCATTTCAGATTGTGGCAGTCCTTTACCCACCACTAATTTCTATGTTTTCTAGGACCGTTGAGAGAGAATGTCAATGGTGGGCAGATGGGGCATTTCTCAAAACGATGGGACATTCAAATTTAGGTGGTCCTCCCCATCCCTCCCAGTTCTCTCCCTCTCTCACACATTTGCTTCCTCGCAGCAGTTTCACTGGGGAAAGAGGGTGTCAGCAGGGCTCCTTTGGGTAGCTTGAAGCTGGTAATGCCTGCAGTCAGCGGCAGCAAATGAAAGGCTGCCACTGGGACAAGCCCTTAGCCATCCTCTTTCTGAGGCTCCCTTGAAAGTCTAGAAAGAAGGGTTATGCATTCTCAGGGAAGGTGTTGTGGGGCTAAAACATGGAAATGGGATGAGCGCTGGGGGGACAGAGGGGGAACAGAGAGGCGGGTCACTCATTACACAGGCGAGTGCCCCGAGGTCAACATGCCTGCCAGTCTTTGGAGTGCGATGGGCGTTTGGTGGTGCTCGGTGCAGACATCAGGGGCGCCACTTCATTTTGCGGCCATCAAGGGAGGCTGACCTTTCCCAAAGAGTGTCTGAAGGAATTCAGAGTGTCAGGCTTAGCCAGTGAGGAAAGATGGAAAAGCTTGAGCACGTAGGGGTTGGCCAAACCACCAATACACCTTCATCGGTGAGTTCTAGCCTCCCCCGAGGAGCACTTTGAGTCTTCCTCGTCATCACGAAGGAAGAGGCAGTGAGCTTGGCAGACATGCACAGCGTGCCAGGTCCAGGCAGATAAATGACTGGCAGCACGTGACACTTGGTCATTCTAAGTAGCCAGCTAGGATTTGGGTGATGGTTGCAACACTGCAAGAGGAAACAGGATCATAAATCTGGGCTTTGGAGGCCAGTTTCGTGGCGCAGAGGCCACTGGGGCCACCGCCGTGTGCCGCAGAAGCAGACAGACAGGTCCAAGTGGTATGTTGTTCCTCAAAATAATGGCAGTGGCAGTGGCTGTGAAACACATTTAGACCCTTGTCATAAAAATGCAAACAGTCCTCCTGCTATAGGGAAAAGCTAAATAAACTCCATTGCAGCTGTATTAAGTAGAAACAGATTTGAAAATCGGGTGTTTTTTTTCCTGAGACACTTATTTATAGCAGGTTGGGCAAAGGCTGCCACTATCTTTCGCGACTCCGGAAGAGTGTTTTCCAGATGGTCCTTGCTGTTTTTCTCTTTATTAAGCTTACCCGAACACGGCCTCACTTGGAAAGGTTCATAGAAACTGGTGTTATTTTTTTCAGATTACAATGGCCATTGATTGGCCAACAAATCAATGGATGGGAATGGATTGAGCCTGTGCTCATGAATTTCCTTTTGCATTTTAGAAATAAGAAAAATATCAAGAAAAGCTCAAAATAGGGGTGCTCTTTCTTTGGCTGTATATATCAGAGCTTCGGAAATCATCCGGGGCTACATTTTCTATTAATTTACATTTGCTTTTTTTCCTAAATTAATGCCCTTCTTTTTCCTAAACCTCTCCAACATCACTGTTTCCTTTCCAACATCTAAACAATGTCCAGATATATTTCAGATTGAGCAATTAGCTCTGGCTGCAATTTCCTCTTTGGAAAAAAAAAATCACTAACCCACTAGACTAAATGTGAAATTATTGAATGCGAAAATATCAATCTGAGACCATTCGTTCTAGGAGCCTTTGTGGCTTATCACTTGCATTTTAAGAAGGCAAGAAAAGGCTGATTCTGCCCTGCCTTTCCGTGCTAGACACACCCACACCAAGAAACCTCAGGCTTTGTTTTTGCTCTTAGGAGCTGGGCAGCTGGATTTGGGGTCATCGAGGATGATTATTACAGCCCAAACCACACAGAGAGCCATCTTGGAATGTCACATAAACCATTGGTCCCCACAGACCAGGCATGGGACCAAATTTCTGCCCATTCACAGTGAAATGAAAGAAAAGTGTAAATGTAGTGAGTTTCTTTTTTAAAGCTAAACCTTATCCATTTCACAAAACTGCCCTTTATTCTAAAATGGCCTTTCCTATTTGTCTTGGTGTTAACGGCTCTTTTATGAATGATCAAGATAGTACCTGGCATTTGCAGTTTAACATCTTTTTTGACAAAGTCAGAAGTTGTCCAACTCATGTTGGATCCTCCATTTTTTCAAACGTTACTCATCCAGAACATTAGAATGTCTGGGATTCACCCAGGAGGCCTAACTAGATTATGAAGGGGAGCCTTTGTTATGATTCCTGAGCCAGAAAAACCAACCTGAGCAAGAGTGCTGCTCTGAGTTCCCTTACTCGACTCTTCTGACCCATCAGCCACAGGGAGCTGGCTTTGTCCAGAGCCCACGTGAAGCACGGAGTCGTGTCCCCAGAGGAGTTTGAAAGGGAAAACTGGCTTCTTGGACATATCGTCTGAGCATGCAGCTTGAACTCTGGGAGCCTGGACCTTTTATCCCTGATTCTGTTTTCAACTCTCTTGCCAGCTCACACAGGTTCCACCCACCTTCCTCCTCTCCTCAGCCCTGCCCACTGCTGCATGAGCCAGCCGGCCTCAGCAGGGTTCACCCAGGTGTGGCCCTGGGGTCCTTACTGGTCTGCTCTACTCCTGTCCTTGGCCCCCCCAGCTGCTGTTCCTCTCAATAAAGCATCTCTCTAGCCTTCTCACCCCACCTCAAGAACATTCAGTGACTCCCTATTTCCTAATTAGTTAAAATAAAACTCCTCTTTCCATTTTCCCAGTCCATTCTTCCCCTCATGACTGGCCTTCGGTAGGGATAATGCCTCTGGGTTGTACAATTATCTGGGGTTTTGTTTGTTTTCTTATATGGGGGGAGATTTGCAAGAAGGTTACAAGATCTCTTGGGCATCTTTCTCGATGAAGAACACTGAAGCCCTGAGTCTAATGTAATGGACCATCCCAGGGATAATGACATTTATGTTTAGAAAAAAAAAGAAAGGGGGCGCCTGGGTGGCGCAGTTGTTTAGTGTCTGCCTTCGGCTCAGGGCGTGATCAGGGCGTGATCCCGGCGTTCTGGGATCGAGCCCCACATCAGGCTCCTCCGCTATGAGCCTGCTTCTTCCTCTCCCACTCCCCCTGCTTGTGTTCCCTCTCTCGCTGGCTGTCTCTCTCTCTCTGTCAAATAAATAAAGAACATCTTAAAAAAAAAAAAAAAAAAAGCAAGCAAGCCTCACACAAAATGAGGCTCTCTGGCTTCAAGAATTATAGCCTTACTTCAAGTCTCCTACATACTGCTTCTGGATGGGGAGACCACCTTTCTAGCCTGCCGACAAATGGGTATTGCTTCAGGATGGTACTGCTGACTTGTACTGCTGAAAATAGAGCCACTTCCTCAGGCTCTGAAACTTGCAGTTGAAACATAGCAGGAAGAGTCTGTCCTAGCCAATGCAGACTGCCCGTTCCATTAGCAAATATCTCCAATGATTGCTTATAAAATCCTAATAGCAACAATATTACCTGTCATTTATGAAGCTTCTGCTATAAGCTGGAGAGTTGTCCCAGGTGATTTACATTTATTATTTTATTTCTAGCTTTGTAACAGCCTTAATGAGATAGGTGGGTACTATGAGTTTCAATTCATAAAGGAGGAATCAGGGCTCCAAGAGGGTTAGTAACTTACACAAGGTCACACAGCTCATAGGAGGTGGGACTGGGATTCTATACAACCCAGCTCAATAGAACTTCCGTTCTACACTAGAAATGCACTATATGGCAGGATCTAGCCACTAGCTAGATATTGCTGTTGAGCACTAGAAATGTGACTAGTGTGGCTGAGACTTGACTTTTAAATTTTCTTTTTAATTAAGTTTCTTTTTAATTTTTTTCTTAAGCATTTCAAGTGTACAGTTCAGTGGTATTAAGTACATTCACATTGTTGCATAACTGTCACCACCATCTATTACGAGAACTCTTTTCATCTTGCAAACTGAATCTCTGTACCCATTAAACACTAACTCCCCAGGACCCCTCCCCCCAGTCCCTGGCAGCCACATCTACATTCTTTTTTCTTTCTTTTTAAAAAATAGCCCCTTTCCCCCCCACATCTGAGCTTCTGGTAACCACCATTCTACTCTGTTACTATGAGTTTGGCTTTTTTTTTTTTAATTCCACATTTACGCGAGTTATGAATATTTATCTTTCTTTTTAAAATTCTAAATGTAAATTGCCACATGGGACTCGTGGCCACTGTATTGGACAGCACAGCTGTGGAGCATGCTCGTTTCACTGTGCCCTTCTGCCCCCAGCTTTCCTATAATGTCCTCCCAGTTGAACATAGCTCCTCCCTTTCTCAGAGGCTTGTGGACTGTGGTTCTCAACCTTTAGTGTGCATTCAGATCAGCTGGAGGGCTTGTTAAAATACAGATTCCTGGGACTGACCCCGGGAGCAGGTCGGGAGTGGGGCCCAAGAATTTCCATTTCTAACAATTTCCCTGGTGCTGCTGGTGCCCGGGCCTTTGGTTGAACGTTATCTACCTGGACTTAAGGACTAATTCCTGCATCCTGAAGTGGTGTGGCCTGGGGTTCAGCTGTTAGCTTCTGGTACGCGGGGAGCAGCAGTGGTCGCTGGCTCAGGTCCGCTGGGAGAAGCTTTCTTCTCGCTGCTGTCCTGGAGACCCGGTCCTCTACCAGTCCCAGCTTTATTTGGGCCACAGTTAGCTTTGGTCACTCCCTTGGCAATTGTTCTGGAATGCATTCATTTTAATTTGGGGCTCCTTGGGAGAAGGGATGAAGAGCCAGGCGGGGTGAAGGAAGAGGCACGATCTTTAGGAATTGTCTGACCGCCCTGGTGATGGAAGGCAAGTCTGGACAGATAAGCCCATTTGTTGTCCAGTCTGCTGTTCTCTGCAATTTAAAGGTCGGCAAAGAAGTTAACTAGGAAAGAAAAACAAATGAGGCAGGTGAAGCAGACAGGTAACGGAGCCAGGTCCCCCCACCCTCGTATCTTCATCCTAATTTAGTCTTTGTCCCTTTTGGAGGGCATAGGCCATTTGCCCTGGGGCAGGATTGGAAGAGAGGGGGTATGAGTGGCCAGGGTGCCTGGGGAGGTCCCTGGAAAGGGGACTGTCATGTTGGCCACCTTGACTCTTGTTCTAGCTTTCAGCAGTGCTGAGAATGTTGTTCTTGTTTAAAAAAAGAAAAAAGAAAAAGACAGGTGGAAAGTAGCTGAGGTTACTCACGAAAGTAGCTGCTAGGCTGTTTTTCTTATGAATATTTATAAAATAAAAGAGCAATGTGGAATCACTTTTTGTCTGAGTGTGCACAGATCTGTGTTTTCTCCCATGGAGCCTGTTCTTTTCTCTCGCCGTTTTCCCTCTTTGTTTTGTTGTTGTAGTTATTTCGTTTTTGGAGAGCAGGAATCATGTGTCTTTTTTTGTGGCTTGGTCTCAAACCAGCCTTTCAGTATCTTGAGCCAGGCAGCACTTCCTAAAGTTCATTTTAATCACCACGTTTAACAGCCCAGCCCTCCTTGGCTCCTGGCAGTGTGCTCTGTAGCGCTTAGATGCTGGTAATATGCTTCATACAAAAAAGTACAAACACACATTTCTCCCAGTTTATCTG